>NW_026781877.1:0-600000 GCF_031769215.1 Ylistrum balloti | reverse complement strand
ATCGTGGGGGAGGATTAACGTTACGGCTGTGCTATCTCACATTATCAATAGTCTTGCCGGTAGACTATTGATAGGGGAGGTACAAGCTGGAAGAGAGAATTACCGAACAGATTGGAATTATACCATAAGGATCTCAGGTAAACACTAACACAAGATAATCAGGTACCCGACACACGGGGCAGTTAGTGATTGGATACATCTAGTTTACAGAGAGGATAAAAGACAGGGTTTTATAGTACAGAGGGGGGAGTGGAGAAGAGTAACAGTAAGAGGAGAGTCGAGTAAGGTACGAGTTGGGAGTTGGGGAGTTATCACTACCAGCTAAGAGTTGGGCTGTGATGAGAAACCCTGAGTGCCTATGATGGTGCCTCGGGACAGACGACGCCAAGAGGCCAGTAATGTCAGACATTAGAAAGTTGTACTTGATTAACTTACAGAGAGTACTAGGCCATTGTAACAGAAGACACTATACGATCACGATGCGTTTGTATATAGAACTTTGATGCTGTTGATAAACTATGTTATCAAATATGAAGCAAGAGTTCACGCCTTGTTGTGTTACAATTGTATCACACAGCTGTTTCGTCATTAAAGGCTTCGTCAATTATGCTAAGGGTCTAAATCGTTATAAATAAAGAGTAAACTTGGAAAAATCTAAATTCGTTAAAATGCATATCAAAACCCAGAAGGGGATATATTAAACGATTTATTAGAATTTGTAATTATAAGCATGAAATGTCACTGAATATTTGATGTTTTTTGGAGTTTAGTTTGCAAACTTAATCACTAATTCTGTCATATTTTTCATACAAGTATATTCTACTCAACAACAAGCCTAAGTATCATTGCTTGTGTCTTCAACACTTATATGATAATTTCATACAAGTTTGAGAATACATAACAGGTGTTGAAATAGATATATCCTTAATAAACTGACTTTTTCTCTATTTCGAACTACTTATGTTTTAAATATAATCTACTGATATCAAATGCTGTATTGTAAGTCTACAATTACATAATTTACCGATTAAACCCACTTACACGTTTGACTATGAAACATATACAATGTCATCCGTGTAGGGTCGATCAGCATTTGTATCGTGATCAGTACACTTATACTTACGATAACAATTATATGCTGAAGTGGACAGATATAAGCAGGCGAGTTTTTGTGTAACAGGGAAACATACCACCAATACCTCCTGACAGAGCCAAGCACCTGATAAGTAGATCATCAAACATCTTATCTTACTCACTTTTACATGATAAACAAGTTTCCAAACAAGGAAGATATTGTGTGACGAATTTGTAACATTTCCACGAATTATTGAAATGTTTCCTTTATATCACGAGTAGATTCACGATTTTCAGTAACTCGTGTGTAAACATCCTGTTTGTTTGTGATTCTCAGGCTAACATTGATAAGCACAATAAAAGGAAATACAGAATAACCATTACTAGATAATACAGATATATACTAACACGAAAAAGAAACGCCGGGTACACTAAATATACTACAAATGATTTATTGCTTGGCCTAGAATAATGACACTCGGTCAGGTTGATGTGTTGTTCGCGGTCACCACAGGCACTCGAGGCCAGGATATTATTTTTTAAACATTGATTTTTGTTTTAGCACTCATGACTGACGTTATTTAAACGAAATATCAGCAGAATTCAAGTTTATGTGCTGGTTGACCGGCACATAAACTTGAATTATGCTGATATTTCGTTTAAATAACGTCAGTCATGAGTGCTAAAACAAAAATCAATGTTTAAAAAATAATATCCTGGCCTAATACTATTTTTAATGACCGTGGACCTCGGATTTGTCAACCGGCACATAAACTTGAATTCTGCTGATATTTCGTTTAAATAACGTCAGTCATGAGTGCTAAAACAAAAATCAATGTTTAAAAAATAATATCCTGGCCTCGAGTGCCTGTGGCGGTCACTGGGTACACGTGTTTAAAATCACACAATACCTGACCTCCGCGCTCCGTGCGAGGCACGTGCCAAAATACAAGAATTTCGTGCAGGGGAAGGTCATTGAGTTCGCCAATGGAAATTTTCAGTCTATTTGATACTGTTCAAGTATTCGGATTGATTTTGATTCGAATTAAGCAATTTACATCCATGCCACGATTGATGGAAGTCCAGGGGGGACAGGCTATAGGAATGCTTTTGCAGGGTCAGGGCCAACTTCAGGCTGCTGCACATTTTGGTGTGCATATTCGGACAATTCAACGTCTTGTCCAACGTGTGCGAGTGACGGGGAGGGTCATCGACCGACCGCGAAGTGGACGTCCGCGCGTCACGACGCCACATCAGGATCGGTTTATAAGACTTTCTCACTTACGTAATCGCCATCTCACAGCTACCGAAACTGCAAATAACACTATAGGCAGTCATAACCGCCATATTCATCCTGATACGGTTCGAAACCGATTACGCGTCAATGGCCTAAGAGCCCGACGTCCCTATGTTGGTCTGCCCCTAACTCCTGCGCGTCGCCAACGCCGATTGGCTTGGTTACAAGCACACTCGCCCAGAAATTTTCCTATGAGGCAATGGAGACGGGTATTCTTCACTGACGAATCCCGGTTCACTCTCTACCGTTCGGACGGGCGACGTCGTTTATATCGACGTCGAGGGGAACGTTACACCGACGAGTGCGTCGCACGGAACCCGATATTCCAGCAAGACAATGCCCGGCCCCATGTCGCTAGAGTTTGTCAGCAATTTCTTGCCAACAATAACGTAATCCCAATCGATTGGCCAGCATTCAGTCCAGATTTGTCTCCCAATTGAGCATTTGTGGGACGAATTGGATAGGAGAGTTAGGAGACGTCCAAATGCCCCCACTAATCTGGTCCAGCTCACACGTGCCTTGCATGAAGAATGGAATAACATCCCCATTGCAAGGGTTAACACCCTGATGAATTCCATGCGTAGAAGAATCAGGGCTGCGACAGCTGCGCATGGAGAAAACACAATATACTGAAATGTCCGGCCGTGTTGCGCAATACAAGTAGGGTCATCGCTAAAAGGGGGATATTTTTGGCATAATTAGCATTGATAATCGATAGAACCTTCAACAAATGGTTCCAAACAGATGAAATTGTATACAAAAATGAATGAAATAATGTAACATTAAATTATATCATTTAAAAGAATCTTTTTAGGTTACACGGCGTTTCTTTTTCGTTTTAGTTTATATAGATTGTTCTTAGGTCCTACATATTGACCATTCCAGCCAAAATATCGACCTGACCCTGCCACTTCCTATGATTAATTTTCACAACTGTCAAACTCATAACACAGGATTTCGAGATGAGTAGGTTATGAGAGATTTGAGGAAGTTTTACAGTGTCATAATGATCTCATTGAAAAATATCATATTTCTTTGTGTGATATGAAGCTAGACGAGCTTAATGTCCGTTAGTTTACCTGTTGATTCCGTTGTTGTATATCTTGTTCTCATTTGGGAACGTGATATTGCCTATTTGGATAGGTCAAGATTTACATGGTGGTGATGAAGCAAAGGACCCTTCTGGAACACCTGGTCTTATTCTCCTTGAACTGTTTCAGAAGTCTCCGTGTAAATTTTTCTTTTGTTCATATTTTGGCCTAGTTTTATTTAATTTGATTTTGGATTGTGATTTTGTTGACAGGTTGGTATTTTCTTGTTGTTTTTATATCATTTCTTTCGATAGTCGAATTAATACAAGAGGCAAAACAATTTAACGTTAAACATGTGCCCAGGTAAAACATTGAAAAATAAAGTAGTTCAAACAGCACTGCTCTCACAGAAGACCTATCAAATGCTAGTACTTAATCTAATATTCATCTTCTGTTCTATATCCAAAATTTAAGCCACTCTCTCTCAATACAATACAATATGTCTATGTACTCTGCCAAATGACCAAACAACTGTATAAAATACACATAAGTCACCCATTCCCCGATTTAAACATTCCAGAGTATAACATTGAATTTAGCTGTATCATACTATTGTTTCGTCATTATAGGAGTCGTCCATCATGCTAAAAGTCTAATTTTTTTTAAACTTGGGAGACGTCTTTTGTCAGTAATTGATTCCAAGAAAATCCTCTCAACCAATTCTAAGCACGGAGAACCATATATAACCAAATTTTCAGATTAGATTATAAGGAAGGGCAGAAACAACTGGACTACACTGTTAAATTATATTGTGTTAAGAGACGCTCTCAGCAGTATTGTTCAAATACACACTGTTGCTTTTTCTTAACTCGTGTTAAAATGTATCTCACTATTGTAAAATCAGCTGCAAAAATATGTGTATTTCTATTGAATGTTATTGATATATAAATTATATTAAAATCCATAGTGAAACCAGAACTACCGTCGTCTTATAACTGTTGGAAAAAGTGTCACTTTATGATAAAGATTTTACTCGTAAAACGGTATATTGTCTAAAAGTCAAGCATTTTCATCTGTCCAGACATACTGACACAGAGTTGGAAAAAAAACATGATACATAAAACTTTTATCGAGTTTACCAACAAGATACGTTTATAATATAATAGATATCTTAAGCTTTATGATACCAAACGAATTGAGAAAAAAACATCTTCTGCCATTACGTCATGACTACATTGTGTTGTGCTGTCACTGCTACTGACCACATAGTGCATCTTACACGATTATCGTGATGACTACATTGGGGTGTGTTGTCACTGATACTGACCACATAGTGTATCTTACACTATTATTGTGATGACTACATTGGGGTGTGTTGTCACTGATACTGACCACATAGTGTATCTTACACTATTATTGTGATGACTACATTAGGGTGTGTTGTCACTGATACTGACCTCATAGTGCATCCTACACTATTATTGTGATGACTTCATTAGGGTGTGTTGTCACTAATACTGAACTGGAATGTCGCAATGTGTCACGATGTGTGATAAGCGCCGGTAGGAAAACTGTTAATGCACATTTGTGCGCGCGCTGTGCGATTCTATTGAACAAATATGCGATTTTATTGGCGTTGATATAAATTTAGGATGTGTGTTTAGATAAGTGTATAGGTAAGGTTTAGTCTATTTTCTAAATACATCAGAGTACAACTAAGAATAGGTTGGACCCTTATATATCAAATACAGACTGAAAAGTTAGATATACACTCGTAATAGTGTTTTGTTTACAAAGTGACACATGTGACCAGCATTAATGTACGGTCACTCATGGATGGTGTATACATTATATATGTATACCTTAAATGAACATCTCTTTTCGTCTCGACAATGAATCGTCTAAAATATCATACAGTCAGAAAGGAAATTGTAACTTTGTGGGGATTATCGGGTACCTGAAAAGGAGATAATAGATTTAATTAAGTATATAATTATTTATCATCAATCTGTTTTACATTGTAAATACAAAGCTGTAATCGACTGTGTATATTAGATGTTACATATTAACAGTATTGTTTGCAGCAGGTATATGGTTATCATGGTACGTTGTATGAGAGGTCAAAAGGTTATCGAACAACGTAATGCCTATTATGCAGCTTTCATTGTTAAACGTATCAGGTGCAGTGAATTGCGCATTACCCAAAGCAGATTGTGCTGACAAATGTTCAGGTAACAATGTTTATTGTTTACATTGGTAGTTTGGAACAAGATATCTGTCAACAAGTGTGGCCAAATCGTAGGCTTGATATTTTGATTAGACCCTATTTACAGTATCAGAATGGGACCACACTAATACCCAGTGTTATATCAGAATGCTTTTTAGGCCTAAGTGTGTATTGGGAGGTCACCTTTTTACTAATACCCAGTGTTACAGTATCAGAATGGGAGGTCACCTTTTCACTAATACCCAGTGTTACAGTATCAGAATGGGAGGTCACCTTTTTACTAATACCCAGTGTTACAGTATCAGAATGAACAGTCACCTTTTTACTAATACCCAGTGTTACAGTATCAGAATGGGAGGTCACCTTTTTACTAATACCCAGTGTTACAGTATCAGAATGGGAGGTCACCTTTTCACTAATACCCAGTGTTACAGTATCAGAATGAACAGTCAACTTTTCACTAATACCCAGTGTTACAGTATCAGAATGGGAGGTCACCTTTTCACTAATACCCAGTGTTACAGTATCAGAATGAACAGTCAACTTTTCACTAATACCCAGTGTTACAGTATCAGAATGGGAGGTCACCTTTTCAGTGTTACAGTATCAGAATGGGAGGTCACCTTTTCACTAATACCCAGTGTTACAGTATCAGAATGAACAGTCACCTTTTCACTAATACCCAGTGTTACAGGATCAGAATGGACTGTCATCTTTTCACTAATACCTAGTGTTACAGAATCAGAATGGGAGGTCATCTTTTCACTAATACCCAGTGTTACAGTATCAGAATGGGAGGTCACCTTTTCACTAATACCCAGTGTTACAGTATCAGAATGGGAGGTCACCTTTTCACTAATACCCAGTGTTACAGTATCAGAATGGGAGGTCACCTTTTCACTAATACCCAGTGTTACAGTATCAGAATGGGAGGTCACCTTTTCACTAATACCCAGTGTTACAGTATCAGAATGGGAGGTCACCTTTTCACTAATACCCAGTGTTACAGTATCAGAATGAACAGTCACCTTTTCACTAATACCCAGTGTTACAGTATCAGAATGGGAGGTCACCTTTTCACTAATACCCAGTGTTACAGTATCAGAATGGGAGGTCACCTTTTCACTAATACCCAGTGTTACAGTATCAGAATGGGAGGTCACCTTTTCACTAATACCCAGTGTTACAGTATCAGAATGGGAGGTCACCTTTTCACTAATACCCAGTGTTACAGTATCAGAATGGGAGGTCACCTTTTCACTAATACCCAGTGTTACAGTATCAGAATGGGAGGTCACCTTTTCACTTGTACCCAGTGTTACAGTATCAGTATCAGAATGGGAGGTCACCTTTTCACTAATACCCAGTGTTACAGTATCAGAATGGGAGGTCACCTTTTCACTAATACCCAGTGTTACAGTATCAGAATGGGAGGTCACCTTTTCACTAATACCCAGTGTTACAGTATCAGAATGGGAGGTCACCTTTTCACTAATACCCAGTGTTACAGTATCAGAATGGGAGGTCACCTTTTCACTAATACCCAGTGTTACAGTATCAGAATGGAAGTGTTACAGTATCACCTTTTCACTAATACCCAGTGATACAGTATCAGAATGGGAGGTCACCTTTTTACTAATACCCAGTGTTACAGTATCAGAATGGGGGGTGACCTTTTCACTAATACCCAATGATACAGTTCAGAATGGGAGGTCACCTTTTCACTAATACTCAGTGTTATAGTGTCATAATGGACTGTCACCTTCTCATTAATACCCAGTGTTACAGTATCAGAATGGGAGGTCATCTTTTTAGTAATACCCAGTGTTATAGTATCAGAATGTGAGGTCACCTTTTTTACTAATACCCAGTGTTACAGTATCAGAATGGGAGGTCAACTTTTCAGAAATACCCAGTGTTACAGTATCAGAATGGGAGGTCACTTTTTCACTAATACCCAGTGTTACAGTATCAGAATTAACAGTCAACTTTTCGCTAATACCCAGTGTTACAGTATCAGAATGGGAGGTCACCTTTTCACTAATACCCAGTGTTACAGTATCAGAATGAACAGAAACCTTTTTACTAATACCCAGTGTTACAGTATCAGAATGGGAGGTCACCTTTTCACTAATACCCAGTGTTACAGTATCAGAATGAACAGTCACCTTTTCACTAATACCCAGTGTTACAGTATCAGAATGGGAGGTCACCTTTTTACTAATACCCAGTGTTACAGTATCAGAATGGGAGGTCACCTTTTTACTAATACCCAGTGTTACAGTATCAGAATGGGAGGTCACCTTTTTACTAATACCCAGTGTTACAGTATCAGAATGGGAGGTCACCTTTTCACTAATACCCAGTGTTACAGTATCAGAATGGGAGGTCACCTTTTCACTAATACCCAGTGATACAGTATCAGAATGGGAGGTCACCTTTTTACTAATACCCAGTGTTACAGTATCAGAATGGGAGGTCACCTTTTCACTAATACCCAGTGTTACAGTATCAGAATGGGAGGTCACCTTTTCACTAATACCCAGTGTTACAGTATCAGAATGGACTGTCACCTTTTCACTAATACCCAGTGTTACAGTATCAGAATGGGAGGTCACCTTTTCACTAATACCCAGTGTTACAGTATCAGAATGGTTATTTCACACACCTTACCACTAGGACTTCAATAAAGAAAAACCAGAAATTCAAGGACACCTTTCCTCTACTATTTTCCTAATTATCAGATAATACTTTGAGAACTACAGCGAAATGGTAGATAGACCGAACATCACTCACGCTTTCGTCGGGACAGACATTAATACGGAAGCTTTACAGGATCACATAAAAAGTTATACCATTGTAGAATAATTAATCTAATATATTTCTCATAATACCACGGCTATATCATAAGAAGAAAAAATCCCAGTTTTTATCGGTTTTACTTTAAACATTTTTTATTGGTTGAAATAAGCACATGCAACAGTACGTGAAGGTCAATGAAGAGAAAATTCTGAAAGAATTATTTGTCTTTTCTTGGAAAGAGGCATAAAACACAGAACAGATGTCATGGTGAGCCATACACATATGGCGTTAGGTATACAGCTCAATACGACACCTGACCCGTGAACGTTTAGTTAGGCATATTTTTTTCATTGTCTTTTTAAACAATAAATGTATATCGTAATATCATATTTTTTTCTACCTTGCAAAATCAAAACATTGAGCCTGTATTTTACTTGCTCAAACTTGTAGTGTTTGTCCCCGTTTTGTACCAACTTTGCCGTTATATTGATGTATATTTTGATATTTCCATAGCAACAGCTTAGTAGCCTTATCCAGTGTAGGTGTTCGTTCTCTTTAGTCGTACCACTGATTTTTTGTCATGAAATGTACCATTCTGTTAACCACCAGATTACCATGTAAAAGAAAATGACCTGATCTCGTCAGTGCTACAGCCTATGTACTCGAAAGTGCAACACAATGACGGTTGGTAGAGGATTCGGTGTTTATTTACAAATATGTGTCACGAGGTGTGGTAATGTAAGGATGTCCAAATTGGTGAAAACCAGTAAACCAACTAAGATGTGCCAACAATATACACATTTATTTATAAACCAAACAAAATAACACATTTACAGAAAACACTAATATCCACGTCGCACACGTCACTACCTCTCATACCTTAGCTCCCAAAGACCCTTAAGCCCCTATTCTCAGATATGCTAAACTATACCTATACACGGAACATAAAATTGATGACGCGATATGTGAAAGTCTTTTCTGCGTGAACACAGTTCATAACCTGGTTTACCATTGGAACTCCATCCTCTTCCGTTTATAGAGGTCACAGTATAAATGATCTCCTCAACCCGGGCAAGGTCAACACAAAGTCACACTGTTCTCCAAGGGGGCCTAAGTATTTTCAGTACCACATTACGAGGTTACCTACAAGGCACAACCAGCGACATACAATACCTATTCTGTGCATATATTTATGTCTATTTAATCAATTTAACATTATTTAACATACCAAGCTCCTGTTCACAGGGTCGTAAACGTATCCTGTTACTTATATACAGAATATAACAACTGCATAATCATCCCTTCCAAGAGACATTCTACACATGCTCTTATATTAAACCATACTGGATAATAAACACACAATATATATTTTATCTACTTAGTATACATCTATACATTATATATCTACTAACAAACTCAGTTTGATAATACTCGCATCAACTCCCAGGTAGCTTCATCCGGAACACTCCTACAGAATTATAGCACACAGCCCCAAGGAGAGTCCTATTTTACAAAGACATGGCACACGGCCGCTTGGACGCACAGTCCTGGACAAAGTAGAGGGCACACAGCCCAATTACAGCTTACAGTCCCATGGACATGTGGCAGAGACAGCCTGTCCAGGTTTTTCAGATGATGATATATATATATATTATTAATAAACAGTATATTCTGCATTGTAATTAAATTGTAATAACATGATAATAATGATGATTGTGCAGTATCGTGGTGTCTAGTACTGTCCTGTGTTATTGTCCAGCTGTCAGCAATGTAGTGTCATGTGCTTCTGTTTATGTTGGTGTTCTGTGACCTTTACCTGTGTGCTAGTCATGTGACCCTTCCCCTACCTGTCCCACTGCACATGCTGGGCATGAGCATTGGACAGGGGTATCTCAGTGCTGACTGGATAACAGACACCAGGCAGGAGGTAGGAACTTTTAACTTGATTAAATGTATTAATGTCTAATTTTATTCAATGCTAATAATGTAATAGTAACTGATTTACATAGTCAATTATGATGTGCTATACTAGTGCACTTTATATATCTGTAATATCTTATTTTAATTGATTCACTGTGCTAGTGTGTCAGGTGAAAAGTGTTCAGGCTTGTGGCCATTTTGAAATATCCATAATGTTTAAAAGTAATTAATTTATTCTAGGAATTTGGGAATTTAAAATAATCCTAATTTAGTCATGTATGTATTGTACATCTTATGGAAGTAATTGTAGTAGTCTTTGTATTCAAAGAACCTTTTTTATATTTGTTGTTTAGGCCAAGCCATTGTTCATCATAGCCATCATATCATATACATTGTATTCAAGAACACTGTCACAATGATGGAGTAAGTGTTCATGTTCAGTTCAAATTAGGTATATCTATATAGTTAGTTGAAAGTAACATGTCATAGTAATTAATATAGTACACATGTAATACTATAATTAAACTACTGTCTGTAAAGTCATCAGTAATCTCAAGTTTCAAGTATTTTAAGATAATGTAATGTAATGCATTGTAATGTAATGTAAAGTCCAATCTGTGATGGTATTGTTATCTTATAGTATTGTTGAAATTGTGTCCTATGGTAATCCGTAATGTACTGTCCGTCTAATATAGTGTTGTATTGTTTCAGGTTTTCATCTATTTCTGAATAAATATGTATGAACTGAACCTGGCTGAGTTGGTGTCGTAGCGTCCTCTGCCCCAAATCCCATCCCCGTTTCAGACACACAGTCATGGACAAACACACAGCTTAGAAAAACTATTTACAGGCACACAACCATTAGCACCCAGCTAATAAACTTGCCATGCTGGACAGACACCAGTCCTAGGCTCCCCAAAAGCCAACATCATCTGGAAGTAGGCACACAGCCCTCCCAATAGTACTCTGTCAATCCATTGAGCCCAGCCTAACACAACCTCCACCGTCGAAGTTCTGTCTGGTACTGTCCAACCCCACCTAGGGTACCTGACAAAATACCTGGCACGTGCATGCTCAGCACAAGTTCCTCAACTTACCTGAGCATATCAGAATATTTTTGACGTTCGTGCAGAGTTACCTCCCCGCACGGAGCTTTCCTACTTGATTTTATTTTTATGTAAGCATGGCGGGTATTACGCGCACCTCACGGAAAGAAATTGCTTACAGGGGAACTGTGGTGAGTTCTTATGCGTAAGTAATAGTTCTTTTTGTATTATATTAATATTATTTAATTGATGAAATGGTGCTTGAGCTGTAGTTTTTAGAGATCGCGTAGTATCGTTGTAGAATTTTATGGAAGCGCACTGCAACCGGTGCAAGGGAAATTTTAACCCATTTAAACATGCCAAGAGAATCATTTAGCAAAAGTAATTTTAAATGTTAATTATTAACAGGGATAATATCAATTTTATTTTTATTTATTTATATATATTTGTTTATTTTTTATTTATCGAAAAACACATGAGGAATAAATAGATTCATATATACTATCAGTCTATAACTCCCATCGTCACACACTTACAGAGTATAGTCATGCATCATTTTCACCACTAAACACACAGCATTTTGAGTTGCACACTATATCTTAACTATCATAGACACTATGTAACACAATCACTCTAAACATATATTTATAACTTGCAGCCATACTAGCACTCCAGCATTGTTACATATACAAACAACATCAGCATCTGACATCAACGTCATCATATACAATCATCATCCTCGTCACACATTAGCATCATCACATACCATCAGCATCATTATGGTCACCTATCAACATTAGCATCATCACACTTCAGCAGCATTACACATCCGCATTATCACATACCAAATCAGCATCGTCACACCTCAACATCATCATATATACCAACATCAGCAGCATCACACAGCAGCATCACACATCCTCATTATCAGCTTCTTCACACACTTTAACTTCCATGCATAAGGATGCTGCAGATTCTTAGACACAGTCAACATCATTATCTTCATCATCAAGCACACATAGACATGCTAATTTCAGTAATTTCTCCATAAACTAGTATGGACTCATAATAAGTGAGCAACTGACAGCTGTCACTATATCACTATAAGATAAATGTTCCTAGATATAATGAAATAGACAAATAAAAAACAAAACATGTGATGATTTTTTTTATAATTCTTTAAACAGCAGACAACTATTAGCTGTTAATAATAAATGTAAATCAATATCAGAAATACTGTCAGTTCTTACCATTGCTTGTGAAGTGATTGATTCTAAGGTGACCGATAAGGCCCATGGGCCTCTTGTTTCTAATCTTAAATTAATTTTTCAATGTATTTTTATGCACAATATGCGTACCTCAAGTGATTTTGCTATTATTTTAGATTTATGATCTTTACATTTATTTACTTCTTTTTTTTGTTTGATATTTATGTATTTTATACATCCGTCAAATGACAGGACATATTATGGTATTCTCGTCTTCCATCCGTCCACCTTCCGTCCGTATGTCCCTCTGTTCGTAAACATTTCAATGTCCCAGCGATTTTGGAATTTATTAAGCCTTAACAGATTTCTTTTAACTTTCATTGCAAGCTTAAGTACAATCAAAGCTAGATTGAGTTTGATTTCCATGATTTTTGATCCACAACTTTTAGAGTTACGGCCCATTAATGTCTGTAACCTTTTCAATGTCGGTGCAATAACTTTGCAAAGTATTACGCAATTACCATTGAAACAAATGCAATATATTATATACAGCATAAATAGTGTAGGTGATAGTCAGACAAAATCACAGGCGTATTTCGTGACCTGAAACAGGCTCTTGTTTTTTTTTTTTTTTTTTCGTGTGACAAATTAAAATGATTGTTCAATATATGAAAATTGTCAGCATTCCATTATACCTTCATAGATCCCTATTAGGATAAACTGACGGGACAGAGCTTGTTTGTTACACTATCAGAATAATGTAAATCACTCATACTGGTGGAGGAATTACAGTGATTCTAGCATTAAGTTGTATGGTTTCCAATTTATTTGCAGATAAGTCAATACCATTATTACTATTGCAGCCATGGTCTTTTGATGGCGTCGTTAACTTCACCTTGTCAGAATATCCTAATGGGGCAATATTTTGTACATCATGTGAGAAAAAAAAGCATATTTACAAAATTAATAACCAGAAGTAGCAAAATCACAGGGACTTTTCGAAATTATTTTTATTATCTTAATTATCTAGACAAGCCATTGTGGCTACATATAAATATGCAAGTGTTTCTGACTTCGTTTTAAATAAAAAAATAGTTGTGGAGTGATGGCTTTTGATAATGGATATATGTATATCTAGTTTTGATATATGCTTTATTTGACAAGGAATGTCAATTTATTGTTGTTAATAAAGTTACTGTTTCAATTTTGTTGTCATTGGTCCGTTTTTCCTTGGCCCGGAACTATTTCTGAAGGCGTCTATTTGCATCAACACTGCATCGTCATGCCGGTAATTACGGGCTTAAAATAGATTTTCTGTTGACCAATTTCATTTGACAGATGGGATTAAATCCCTAATGCGTCATATCGAGCGTAATAGCTTATTGGATAAATATTTATAGCAACCTATATTGAACTTGGGGAAACCCGTTCGTCCGCCATGGTGTTTCACGTTGTAATAGCAGCAAGCTGCAAGATGAACTCGAGTAATTTTACGGATGTTTCCTTTGATTGCTTTTCATTATAACTACTGGAGCATGCATAAAACATCCTTGTGTCGTTGTCACGAAATGTAATAGATGTAGCAACAACCATTTGTACCTTAACTTTAATAAAAACATGCCAAATGTCGTATCTTTCTAATGGGAAGCCTGTTACGACGGAGATGTGAAGGGGACGTAACTCTTGGCGAACGACTACTATGTTCTGATATGGAAACACCCAGTACATACACTGGCCTACACTGGTCTAACCAGTTTTCTGACTTGCCCTGCGGACAGCACATGCATTACAGGTGTATGAATGCACCGTCACAGTTGAGTAACCCCAATAGTAAATAATAGTAACTACAGTAGCAAGGAGTTTTGTAGGTACGAATTTTGGTTCAATGCCTGGCAATAGTGGTGCAACCTTTAGTACGTTACTCATACCACTGGTTGTAAAATTCCGTCAGCTTAGCGAAATTAACCTTTTCAGTTTCACAGTGAATAGGATAGCCAAAATTTCACTTAAATTTCAAAATGAGATAAGGTGTAGATGATGTCTAAAGTGGTAACAAAATTCCTTCTGGCAGCCGGCGATAGCTTCAGTTCATCCTGAATAAGCAACATCAGAAACCTGAACGTTTCAGCAAGGTCATCATATTATATATCAATATATTCAAAATCACAAAAAAAATATATTTGCTTATACAAATTTCCATTTTTTTATTTTTACAATTTTATGAAAAAACATCAACGTTTATTTCTACAATATTGGTATTTCTGTATATCTGTGAACCTTTCAGGAATAACAGTGCAAGAATTTGACTTTTTTCCTAATGTCAGCTCTGTGATTATAGAAATGTTCCCTTATGTTGTGTTGTCGTCGTGTTTTCCTCTGACCGCTTCGTATATAATGTCCAATGTACAGTACAGATGATTATATTTGTCAATCACACCTCCGCTAGAAATTAGTACATGTATGACCATGAACGCAATGTGCAATAAATAGGAGTGAGATGAGCCGTACACTGGTATGGTAGAATATCACAGTATCCAGGGAAAGCCCATAGCGCCAGGTAGGATCAAATACCTTTTTATTCGGGGAAATTGATATCACTATGCCAAATAAGTATCAACGCTGATTGTTATATATTGCGAGCGGAAAAACTGCACGACCAGCCGAACTCCTCTCTACCAGTTGAGATACATGGTCGACGACGATCGACACCCCCATTTCCGCTAAAGTCAAAAGAGATGGAAAAGCGATATCAATTGAAAATTTGCTTCCACATTGGAGATGGAAATCAAAGAATTAATGTTATTCAATATTTGTACGATATTCGTTGTTAAATTCGTGGTTCCTCCTATCATAATAGTCTGCTATCTCGCAATACTGCACTTACAACTTCACGCGCGACTGCACATCAAAACGGGTGTATAGTCTACCTGCTCGTTCATCGATCCACATTTAACTATTATAGAACGTAGTACAACACATCGTCTCTCTAAAGGTAAGTCAGAGTTATGTTTTTTACGATATCGCGTGTAGTAGTTTAATCTTATTGTAAATCACGAATCTGCTATGTTTACTATTTTATCTCATTTTCATGTTAGTTTGGCTATTTTCTTTAACAAAACTCACAGTGGACTCTAAAGTGATGATTTCACAATAACAATTACCCCGACTTCCACGTCTGTTCGTACTCTAGGTGTGAGAGTAAACCTTGGTTTAACAGGGAATGCTGCTTGAAGAGTACCCTGAGTGTAATTTTATATTTAGATATAATATTAAGAATGCCGTAAAATAATAATAACGAAAACCCCGTCAAAATCCGTCGCCCCAGTGCCGAGTTATTAAAGCTCAAATTTGTCGATTTTCACCTGTCCGCTCAGACCTAATCAACGTAATTGTCATTTTCGCGGAATCGAGGCGCTTCTACTCGTGACGTCATAAGTTCAACAGAAATGGCAGCCAACATGACTGAGAGTGACAACGACACCGCAACTGAGAGCGATTTGAGCTTGAGTTTTGAGGAGTCTGATTATGGTGTGGATGATATTTCTGAAAACAGAATCCAGCCCAGAATTACAAGACAATGTATCCAGTGAGGAGGAAAATAACCCTTCGGAAATTGACGATCGCTTGGGCAACATAGATTGGCACGTACTTCACTGGGTCTCACCAGTAGTCGTGAAAGTAGTCGAACAGTGAATCGTCGTTTCAAAGAAACAAAATAAAATTGGGTGTGTTTTTGGACTAATTTTACTATCTTTAAGTCTCGATCAACAATTTCTGACGTCGGGAAATCGCGTTTGTGCAAGACTATAAATACATTCACGAGGTGTCGGGAATTTTCGTCCGAGGGGAATTTTCGTAGCACTATATAGATATATTGATAGGGTGTTAATAACCAATTATAACACCCTCCGCTGTGTTGATAATAAAAATTTGATGTTTTAGATGTTTGTACAATGATTTGACTTGTTTTGTCCCAAGTACTTGTACGCGTCTGTTGTTAGCCGACAGGCGTGTCGCCTCACAGGTGTCACCATTGGTTTTATCAAGCCACGGATGCGCTAATTACCTAGCCTGGCACAGGTGTGATTATGAGTTTAGATGACATCTCTACACTGTGAACTGTGTTTACAAATCAAGACTGGTGATCTTATTGTTATTTTTACGATCACAAAATTAATTACAAAACAACACCTTGATCATGTTAACAATCTTTAATAATTAACTAAAACAACATCGTCTGCTGGAAGGTCTAAAAACCAAATACTCCGTGTATTAGGCGTTCACGATTACGAAGGAATGATATTCAAATGGTGGTTTAAAAATGATAAATATAAGAGCTTTTGCAGATGCATTAAAACTAAGTTAGGTAAGGAGACTTTATCATAGAGCAGGTAAGTGGTCTGCAATATTACAGACTAATGTAAACATTGACATCCTACTGAATATTGGAGGTGAGTATATACAAAACTGCAAAAATGAAATAAAAAATAAATTTTGGAAAGATGTTTTCAGAGTATGGTACAAACTACAAACAACAATTGAAATGTGTACAGGAAAGGAAAAATCAGTTTTGGAAATACCTATATGGTTTAATAGAAATATCACTCTATCTGGAATATCAATTTTTTATAAGCAATGGTATAGAAAAGGGATAAGAGCAATAGCAGACTTACTAGAAGCTGGTAATACTAATAATTTTCTTAGTTTTCAAGACTTTCAGAGAATATACAATGTGACAACTAACTTTTTGAACTATCAAGGTATCGTTTCTGCAGTTAAAAAATTCCTAAGAGATAATCCACATGTGAAGAATGACTCTCAACGGCCTGTAATACCATTATATATAAGAATGTTTTTCGAGCATTTAAAAGGTTCAAAAATATTTTATAATATTTTAAATACAACTCGGACAGAGCCAACTGGTAAAGCTAAATGGGGAGAGCAGTTTGATTTAACAAATAGTGATTGGGAAATTCTCTACAAAATGCCATTTCAAATTACAAAAAATACCAAACTTCAATGGCTCCAGTATAGGATCTCTTATCACATTCTGACAAATAATAGTAGGCTTTTTAAGGCAAAACTTGTGTCCAGTCCACTTTGTAATCTATGCAACTCAGAAAGAGAATCGATCACTCATCTCCTTTGGGAATGTCAGGAAGTGCAAAACTTTTTACAATCAGTTGAAACACTAACAGATTCTTTATTAATACCATTCTCAGTCAACAAACGGTCTTTTATACTTGGAATTAAAAGGAACAATAGCCCTAGCTTTAGAGTTGACAATGAAGTAATTCTTATGATTAAACATTATATATATAAAACAAGATGCCTCCATGCTACTCTCAATATCAACGCCATTGTAAAGATTATACAAAATCACTATTCTGTTCAAAAATATATTTCAAATAGCAAAAACACATCATCATTAAACATGTCTTACAAACAAAATTTCATCAAATAATTGGAAAAAATGGGAAAATCTTATCCAATTGAATATTTAAATATATATATAATACTTTTTATCCTTGACAGTGCTGTCATATCTTTGTTTCACTGTCTTTAGCAAAAAATTTGTTTCAACATCCCATGGACTTCTTCATTAACATGTATCATTATACCCCACATCAAAAAAAATAAATAAATTAAATAATTATAATACTTTTTATCCTTGACAGTCCCTTTGTTTCACTGTCTTTATCCCATGGACTTCTTATGTCATTCCCCCCTCCCCATCCCCTAACTTCCTATTTCTGTTTTGATCGCTTTGTCTGTTTCTGTAATTGTAGAGAATGATTCAGTGAGAGAGAGCAATCTGTGTATAATATTAATTATTGATATTTCCTCTATGCTATCATTTAGGCTGGCTGTACTATGCTCTGTGTAATCTTTGACAACAAGGGCAGATAACAAAGAATCATCACAAGCTGTTCACACCTCAATTATTTACAAAGGTTTTTTTTTCTTTTTTTTTTTGATGTTTTTTTTTTAATGTGAATTTCACTTTGTTTCAAACAAGCAGAAGTTGCAACATGGAAAGGCTGTTATGTGGGGCGTATCTCGCTACTCCCAATCCATGCTTGCACTTCTGGTTTGGGATTACACTATTGAAAACATATAATTTTGAATAAAGTTTGGGGATTAGGTGTGAATAGATGATGATGAGGCAAAACACTAATAATAATAAACAGCTCTGTTGTTGATCAGTGTATGATGTGATAATGAGGATGAAAGGTTGATGATGAAGTGGTGATGATGATATGATGATTACGATGCTGAATATGTGTTACTGCTGATGATGATATGATAGTGATGATGATGATGATGATGACGATATGGTGATGATCATGATAATGAAGTGATGATACGATGATCATGATGATAACTATGTGATGATGATGACGATGATGATGACGATGATGATGATGATGACAGCAGTCATTGAGTTTGTATTATTATTGGGGCTTGTGAATGAAACACAGTAGTACATTGTATGTCATGTCAGCAAAGAGGAAAGAGTAGGAAATAATGAGTGCATGTTTTGAGTGAGTGTACATGGGTGTAGTGTGATGTGTGCCAGGGTGTGTATGTATATGTGAGTCTATTATATATCGTGTGTTGCATACCTTTGTAAAATCTTGGAAAAAAAAAATTACAAAAAGTAAATTAGAAGAAAAAAAAATAGATATTCCAATGACCGCCCAAGCCATATGCTAACCTATCAATTTTGTGTTTAGTTGTAGAATTCATAACAAAATATCAAACGAACAAATATACTTTTATTTAACAGTTACAGTTTTATTTATCGACGGCATGCATCGACACCCCATCCGTGTTAGGACAATCGTACGCTGCACATCGCTTCCCTCCTCGATAGGAAGCCATTTTAGTGGATTTAAGCGCTAATTCACCGACCCCACGTTCACTACCTTAAATATTGCGAAGATGTGAAGTACTTTCACGTAAATAAACAAAGATATTACTCCGGAAAATCCAAAAATAGATCACAATCACACGTAGCACAGTAAAGACAATATGGCTGCATCAGCAAAAGCGTGAAGAGTGGAATTTAATAAAGCCAAGGCTAGATTTCACTGAGTAAATAATTCTGTAAATAAAACTAACCTCAACAGAGCTAGTAAAGTGTACAGGAAAACTTTGAATAAAAGTTATAGAAATTATGAGGAGAAATTGTCAGATGAGATGAGAAAAACTGCTAGAATGGATTCAAAAGTATCTGGAATATTTTGAATAAATATGACGGGTCTGTAAAGAAAGGTAATGCGGATATATGTATAACTGAATTATATGATTACTTTAAGGGTCTGGACAAGTCTGTTTGTGATGATGAGGATTTAGAACTAGAAAATCCTGATGTTAGTATTTTTGATGATTATCTGAATAATGAAATTACAACCGAAGAAATCAAGTTATCTTTAATTAGTTTAAAAAACAATAAATCCCCTGGTAAAGACCAAATTATAAATGAATATCTTAAAAGTACCATGGATGTATTTTTACCTATCTATCAAAAAGTGTTTAATCTTATCTTGAATACTGCATCTATACTGGATGCGAGGACGATTGGTATAATCAGAAGGCATTCGATTCCATGTGGAGAATCGGTCTGTGGAAAAAGCTTCAAAAAAGCAACATTACTGAAAAAAATTTTAATGTAATTTTAAAATTATATGATAGTACCAAATCATGTGTTAAAAATGGATGTGAACAGTCGAATTGGTTCAACTGTGAAATCAGGGTAAAACAGGGGGAAAATTTATCACCATTTTGTTTCCAATTTATTTTAATGATCTAGAATCTAATCTTGCTGAGAGAAATGTACATTGTCTGGAAACAGTTGACAAACTTTGTATTGACAATATTGGATTATATCTCAAACTCTTCATTATCTTATATGCAGACGATACCGTCCTGTTATCAGAATCACCAGATGGTTTACAGTTAGCTTTAAATGAATTTGAACAATATTGTAATACTTGGAAGTTAACTATTAACCCCAAAAAACTAAAATTGTTATCTTCTCGAAAAGGAAACGCACAAGAACCCTCCATTTTACTTTATGTAACGTAGAACTGGAAATACATGAAGGGTATACCTACCTTGGTATTTTCTTTAATTTTAATGGTAGTTTTTTTAAAGCAAGGTAAAAATTTGTTGAACAGGCACAGAAATCACTTTTTAATTTCTATAAAAAAAATTAAGAAATATTTCATTACCAGTTGATTTGCAATTGAAAATATTCGATTCAGTTATCATGCCAGTTCTCCTGTGTTCAACAGAAATATGGGGTTTTGAAAATACCAATATTATAGAGAAAATCCATATGCACTTTTGTAAAAGTATACTTAATGTAAGAAAGGCACAGCTAATTTCATTGTTTATGGAGAGCTGGGTAGATACCCATTAGATATTGAAATAAAATGTAGAATAGTATATTATTTTGGCATAAGTTGATTACATCTAATAAGTTATCAAGTAATATTTATAAGTCAAGGATATCCTTTTTCCAAATGGGTCTGAATTACGTTTGGTATTATCAATCTACATGTTCTTTTTCAAAAGATGAAATTAAGAATTTGGTGAAAAATAGCCTTAAGAATCAATTGATACAGAAATGGTTTGATGACATTTTAAACTCCTCTAGGGTACAAACATATTCCATTTTTAAGACAAAGTTTGAACAAGAAAAATACTTAACCAAGCTTAATACCATTCATAGGAAAATTATGTGTAAATTTCGTTCTTCAAATATGCGTTTACCGGTAGAAACAGGAAGATGGACAGGTATCCCTCGTCAAGAAAGATTCTGCATATTATGTAACTCCGACATCGGAGACGAATATCACTATTTATTTAAATGCGAAAACGAATCAGTAAAACGTCTAAGAGAAAAATATATACCAACATATTACTTTACTTACCAAAGTCATGTCAAAATGCATTTACATTTACAAGTATTTGTAGATTTATAGAAAAACTTGATAAATTGTTGATTTAAGTGTTCAAATTTAAGTACCAAATTGTTAATACATGAATGCGATAGTTAGTAATTATTACTATTATTTACAGAAATTGTTGTAATTGTACCTGTCATACGCCACGTATCATGTAAATTATATGTATGTGACCTCTTGTTACACGCGTGTATCAGAGTGACTGAATAAAACCTTGGAAAAATACAGAATTTCTATTGATTATCATAAAAGTTGGTTACATTCCCAGCTGTCGTTATGTTAATTTCACTTTTAAATGACTTGATGTTCAAAAGATAAATTTTACTGGAATACTTTAATGTTCAAAGCTATAGATAAACAAACATGAAATATCTACATGAAAGGCACACGCATTTTAATACCGTCATATTTATTTTAAATTTCTGTAACATTTTCTCTCAACCATGTTAACAAATGTCACTTAAGTTAAAAAATAAAAAACAAACACCCTGTAAACACAAACACACTCTCACATAAAATACCAATATCCATTATAGATAATAACAAGAACAGTGGTTGAGTTAAATTATATCAGACTTTACCAGTTTGTTCCATAAAAGGTCGATGGAGACGTTTAAAAGCGGTTTCCTTCAGGTCTTATTTGTTCATGTGCACACTCTGTGAAATCTACCTATAACTTGTATGTGGTCAATATGTTCAGTATTCTGTTAACTTAAAGCCGCTATTACCTTCGATTTCAACACCGGGAAATGAAGAATTCGGCTTATGCATAATAAAATATATCTATAATTAAGCGATACACGCACCTATACCGTCATTTGTTGTTTTTGTACATATTTTCAACGTCGGAACATTGTTTATCTTGACTATTGTTTATAAACATGTTCACGCTCGGTTTATTACGAAAGAAAGAATATTTACAATGCGAGTGTCGTCGATGTATATTTTCTGGACTCTGCAAATCTTTCTTGTATTGCCCAAGTTTTATTGTATTTAAAGGGCCTGTCACACCTACACGTCCTTGCATGGCGTTCATACTACGACCGAGAAAAAATGATAAAACGTGGTGGGAACGTAGAGAACGGCTTGGGGACTTGTTGGTACTTGTTCGGAACTTGAAGGGGACGCAAAGGAACTTCCTCGAACGCTAAGCCGCGGCGACCGTTTTGAACTGTTCAAAACAGTCGTGGTTCGAACGCCCTCTGACCAGAACGGAGTAGGGACTAGTTGTGAACTTCGAACGAACGTACCTCAAACGTTCATGACGTACTGACAACGCGCAGGCAGCGTAGTAAGTACTGAGCGAACGTGCATGTATCTGGACAAATGTTGGTGATGTGAATTGGTGAATTTCTGACTTGTGGTCTGAGTCTGCATCCACTCTTTAGACTGGGACTGCCACACACTCTCTGGTATTGG
Source organism: Ylistrum balloti (assembly GCF_031769215.1). Classification (NCBI taxonomy): domain Eukaryota; kingdom Metazoa; phylum Mollusca; class Bivalvia; order Pectinida; family Pectinidae; genus Ylistrum; species Ylistrum balloti. Next base: position 577,001 of record NW_026781877.1, on the reverse strand, counting down.
ATCAAAAGGCCATTGAGTAGGATGAGGCTGCCACATTTGGGAAAACTGTGGACACTGGGAAGACAGAGGTTGCATCTGGGAGGACTGCTGGATGCTGTTTGCTGGTTGAGGTTGGCAATTGGAGTTGTTGATCTGTTCACTCTGGTCCTGGTAACGCCACAGTAAACTGGAACATTCACGCTGGAAGCCCCTCCAGAGAGTTGGATGGATGCTCTCCATACCAGTTTTCAGAAAGTCAGCAAATGTCGTCCTCTCTGTCACCTTCGACATGGCCAATACCTTATCCTGAAGTTCGCGGGAAGACTCGACCCTCTCACTCATTCTACGGACCAGATCATCTTCGTCATCAACATAACTTCTTGACTTCAGTTTAGCCTTGCCTTTGGATGGACGAGAATACGTGTCTGTGCTTGACATTTCAGTGCGGTGTCAGACGTCTCAGCAGTACCAGTGGCAGATCCCTCATCATCACTGAATAATTAAACAGCATCATCTGCAGACTCGCCAACATCATCTGCTATCTTTGCCTTGTTCTGTAACGATAAAAGTGAAGAGAAACATGAGTAATACAGAAAACACTACAAGTGCGTTATGTTGAAATCTGCATGAAATGTACATGGAGTTCTTAAAATACAACAACAGATAAAATGTAATAATATGTTTACACTGACAAGGGACCTTGTCTTTACTCTATGGATATGCCCCTCCAAAGAGGAAAAATTCTGCAGCACCCACTTCTCGCGATCAGTCAGCTGAGTAGCCCCATCCTCCGATTTCCTCAATTTCAGTTCCCCATATCTGGTCTTCAGAGATTTATACCAGGTTTGTATAAAGACATCTGAAAATATCAAACAAACAATATTAAAAACATATGTACATGCACATAAACGCATTAAATGCCACTCTATATAACAAGCATAATTAATGCAAAAAGTTATCTATAGTACTTACAGTCCAGCTCATGTTCCCGAGCCTTAGCCTCCCAGAGGGCGGTTTTAGATTTAGTGTATTGTATTGGCTCATGTTCTTATTGTAGAATTGTAGATGTTCTGATATCCACTCTATCATGCTTTCCTCTTGTTCTTCGGTGAGGTTGCAGATCACTTTCACTTTCTTCGTAGACTGGGGACGAAACTGTGGTGTCACGAGAATTTGTCGGTGAATCATTGGAACCAGCAGTGGATTCAGCATCAGACTGTGGTGTCTCTTGTGTGTGTGGTGTTCGGGGTGTAGTCGGTGAAAACGCCGTATGAACGCCGAAGACGCCGTACGGCTTGTAGTTTGACTTCACAAGAACTCATAGAGAACGTGGTAATGACGGGTTGGACTACTTGTGAACGTCCTAGGGACTGGATAGAACTTGGCAAAGACGCCTGATAGATTACCGACACCCCAATTTCCGCAAAAAATCCCACGTTCTTGCCACGTCCTCGTCAATTTTTGAGAACTTCAAGAACGTCGCATGAACGCCATGCAAGGACGTGTAGGTGTGACAGGCCCTTAAGTTTGGATTAGGATTCTGTTGATATGTTTGAGTTAATGAGTTAACAAGGGGAAGGATCTTGAAGGTGTACAGTTTTAGGTTACCCTATTCTCAGATATGTGTTATGCATGACCTTGTCGATTTTCTTGTAGCTCACATTTTTATGTTGTACTAACAATAAAAAGGCTCAGCGGAGCTTCGTCTCGGTCCTCTCATATACACATGGCTTCCTGCAAGTTTATACTATCCTGACCCACCACCGTGGGTCACTCAGAACTACCGAATGCATTTGTTATACGTTAGATGGGTTGATCAATAGGCGTACTCGTCAGTAGGCAAAGGGTGAGTGTTTATTTGTGAAGAAAGATTTTAAAGGAAATGTTTTCTAAATCGTTTAATGATTCATCATGACGAAGTAATAAGATCATGGCATGATCTTATTACTTCGTCATGGTGAAACATTTTTATTTTTTCTCAAAAATGTTTGTACATCTTTGCTTGTTTCAGGTTGCTATCCAATACAGTAATAGGATGGATAAACACGAAAGGATACTACAAGCTTATGCCAAAACCGAGACTCGGGAAGGAAAGACGAAGTTCTACGATTCCTGGAGTGAGGAGTATGACCAGGTACTTATTCACAACCATTTTGTCACTACGTATGTTTGTATTTTAGAAAATATCAAGTTTGGCTGCGCGTAGTTAGCGTTCGAAAAAAAAACTAACAACTGAAAGTTTGTTGAGGTCGTTACCAAGGAAACCAATAGTTTGAACGGTAGAGTATATCAAAGTCGTATTTCTGTACGGGAATGTGTACAAGAACAGATATTAATTTTGGATGATACATTACCTAATAATTTAATATTTAAGACGGTTGCGTATTGTAAACGGTAGCGTACATAACAATTTGATAATAGGGACGGTATCGTTTAAAACAAATTCAATATTTTTGCTTGTAATGGAAATTAAGAATTTGATTGTTTGGACGGTTGAGTACATAATAATGTTCAAATTTCGAACGGTAGCATAAAAAAATTAATATTTTAGGGCGGCGGTCTGTGTAATACTTTCAAAAACAATTTCAATATCAATGACAAAAGATTTTCGACCGGAGCAATATGCGATATAAATATGTCACAAAGATAATCAAACTATATTTCCTCCGTACAAGTAATACATTGGTGGGTTTTCATCTCATATCCGTAAAAACATATCACAATAGTCTAAAATATGAAAAAGAACGAAAAGTCTAACAACTGTGTGCCTTTAATATATTATTGACTTGTAAACCCCTGACATTTTATCGAAAAAATAACAAATCACCACTCATCAATTTTTCTAGCGACTGTCTGTACAGTGGAATGGATAACCAGCTTTTTTATCATTATTTGTATTATTCGTCTCATGTTTAAAATGCTTGTCCAACCTAATAATTGTGCTCTTATTTGATGTCTGGGTTAAGACTTATTTCAAAACGCTGAAGAGTTCCAAACGAAGAACAATCACGTGACCAGTCGAAATGAGAGAGCATCCATTAAAATCTCCTCAATGTAACGTTGATATTTACAGAGAAATTTGTATTTTTTTCCCCAAGGACATGCTCTCTGATGGATACAATGGACCAGCTATGGCGGCCAATGAGGTGGCGAAATTATACCCCAGTACTAGGGAAAATGTTCACGTGCTAGATGTTGCAGCAGGAACAGGCTTAGTTGGTCAAGAGGTATCATATTTTTTATCCTACATTTGGATTTTTGAGATACCCATGCTAATGCATATTAATAAGCATTATAAATCTACTGCAGTTTTATAAGTGAAAGTATTGTGAATTGGTAACGGTGTAAGCGAAATTTTAATATAAAATGGTAGCTTGACTTTATTCTGGGTCGAATAAAATTCAAATAAACAATCCTCTTTTGATTATACTTTGAATTTCAAAACGAAATATCGGTTATTCAATAAGGAACCTCTCATTTATCCTCGAACAGTTTGCACCCGGTAATTTTCCAAATGTTCCCCAAAATAAACACGAAATACCGGTTATCCCATCCGGAGTTGAATATCTGTCTAATGACATCAAAACGAAATACAAAATACTGGTTCTACATAATATCGCTTCAATCTAGTGCGATTTCAAGTTTCCTGACAAGATTAAGTCTCTTTTCATTTATTTTCAGATCATGTAGTATACATTTTCCGTATTATTTATAATGTAGGGCATTTTCCATTTAGTTCTCTATTCTAGCGACGTTTTCAAGAAATCAAAAGTTTTTTACACTGTTAAATAACATAATATTATGGTATTGTTTATCTATCTGATTGCAATGATGATCAAAGTTTAAAAGGTATACATATCTCTTAATTTCCAAAAATTGAAAACTTGTAGTAAATTAAGATTTCAAATCAAATATCTGCATTGTTTCAATCTTCGTTATTTTGATTAAATTATATAAGCAGATGTTTGAATTTTAATCAACTAAAATACAATTAGAGATTAAGTTTGAAGTCTATGGAAAACGAAAAGTGGCGAGTGGTTCGCTATGCTGTTTGACCTTCCGACAAAGGCTGAAACATTCATTTATCTGCTTTTAGCCTGTTTGTCGATAGTTTGACCAAGGAAACGTAAAATCAATTTTTTTAAAAAAAGTTTTCTGGATTGAAGCCATCAAATTATAGCTGAGTGATGCAAACACCGCTACAGCACGTTTTATACGGTTAATAGTTCAGAACAAAGTGGAGTACGGTGTTAATAAGTGACATTTCATTGTGTGAGATTTTTTTGCATTTAATGTGCATCTGATGATCATTTAAAAACAAAAGAAAAAAATTGAGGTGGATGCGAGAGACTATGGCAGTTTGTCTGGCTACACCATTGACATCGTAACAAAATACTTCTCTACATTATAGGTAGATCGTTGATATCAATCAGCATGTGTTTTGTTTTCGTCACCGGGATATAAATACATGTTTCAATCATCTGGTATTTAAGCTGGCCAAACATGGATTTGTCAAAGTTGATGCCTTAGATCCGTCCCAAGGGATGCTGGACACTGCGAAAGAGAAAGGTGTCTACGACAAGTTCATATGCTCATATTTTGGCGAGGAAGAACTTGCTATTGCACCAGGTAGGGAGTTAAATGGTTATTTTTGTCGTGCTTAAACTGCGATAGAAAAATAATTTTGACATTTTCTGTAAAAAAGACAGTTGACAAACGCAAATGTTGCACCATCACTTTCAACGTATTTGGCGTTACCATATCAAAATTTGATAACCTTATCACATTGAAAATAAGTGATTAAGTATTTTATGAAAAACAATGAAATTGTGCTTCAATTACTTTTAATTTGGGTTCTTGCGTATGTAGATAATGGTTACAATTCCTTCATATTCGCTGTTTTTATAAGATACTTTAATGGACTGAATTGTTACGTGTTAACTTATCAAATCTTCCTTAACGTTCATAGTGTCTATCCTGTTCCCATTACCTGTGTCAATTAATGCCTCTTCCATTACGTAACCTGATTAGCGAACCGGTCTACTTAGTCATATAGATGCTGACTCCGGGTAAAGTTCAAATTTGGACATGATAATTAACGTACTATGCGTTTTTTTAACATCGCTAACCTTGTATGTTAATCGACTTGGCAAGGATCACATCGGGTATATTTAAGGATTTAATCATGTTATGTTGAGGTTTATGGGGGATATTAAATTTGTCCCAAGACCTATTGAGGTTCATACCCCCATAAATCTCAAAATAACATGATTCATTCCTTATACTTATATATTTTGTATAGTTTAACCATTCCTGCAAGATTTGGATGAATAGGGACTTGTGCAAGTCTACCACGGAACTTACCGAAATGTACGCCGTCACTCTCCGTCTAAATATAGTTGTTATATTCAGAATGAAAAAACAAAATTAAACCGTTTTAAGCAAAAATAGTTTTAGATTAATTTTATTTCATGAAATGGTTTCGACTTTGCGAACAAATAAGATATATAGTCCGATACTCCGCGGAGTAATTTCAGGTTAGAGACGGTAAAAAGGTCATATTTGAAAAACAACATGTTGGCCTACGGGATAGAACACCGAGAAGTGAAGAAATGCAAGTGAGGCAACCTCAACTTTAGAATGAAAATGTATTCATACGCCAACTTAAGAGTACATTGAAAAATGACTTGAGTAAACTTTGGTAGGTGTAACGTTTGAGTGTTGCAAAGATGGAATGACACAGTCAGTAACTTGTAGATGTGTGTATTCTTTCGAGCATGTTGGCATTACACAAACATGGCGGGTTCGCAGCGTGGTACAGAAGCAAGAAGGAATGACGTTAATCAAGGGAGATCAATCGCACTCTAAGATCATCATAAGACATAACAATCACAATTATTGCCACATAATGTTACAGTAGGTTCATTGAGTCCGGGTTTAGTGGGGTGGGGGGTATCATTTGCATGTTATTTAGTCGTAACATAAATAAACGAGGTGTTCCCTAAATTAACTGCGAAGCGACTTAAAACAAACGTACACTTAATTGTCCAGAAAATGATTTAAGTTGAATGTTATCATTTCACAACAGATTGCAATACTTTTGACATTATAATGGACTGTTTTCTTTGATAACTTCATACACCACCGCATTGGCCAATCAAACGAGACCCTAAACATTTACGTCGATTTTTTAGTAGTATGGCCCGATTGAGTATAAGCACAAAGGCGTTGTTTCTTCTTTCATGTAGTTTATTTGGGTACAAGCAGAGTCATAGTTTGTGAAAGATGGTGTTCCTTTCTCCAGCGCTCCCCGGCCTTCTCTCTAACAAACCTTAATATCTGTCATCTATTTAACCCAACTGCCAAAAAAGACCGTTGATCAAACCCCACTTAACCCATGTATCTTGAATCATGAATTTACGCTGATGTTAGCTAAATTGCCGACCAACACAATCCGTAAATCAATACATACTAACTTTATGAAGGAGGCCTGAGCTATGGTCACTGAGTAGAGAAGTGGCGGACACAACTGCTCTGTGTTTTTTCTGTCTATATATGCCTTTTTAGGTTGTATTTGACTGTGATTTTTGGCAGGCAGTACAATAATGCTGTGGGCTATCAGTTTGTGTAATTAGTTTCTGAAAATTGAATTTCAATTTGAGACTGTGTTGAAAAAGAAGTTTTGAATTCCTTTTTCTATACTGTGAGCTTCAGAGGTGAATAGTACTCAACAGCTTACCAGTGACTTTACCTGGACACACTGGACATTGAATAGCCACATACTTACTACACAATGGCTGGAACTGGTGGCAGTAGTAAGAACAAATCAGGGGGTAGTAACCAGACATACAAGCACAGTTAAGGAGGATGATATCAGAGAGGACATAGCTATCATAAAGGAACAGCTAAAAGATGTGGCTAGGAAGGGGGACCAAATTTCAGCAGCTATGGTCAAAACATCAGATCTTAGAGAGCTGGTACTGGAAATCATGACAGGTGTGAAGGAAGAGCTAGTTAAAGAGATGGATAAGAAATTAGGGGAAAGGACACAAAAGATGAGAGAAGAGATAGACAAATTAAACCTCCATAACCACAGACTACAGGAGTCCCTACAGGGAAAACAGACTGAAATAAATAGTCTTAGGAAACATCAGGCAGAGTGTGACAAGGAGTTACAAACCACAAGGAGAGAGCTAAAAGAGTTAAGAGACATTTCGGTCAGTGCTTTGAGGGGAATTATAAATAATGAACAATACAGTAGACGGAATAACATCAAAGTCATGGATTTTGATGAATTATCAGGAGAAAATGCAGAGAGAGAACTTGCCAAAGATTTCTGTGAGGAAGTTTAAAAAGTTGTGCATGCTGATATTACACCAGAGGACTTAGCAGCCATACATAGAATTCCGGGAAGAGACAGTACAAAACCAAGGCCAGTAGTTGTGAAATTTTGGCAGAAAGATGTCAGGAACTATGTCATGCGGAAATTTGGAAACCTGAGGAAACAGAAAAAGATTGTACCAGGCAAGATCAGGCTGGTTGATGATGTCACAAAAGACAACGTAATGCTTATTAACAAACTAAAGGAGAAACATTTGGTTGACAGGCATGGTACTACAATGGTTGAGTGTATGGACAGCGGGGAACGGTTCGAAAACAGATTGACTTATTAGAGAATGTGGAAGAGGTGTTTAAAATATAATAGTGCCAGAACTACAGTGAATATGAAATCACAGTAAGAAAATGTGTAAGTAACGAAAATGGATTTGAAATGCTTGGAAAACTATGATCACAAAACAATAAGGTAAGACTATATTTTTTGATGATATTCAGATAAACAAGCTGGTCTGCAGCCACTGTACAAGAGATTCCTTTCTTCTCTAAAATATTACAATCAGACTCGAATAATAATTTTCATTTCTCAAAACATTTTTTTTTCAATTTTTTATTATTAGGTAATATGGTATATACATAAAGTGTGGGGAATTGCATTGGTTGTTATGTGGGGTGTTTCTCGCTACCTTCAGTGCTTTTCCCTTAAAAAAATACCTGGTAATGATTTAATGTCCAGATAATTATATTGGACAATATTATGTACAGTGTCAGAAAGGAATCCAATGTACGGTGTACAACTGGTATAAAGAAAAAAATGAGTGGTTGTTCAGAAATTTCTTAGTCATCATTCATGGCTCATATCAACAGTTTAAGTGTGATGTTGAAAGATTATGTTGTGTGTATTTACTTGTTTCTTGTTCCATATGTAAGATAAGATAACAGGGATGTGTGTGTGTGCATGTGTATCTCTTCAATTGACCACTGGAAAACATTGGGTGGAGTAGTTGGGGGACATTTGGATGGCCTTTATATGTATCTAGCATGTAAATATGGGTAGTATAAATCTATTATCTATGAATGTTAGGGGACTATACTTAGACAAATCTAAACGTAGAGATGTGTTTCATTGGGTCAAGTAAAAACGTGCAGATATTATTTGTTTTCAGGAGACACACTGTGAGGAAAATGTGGAGAAAATTTGGGAAAGGGAATGGGGCTATAAATGTGTGTTTAGTAATTTCAATTCAAGATCAGCAGGTGTGGCAATCTTTCTTAGAAATACATTTGAATGTACAATACATGGTAGTAGAACAGACAATTCAGGGAGATTTATCATTTTGGATGTAACTATTAATAACAATCGACTTACACTAGCTAGTATATATGGTCCAAATCAGGATTGCCCAAACTTCTTTACAAATTTTCTTAATAATTTAAATGTATTCAACAATTCTTCTGTAATATTATGTGGTGATTGGAATGTCGTACTGGATAAAGACATGGACACACACAACATTAGACATAATAACAATCCTAAAGCTCAGGAGAGGATAAAGGATATGATAGATACATATGAACTTGTTGATCCATGGAGACAGTTTTATCCTGAATTGAAAAATTTCACTTGGAGACGAAAAAACCCCATACAGCAGAGTAGATTAGATTATTTCTTAATTTTAGATGACATACTTTCTTATACTAAAGATGCAAAGATTATACCAGGTTATAAAACAGATCACTCAGCCATCGTATTAGAAATAAGTTTTAAGAACACTGAAAGGGGGAGGGGATACTGGAAACACAACACATCACTTTTGGGGGACATAACCTATATACAAGAAGTCAAAAACTGCATTACTGAGACAATAGACGAATACTATGTAGAGGGAGACAAGGAATCATTAGAAAATATAGTATTAAGTATCAACGACCAATTGTTTTTTGAAGTTTTGAAAATGAAAATAAGATCCATAACAATCACTTATTCAATAGCACAAGCAAAACAGAAAAGGAAACAGGAGAAAGATTTAGAGATAGAAATTACAACATTAGAAACAAAAATGAATGTTAATGTTAATGATAATATATATGAACAGTTTGAGAGTAAGAAACAACAGCTAGACAACATACGTAAAAACAGAGTAGAAGGATTAATGTTAAGATCAAAGTCAAACTGGTATGAAAATGGGGAGAAAGTCACAAAATATTTTTGCAATTTGGAAAAGAGAAATTATGTGAATAAATCTATATCAGAACTTATTACAGAACATGGGAATGTATTAGATAACCAGGAAGAAATACTGGGAGAGGAAGCTGATTTCAAAAAATTATACACTAGCAGACTCCCAGACCCGGACCCTATTACAGATTCTCATTTTTTCCAACATCAGGTAAAACTTCAGGATACAGAAAAAGAGAAGTGTGAGGGTATTCTACGAATCGAGGAATTAGCTTAAGCATTAAAAAATATGAAAAATGGCAAAAGACCAGGGTCAGATGGATTTGGGGCTGAATTCTATAAGTTTTTCTGGAAAGATTTGGGAACATTTTTGGTTAGATCAATCAATTATTCATACGGAACAGGGAGACTTTCAGAATTTCAAAATCAGGGTATAATTACATGTATTCCAAAAGAAAATAAATATAGACGTTATTTGAAAAATTGGAGACCAATTTCACTTTTGAATGTAGACTACAAAATAGCCTCAGCTGCAATAGCAAACAGGATTAAAGAAACTCTCCCTTGTATAATAAGTGTAACCCAGACAGGTTTTATAAAAGGTAGATGTATAGCTGATAACACAAGACTATTGTATGATTTAATGTTTATGTTAGAAGAAAAAACCAATCTGGATTATTGTATTTATTAGATTTTGAAAAGGCGTTTGATTCAATAGAATGGTGTTTTATAGATAAAGCATTGGGGTCCTTCAATTTTGGTGAGTCAATACGATCTTGGATTAAACTTTTTTATAAGAACTCAAAAAGTAGTGTTATTAACAATGGTCATTTATCTCCCTTTTTTAATTTAGAACGTGGATGTCGTCAAGGGGATCCACTTTCTCCATATCTGTTTATAATAGGTTTAGAACTTTTGTCTCTATCATTGAAATCGAATAATGGCATCAAAGGAATAGTTATGTCTGAAAATGAGTTTTTACTTGGACAATATGCAAACGACGCTTTTTTTGTTACTTGATGGCACAAGTCACACTCTTTACTCAGCAGTACGTACCTTAGAGAATTTTGCAGTTGTATCTGGACTAAAAATAAATTTAGATAAATCCAGTCTGTATTGGTTAGGAAATAAAAAGTACTCACAGGGAAGAATATGTGAAAATTTGAATCTTAAATGGTCTCCAGCTAATTTTAGATTACTTGGTATTGTATTTTCACTAGATCTGCAAGAAATGGAAAGACTGAATTTCGAACCAAAATTACAACAAGTCAATAATTTTTAAGATATTGGACCCACAGAGACCTCACCCTGGTTGGACGAATTTCAATACTAAACACACTTGTAATACCAATGTTTGTTCACTTACTTATAAGTCTCCCAAACCCATCACATTAAGTGTAAAAGAGACACACTCATTGCTAGTATTGGGGAAGGGGGCCTTAATATGACACACATAATATCTTTCATGAAATACCTCAAGGTTAAATGGATAAAGAAAATTTATGGGGATCAATTTGTTCCTTGGAGAGTACTGTTAAAGGACATAATACCTATTAGTGTAGAACTATTTTTCGAACTAGACAAAGTAAAGTTCAAAGAAATAGCAAATCACACCAAAAACCGTTTTTGGAAGGATGTATGTAAAGCTCTGTCAGAATTACAAAGAGACCCAACAACATTAGAAGAATATCTTGGTAAAAGTATCATTAACTTGGTGTCCTTTTGTCAGATGAAACACGGTTTTCAATGGAAACAATATGGACTTAATGTGATTGGTGATTTATTCCAAAACGGTGTAGTCAAGAGTTATAATGATTTTATAAAAGTTTCTTGTCTTGATTACATCAAATATTTTTCAATAGTTAACAAAGTTGATAGAAAATGGAGAACGGAATACAGGCAAAAAGTAATTGAGGGAAATAATATAACATCTGAGAAACAGGAAGACATAGTGTCAATCATCTTAACAAAAAAACAGTTGAAATTTATTTATAGAGAATTTATTTAAAAAATTATGGTCAAACCACTATCAAATCAGGAGAAATGGTCGACAAAAATAAACCTGCCAATTGATGAGCATGTCGGAAGATACAACTGGGAGGGTGCTTACAAGAATCCATTTAATTGTACAGTTGAAACTAAACTTCAGACTTTTCAATACAAAATTTCTCACAGAATATTACCTACCAATTATATTTTAGAAAAAATGAATTTAGTTGAAGATAGCTTATGTACTTTTTGTAAAAGGGAGGAGGAAACAATTGAACATATCTTCACACAATGTTATTATACAGTAAAACTAATAGAAGAGTTCAACTTTTGGTATGCGGAACATGACCATAAATATGATTCCATTTACTTTAATGACAGTGATATATTATTTGGTAACCCAGCTTTTGACTCACTAGTTAACCACTGTTTTCTTTTAATAAAATATTACATATATTGTTGCCGTATGAATGAGAGTATTCCTAAATTTTGCATTTGTAAGACTATTTTAAAGAGAACAATAAGATTGGAAAAGTATATTGCAGTCAGAAATAGGAATATAGTAGATTTTCAAAACAAATGGGGAATGTTTGAACAAATACTGAATAATGAAAGTACTAATTAAATTTATGAATGCAATAAGATTTCCAGATATTGAATATTGAAGTCCCTTTCGAGTTATTTTTATTTGAAAAATATGTGTCACTTAATTGCTGAATGCCTATGGGGGCCAGTCCGAATGACCTCAATTATTCTTTTTTCCTGATGTTTAAGTGTTTGATGCACAGGCAATTATTATAAAGGAACAAAATTGTTGTAGTGTTAGAGATATGTACAAATTGTGTGCACTGTTCATCAATATGTTATTTTGTGTTCTGTGTATGCACAAGTATGTACATATATATACTATATGTATGTATGGGTGTGTGATGGTGTGTGCGTGAGGGTGTATATAGATACATCATGAGAATGGGTATTTAAGTTTTTGTATGTCAGAAATTGAATTTTAACAATCATATAAATAAATCTTGCTAAAAATAATTATGTTATAAGGAATGAAAGTGATGAATGTAGAATGAGAGCCTTCCTGTGTGATGGCAATATTTTGTAAAGGAGGTTGAACCCAGAGCTCCTCAACTCTGGCAGCCCCTAATAATGATTGCTGAGCTGAGGGATTAAAATTTAAAAAAAAAAAAAAAAAAAAAACTTTTTAAAGGAATATGTACATAGATAATACGTATATAGAAACAGATACACATACAGTTGTATACTACGTAATTTAATATGAGCAAAACTTCCTGGTCAGTTTGTAAAGTAATCCTACTTCACCTACTTATAGTGTTCAATGTCTTAATGATATGAGCAAAACTTCCTGGTCAGTTTGTAAAGTAATCCTACTTCACCTACTTATAGTGTTCAATGTCTTGCCACATCAGCGTAAATCTTATTAACTAAAGATACACATTAGGTCTGATAATAAATGTTAGATCAACGGTACATTTATAACTTTTAATGAAACCAATAATTGATTTTGTTTCTGCTATATTTGTTTATAATTTGATGGAACACCGTTTCCCTATAAGCCATCTGGCTACATAAGCCAATGGAATCGCTCGTTTCATAGAGAATTAAATTATTGCCTTGTCTCATGAAGTAAAAACCTATTGATCTGTATGCATATAATGTACTTTACAAATCTCAACACGTCTCTATTTATTGTAGTAACTGTTAGCGTCATACAGATATTTGGTGTGTTCTGATATAAACCCATGAAAATCTTTGATTATTGAAATTCTATAATCTTTTATTTTCCCTAGATACCTACGATGTGCTCGTTGTATGTGGAGGCTGCACCAACATGCATCTGCCCTGTAACTGTCTGTGGGAGGTCGTGCGGCTGGTAAAACCAGGTAATATATCAAAATATCCTGACTGAATGTACAATGTCGAACTTCATACTTACTGCTGGTATACCCGAGGTTTGCATAAAATGGGTTATTCATTTGTGTGTCTTTTGTACAATCTTAAACTGCCAGTAGTACCTGCCGGGTCAACCTATGATCTCATATATCAGTTTTACTGAAAGATTATTATCAAAACATAACCTACAATAGTAACATTAATAGTAAGACCATCTTTTCCCTTCCATTATCTTTTAGTAAACCAGTGGTTTTACATGAGTTGTCTACCAGACTTATTGATAACTGGATTCGAATTAGAATGTTTGTTAGGACCAGAATCAGGCAACCTTAAAGTTAAACGTTCTATTATTGAAATCAACGAGAATTATGAGGTTACATTTATATATTAGATTATACCAACTCACCATTTCTTCCAGACTGGAGAAATCGTAATTATCACACTTCTCATAGCAATATTTACATGTTACAAATAACAGACAAATATGTAGAGATTATTCGTAGTTTAACTATTTCAATGCGAAAATTAGAAAAATGCCAATCAGGAATTTCCCTGCGATAAATTGCCTGATTATGTTATATATTACACAAATACTCTCCAAGCTGTTATGATATGGATTGTTTTGTTGTAGGAGGTTGCTTTGTGATAGTGACACGCCCATTTCGCTTTAAGACAGTCAATTTATCTATATGTTGTAGGAGGTTGCTTTGTGTTAGTGACACACCCATTTCTCTTAAACACAGTCAATGTATCTATATGTTGTAGGAGGTTATTTTGTGCTGGTGACACGTCCATTTCACCTGACTGTGAGCGAATACAATGGACGTTTCGAACCCTTAATTGATCAGATTGAAAACGAGGGGAAGTGGAAAAAGATCCGTAAAGAAATTGTTCCGGAATATCACAGAGAATATGAAGGCATCGTTTTCGTGTATAAAGTGATATAAGAACTTTTGCTGATGAAAAGATTTTGTTGGAAATTTTCTCCGTTATTCACTCTAATTTATTTCTTTAGTATCAATCTCATTCTTTTTATCATACTTTCTCTTTGTAACGCAAACATGGGAAAACGATCAATAACACAGAAGCACACCCTAACGATGCATGATGCACTCGCCTGGCCCCAGCAGAATTGGGCAGAGACTAATATCAACTAAAGGGCCGTAACTCGTCCGAGAGTTTGATGTTCATAAGGCTGCATACCAAGATTCATATTTTTTTTCTTGTGAACTGAAGTTAACATGTACAAGGTCCATACTCATAAAATGCAAACGGTCATTTATAGCTCTGTACATTGGGTTTTAATCGGTCCCACTGTCTAACTCACCCGAGAGCTTGATTTAAAGTTAAATACTACGATTCATCAAAATCTGTTCATAATCGTGTTCACAAGATCCAAGGTAATAAAACTGCCAATGCCCATAACTCTGTGCGTTGCGTTTGGATCGGCCCTAATGACATTCTCGTACGGGATAGTACTGATAGGCCACCATGACATATATTCAAACATATTTTGGAAACTTACCTGAAATCTGATAAAGATCTATTCAGTGATAACCAGAATATTTTAAAGTTGATAAAGATCTATTCAGTGACAGTCACTACATGTATTTAAACAGCTTTTCGTCCTTAGTTCGTTGTCCGTCCGTCCGTTTGTAAACAATCTTTGACATTGTTGCTTCTCATGTTCCATAATTATGTAGATTCCATTGTGATTTAAGTAGCGCCCTTTTGAATTTGAGATTGATTAGGAAGCCTTCTTACCGTTATTTCTATGCGAAGTAATGACTTTTCCGAAGATTTCATATTACTTTTCTTATTTATGCCCTTTCAATTTCGGGAGTGATATAGTGCTGTCCGTTTTAGGAGAGACCGATTGAAATGAGATTACATGAATTGTAAAAAAAAAAATCTGTCTGTCTGTCTGACTATCTGTTTGTCTCCTTGACTTGTCAGTATGTATTCTGTCCAACTCTATGGGGTAAAGGGCTTTATATAAGCAGAAAATTTTGTGTCCAATTCCACTATATTTGATACTTATTAAATATGTGTGGATTTTGACACCGGAATATCATTATCGCTATTCCTTAACACAATACTTGCTAAATCCTTCTCAAATTTCGTATACTAGTTCCTCGCAGTCGCTCATAGCGCCCTTTTAATTTTGACTTGTCTAAAACGTAAAATGACTTATAGAAGTCCATCTTGGATTTACTCGGAAACTTCTACTCGCTATTCTTGGATTTTTCTCAAATTGCATGAAGATTTCTTTTATCAATCTTGACGTTGTACTACAGAAGTGGCATTGTAACTGGAAGCCCTAGTGTCAATTCTCTGACAAAATGTGACATGGATTTTGACTATGCAAATATTATTGATATTTTTGACAAGTACTAGATGGATCTTTCTGAAATTCGTATAAAGATTTCTCGTTTTCCCTGGTGTTGACAGTTAACAGCTTTTGCTCAATATCATGAGAAGCGCTAGAAACGTACATATATTTCTGAAATTTAATGCATATGTTCCACGCGTACGCCACTAGTAGTTGTGTTGTGTCAAACGAAAGTTTGTTATCACTATTTCATGCCAAGATCTGAATGGATCTTTCTCGAATTTCATTATATAGTTTCCCCTTGGTCCCTAGTTCTTTCCTTTTGATGTTAAAACTGATAAAAAAGATGGCTGACAGGCGGCCATCTTGGATTTTAAAAGATAGCACAATAGACACACAAGTAACATTCGGTACAGTAGAGCCAGACAATGAATTTAAATTTTTTATTGCAATTTCTTTGGAAGCAGTGGATGGACATTTCTCAAATTTCATGTATAGGTTTCCCATGGTCCCCATATTTGCCCTTTTGATTTTTAAAGTGATCAACAAAGTTAGATGCCATTCAGGCGGACATATTGAATTTTGACTGTGAAAGACTGGTAATGTTATTTCTCGGGAAATATTGGAAGGTTTCGCAAATATCATACTCGGGTTACCCTGACTAAGTAGGTGCATCCTTTTGATTTAGAAACTGATAAAAAAAATAAAATATATGGCCGACAGGAGGTCATCTCGGATATAACATGTTAAGAATGTTGTTATTTCTTAAGAGTGAAATTCTGGGGAGAGTTGCATTCACTGAATACACCAGTCACATGTAAAATTGCTCCTGGTGTTTTGGTCTACTTCATCAGTTAGAAGATGAGAATGTTGATGATTTCTGTGAGAAGAAATTTGGAAAAAGGGTTTGGAAAAGAGAGATATTTCCAGCCACGTGTTTTTCTCAGAGGTCTACTCTGTACAAACTGTAGTATGAGTAGAATTCATTAGGGGCCAGAGACCTTACCTGTATTAAGCAAACAACAGCAAAACATCAGCACACAACAGTTAAACAGCAGCAAACAAAGGAAAAGTTTGATTTTTTTTGTCATCATTGCATATTTTGAAAAAAAAATGTAATTGTGTAAGTGAAATATGTAAATTTTGCAAATAAAAAATGTGATTATTTATAGAAGTGCAATAACTTAATGTTTTTTGTCAGTAAAATAGTAATATTTCGTAATAAAAACCAGTAAAAATTATGTTCTTTCATGCAAAATACCAACAATACACGACAAAACACACCATACACGCGATACAAGTCATATTCCTTTGTAAAAAAAAGGATGTATACACTCTACGGTACATCTGAAAACTTAATGACTTCGTCAAACCCAACCTGTCAGTCTAAAACGTACTCTACCATAGCTAAAAACCATCAATGACTTCGTCAAACCCTACCCGTCAGTCGAATTACATAGGAGAGCGCACTTTTTACACAGCAAGCAGAACAGGGGAGACAATCATTGTAACACACTTGTCTTTCACCTAGCCGACCGGGTTGGATTCCCTGAAGGGATACGAGTTTCCTCCCACAGTTAGACCTCTCGCATGCATACAACAGGTGTGATTTTTATAAGTAGAAATAATAAAGTTTATGTGTAAGTAAGTCATGTACAGTATATACAAACATACAACATGAAGACTGACAAAGAAGAACAAAACAAAAGACAACAAGATCACGCAAAGCGTGACATACTCCCCGCGTCCCGCTGTTTAAATGACACACACACACATATATATATATTAATATTACATCAAGTTTAATTTTCTATTTCTAGTATCTTTAAATGTTCCATACAAGATATTGAAATGGAGAACTTCTACAGGAGTACTAGCTTATGGCTGTACGATGTTTAGTGTATCGGGTAATATCTTGAACGGTTTAAGAGAACTGGTCTTAAAAAAAGTGAATTTTGTGATTTGGTCTGCCTGTTTCCATGGTAACAGAAAAAAAGTATTTGAATGGAGAACTTCCCCACTACAAAAAATATTACTAACTTAATAAGTGTAAACAGTTTTAGCAATTATTTTGAACGGTTTCAGAGCATTGGGCCAGAAAGACTGAAATTTGTGATGAGGGTTATCTGTTTCCATGGTAACAGAAAATGTATGAATAAAGTCTGACAACATATCTTGACTATAAAATTTGATTTAAAAATCTTCAAAATAATTGCAATGAGTAACAAAGATTGCAGAAAATAGGGTGAAAGACAATATAGGTTTAATCGGATTTCTAAATGGCGTTGATGATACGTTTAACCATTTTACAGTATTAAAATCAGGATGTTCTCGCCCATCAATTTCTTTTCTCTTTGCCATCGAGAGTTTTCGTTCTGGTAATTAACAAATCATAAATTGCGTTAGAACCTGTCTGTTTTTTAAGCAATGCTGACTTGTGTTGGTAGATAAAAGAAGGAAAAGTTGTAAACACTGCTAAGACTATTATGTTATACATTGTAATCCAGCAAATCAATGTAAACATAAATATTTAAACGAATAAAAAATCTTATTTAAGTCACCAATATTACATAAACTGTCTTTTCCGGAAAAAAAACTTCATCATTAATAGTTATCTTATCATTGTACCTTAAATTCAAATACATTCGTGTACTTGATCGATAATCGATTTCACAAAGTTATCGAATGATCATCCATATCTTGCAGTTTTAATGTAGATAGGAGACGGGACATGTTTTACGCCAAGTCGGGTCCTTTCGGCTGCTTCCGTGTAAAAGACGTTGTATTTCTCGCTCATGGAAAGTGACGAAAGTTCCCGAAAGTTATAAGTCACACGTCGGAAAATGTACTTTTCCCAATAGTGTTTTCTCCTCTTATTAAATTACTTCCTCTTCAGTCACATTGGTGTATATCAGTGTAATTGACCAAAGATATTGGTAATACTTTACTTCACCCGAGTTGTTCCCCTTGATGGTTACTCCCCCTAATGGTTACTCCCCCTGATGGTTACTTCCCCTGACCGTACTTATTCTATTATGGTACTATAACAAATTGCGATTTACCGATATATCGTATGGTATATGACCAAAGATTTTATATTGGTCCACGTGACCTACTTATACTGTCAGGGTACCCTAGCATGTTGTGATTTATTTGCTACACGTTCTTTGTCATGAATTGCTGATTTTGATAAGCTATGCTTATCACAACATTATATCTGTTGTGATCTTGAATGAAGTAGCTATCGTTTACATAATTCACGTATAAGCTTTTTGTATTTTATTTGTAAGTAAAAATAAATAATAACATTAAATCATCATACTGTCCTTCAAATGTCATGTCCCATGGAGAAATATCAATCACACATTCTTAGAAAATGACAACCTACACAGTCTTTATAAATTACTTCATAGTCGTGTATAACAATGGTATAAAACTGTTCATATATACATACTGGATGTAGGTGGTTACGTGTAATAGATTACAAGAGTTCAGTTTGTCATACAAGCTGTCCAGTTGATGTGTGACTTTCAAATATTAACGCCGATTTTAAGTTGATTGAACATCTACGTTGAACCAATGCAGGTGTACCCAAAATCAACATGTTATTTTATTATTTTAGATATAACTTATTCATAAGGGATATCTTACTTATGTATTGAAATAAGTTTTGACGTCATATCCTCTGAAATGACGTCATTACAAAAAAATAATGAAATCGACACCGTGACAAAATTACCAAAGTGATACCACGCTCCACGAGGTTTCACATTTTCTCGTAGGATGTATACAACAACTACATATTTTACAAATTCCGTTGATTATGATATCACATTCTACAATTGTGACAACCTATAGTTTTATTTGTTGTCGTCATACATTCTTGAGATCACAATTTATGACGTCATATCTAGCATGATGACGTCTACATTATGTGAAATATGACATCATAAACATGTCATTACGTCAGAAATTTGTGGCATACGATGCAAGTAAAATGGTGAGGTTTCGTGTTCTACTCCCGGAGCCGGAGCCAGAGCCATGTATAGCCTGGCACCAACAACATGCCCGCTTGGAATGCAACGCCGCTACAATAGTTTCTGCTTTTATTTAGCATCAATCTGATGTGGGAAATTGTGCGCCAAACGAACAGTTCAGTTTAGAAATGTCATTATGTGTATAGAGTGTTAGGAAAGTAATATTCCTATAAAACCATAATCATATTTAGTTTTCACCAATATAAAAATACGTGGTTCTATCACTTTGATATGGAATTTCCTGTAAGCTATTAGAAAGTTACACGAAGATTTCGTGACTTCAGATACGCAGTACCATTTCCCAGAACACAAATATTGCCTAGATATCCAAGGGCAAGGAGAAATGGAAAATATTAACGGTGCAAAAACTTCAGGGGTTCATGGCAGTGATTTTCGATGTGGGGCTTTTGTAAAAAAAAAAAACGACAATTGCAGAATATTGGAACAGACAACAAAAAAAGTCAAAAGACGTCATGGTTTCGACAGATGTTTTTAAGGAAAAGATCTTAACTGATTTTAAATTCTTCACAACAAAGTCCACCCTCGCCACAGCGACCACTAGAGGTAAAATTTTCACAATGTTGATGTTTTGATGTGTCGGACAAAATTCATATCAAAACCTAGTTTATATACATGTAAATACACATCGGATGATACATAGTTATAATCATTACATGATAAATGTACATAATGTGCTTTGTTACAGTTTAGTCCTCCGAGTACCTTCTACAAGCACATGTGACCGAGACTAAAGACATGAAAACGTATAGAAAATCCCAGTTACCGTTTTAGTGCGTTTATCAAACATGCAAACCTCCGCATATGTGACAAATTTAAACGACCTATGAAACACAAATGTATATAATTTTTAAATTGAGTTTTTTTATGTGTCATAATAATAGCAAGATTCATATGAAGACGAAATCTATTTTCTATACATGTAGTGTTTACTACAGAGACTCGAGTGATTGGCAACTGTACAGAGACTCGAGTGATTGGCAACTGTACAGAGACTCAAGTGATTGGCAACTGTACAGAGACTCGAGTGATTGGCAACTGTACAGCAGAGACTCGAGTGATTGGCAACTGTACAGAGACTCGAGTGATTGGCAACTGTACAGAGACTCGAGTGATTGGCAACTGTACAGAGACTCGAGTGATTGGCAACTGTACAGAGACTCGAGTGATTGGCAATTGTAGGGGGACTAAATGGGAAACATATTTGAACTGAAATGTATCTTTCATGCAGGGGATATCTTCCTTACGCATGTTAGGCTGGCATAATGCAACTGCACGCCATTATTTCAACATAACACAGTGTGTGACAGTTCTCTCATCATTACTATATGTATACCAGAAACACACAAGTATTGTCCATACGTACCTATAATCTGCTGAGTCGACATATTGTCATATTACTGAATGAAACATTCCTAAGTTACCCATGCATTTTCTTTTCAGTCCAGATTATGTGTTGACGAAAGTTTTGTTAGGACGCGTTGTCGAACGAGCAACATCTTCCCTCAAAGCATAACTAATATGGGGAAAAAGTTTGGGTTTTGGCCGAAAGTATAACGTCCGAAAAAGTCCGCTTTATGGAACCAATGTTGTGATCGACCAACTGAGCAAGTCCAATCTGTTGATGAAAGGCTGCCATGTTGTCTGTGACTCTTTCTTCTGTTCTCTTGACCTTGCACGAAACCTTCTTTGGAAAGCGACATATGTAACAGGCACATTACGAGCTAACCGCGTTATGCCATTGACAATAAAACACCAAATCCTAGAACCTAGTGAAACCGTGTACATGCGTCAACGGCATATGCTTGTCGCAGCCTTCAAAAACGAGGGTAGTACAGGAAAAAACCCCACTAGGCTACTGAGGACCGCTGTCCATGCTGGCAATTCCCGCGAGATACCAGCCTTTGTCACAATATGAGAGGCGTCGATGAGGCAGATATGTTGTTATTACAATATCAGCATGAAGTCAGTGGAAATGTGGCGAAAGTTAGTTTCAATATTTTACTAAGAATGTTGCTTAACACTTATATCTTATACAAAAAAATACGACGCACAGGTCAGCAAAATCTCGTCTTGGGTTTTATCACGAAGTCATCGAGGGTCAGGCAGTCAGTCACACAAGTGTGCACCGTACCACTGCAAAGGATGAGACAGGACAGACTTGTCGTCTTGCAGAGTCTTCCAGATATTTCATTGAACTCTCTCACAAAGATATTATATTTCCAATAGCAATATCATAATTATGGTAGTGGCAAGTGTATATTACTCCTCCACCCAACTTAATCTCTCCTGAATGTTGAATAAATCTGGGTCAGTTTTTAATTTGATAGACAAGCTTTGTGGGCACATATCGATCTCCGTGGGTTTGAGGACATCAAAGCAATGTCCTCACAAAAATAAGACATAATGTTTTCGTAGTCACTAGGAAGAGAGACGAAGAAAATGTGCGGGCACTATTGGGATAGTAAACATTCTGTGGGGACAGCTAATGAAAGTACTTTCCTCAGCATATCGTGCAATTCCAACGTAATTCAAGCGACCATAATTGTGTCAATGTCCCCACAACTTCCCCCTCCTCTCTCTCTCTCTCTCTCTCTCTCTCTCACACGAATTACGCACTCTCTGGTTGTCTTATTTTCAAATGAGTGGTGTTCATGTTTACATGTTTATCACAGAGATACGATACATTTGTTACAATGTTTGTAATTGTAATGATGATCTAGCTTCCTGAAATACTCAGTATGCATATTACACTAAGGTTTTCACAATACACCTAGACGTCACAAATTATCATGTCCATGTGGCTTACCTACTCAACAGTCGAAAGTTTATAAATGAACTTTGAATCCAAATGGTCCTTTTATATTTTCCATCTTATTTTTGTAACATAATATATAATTAGATTTGTAAACATTTGTGATCTTGAATGTTGGAATGTTCATTTGGTACCTTTTCTTGTCAGGTCGACGTGAAAAAGACTGTGTTGTTTGCACGGACTGTGTTATGAAGATAAGACATCGTTTTAGTGCCACCGTGGTTTCCATCCCTACGGCAAACAGCGACATGTGTGTGATAGGAAGTCACGAGACAATCATTTAAAAGAATGAATTTTTGAAGTTTACAATGTGATATCACTAGTATAACCTATTATTATAACTTAGACCTTTACGTTTTTTCCAGTTATCTTTTCTGTTCATTTGTATGAGTGTTTTCATTTATTTCGTGGCGATATTGACATTTTATCAGTATCTCTTAAAAACAGTCTCATAAAAGTTGATACTTCCAGTAAAATATCGTCGTTATTGCTTGGAAAACGACGACAACCCAGTGAATTAAATTCACAATAGAAGAATGATAATTTCTGGCGACGTCAAAGCTCCGTGACTTATAAACTAAACTCAATCTTTAGCGTGACGTCAAAATCCGACGTCATCAACTCAAAACGTTCGCACCTTCGGTCGTGGGAGTGAAAGGATTTTGAACGACGAAATATGTCAGTTGTGAATTTATACTGCAAGCACTGACCATTTGCCAAGTGAAACTAATACTGATAACTTTTTTCGGAAAATGACGATAGATTGTATATAGTTATTACATCACCCTAGTCTAAGTCATGTTGAAGACCAATACTTATGGATCATCTTATATGCAGAACTGGTATGCCAGTTCAAATATGACTTTTTAGAGTATATATATATCCTTCAAGCAAAAAATTCAATGAATGTTTTTCTTCATCAACAGCCTATTCGGCTCTTGATCTGTTTGTTTCTTTTCGTTTTTTTCTTCTTTTCTATCTTTCCTGCTAATTTTTCTTTGTGAGATGTGGAACGCCTTGCCTGAAAAGGATACTTTACTGTCTGTAAACTGTAGGGGATTAGGTGATTTTATGAAGAGATCGAATTATTTTCTTTTTTGAAGAATCATACCATTTATTGCATTTAGGACACACCCTTCACAGTAGAATTAGAAAATCAAATAAGAACAGAATGGGGTTATGACTGGGTTTGTTTCAATTCATATAAATCAAATGCCAGAGGGGTCGCAGTATTGTTCAACAAAAAATTTGGGTTTAGATTTAAAAAAAACAAACATTTTTGACTCTTGAGATTGAAATTTACTCCGTAAGTTTGACTTTAATAACAATATATGGTCCAAATAAAGATGAATCTGACTTCTAAAACATCTTCTCAGAAGAGTTTGGTAACAATAGTCCCATCATTTATGGTGATTTCAGTCTTGTTCTAAATCTCAAGCTTGACTATGATATGACAAAGAAAAATATTAATAATCCACAAGCCCGAGATAAGGTTCTGAGGAAAATAATTTGGAAGATATTTTCAGAGAATATCATCCAAATGTAAAAAAAGAAGATACACACGGAGGAAATTAAATCCTCTTAAACAATCCAGATTATACTTTTTTGTTAGTTATACTTTGTTATCTTTTGTAACCTCTTCTATAGAACCGAGCTATAAGTCGAATCATTCTATAAAGCTAGTGTTGAAATTTAGTGAATTTTAAAAGAGGGAAGGGTCTTTGGAAGTTCAACCATTCTCTTCTTTATGATACAGACTATGTTAACGACATTATTACCGATACAAAAAAAGAATATAGTTTACCTGTATACAATAAAAATCTTGTTGGTGACATTGAAGAGATGTCTTTACAGTTTACCATTAATGACCAATTATTCCTGGAAGCTCTTTTAAGGAATATTAGAGGTAAAACCGTATCTTACTCTTCCTATAAGAAAAAACAAAGAAATTTAAGATAAATGAATTGATAAAGTCCATACATGATTTAGAAAGTAGTGACACAATTGATTTTACAGAATTAGAGAGGGAAAAGAAAGAATTACAAGCTATTCGGTTGTACAAGTTACAGGGAAGTATAATAAGATCTAAAGCCCAGTGGGAACAGAAATTTTACTTCCAAAATTATTCCTTAAATTAAAAAAGATGATGGAACTATAAAAGAAAAAACAAGAAGATATTTTGTAGAATGTTAAACAATTCTATAAAAACTTATATAAAGAAAATTTGAATTTAAATGACATTGATCTTGTAGCTTATTTGAACTTTAATGTTATTCCCAGAATTACAGAGTCAGAGTCACGGTCTCTAGAAGGCGGGATCACTCTCAAAGAAGCAAGTAATTAAATATGAAGAACAACAAAAGTCTAGGATGTGACGGTTTTCTGGAAGAAAGTCAGTAAATTTGTTGTTCAATCTCTAAATTGTGGCTTTTCAAAAGACGAGTTGTCAGTAATTCAACAACAATTTGTAACTATATTCATACCAAAAGGTGATAAACCTAGACATTTCTTGAAAAACTGTCGTCCAATTTCTTTAATTAATCAGTAATGGTCAGACAAGACTCGGTGAGATACATTGGAGAGAATACAGGTTACTCTATGATATCATGAAATTCACTGCAGAAACTGATATTTCCAAAAAGATTTTGATGGTAGATTTTGAAAAAGCATTCGACTCTGTGTCTTGGAATTTCATAAGAAAAGTTTTGAGTTTTTTTCGACTTAGGCAACGATATTTTAAAATGGTTTAACATTTTACACAATAATGTTCAGTCGACAATTAATGGAGAAGGAAGGGGGGAATTAACGACTTTGGGTAAAATACATATCAAGATATCCCAATGTAAACACTTATTTATATCTCTTCCAAATTCATGTGAGAAGGTAAACAAGAAATCAATATGTTATTATTTTCATTTTTATGGAAAAGTAAAACAAAATGAAAAGAAACATTGTTGTTCAGGATTATTGTAAGGGTGGCTTGAAAGGTTTAAATCCTTTGATAAACTCTCTCAAATTAGGATGAGTAAGAAGACTGTACAACACTGAAAATAAATGGAAATACATTTTAAAGGAGAATATTGATATATTGATCTTTTATTAAACATTGGTGTTGAATATATATCAATATGTAGTAGCTGATGTACAAATAATTTTTGGAAGGATGTCTTCATTGCCAGGTACAAATCAAATAATTCTAGGGAAATAACCGAATTACATTGGCATAATAAAGATATAACTGTCACATGTAAATCTGTTTTCTATAAATCGTGGTATAGATCAGGAATACGATTGCTGAACTCCTAAAGGATCCAGACAATATTTCTTTGTTTGCATTTGAAGAACTTTCACAGAAATACCCTCACCCCCTCACCCCGATTAATTGTTGACTTAACATTATTGTGTTATGTGTTAACCCATTTTAAAATGTCGTTGCCAAAGCCGAAAAACTCAAAACTTTTCTTATGACAAAAACTGGAATAGGTCACATTTTTAAAGAAAATATATCACAGATGGCTGGCACCCACATCACTCTGAGATCTTTTGTTAATCTTGGTCGATAATTTGAATTCTCCCCCGTATAAAAGCACGAAATTTAAGAGTCCCGCTCTTTGGTTCGGCTTTCTGAAAATGTTTAAGTAGCTTTGTACTTTGTCGCTTCGTTTTTCACCTCAGTATACATATATATCACAGGTACTTGATTTCATCCTATGATAAATATATGAACACTGTATGTATTATTTGTCTGTGTCTATACTTGTAAGTTTATTATTGTCTTATTGTTCAGACAGGGTCTATGTGTAAGAAATCAATTAAATGTCATTAGAGAAATGTTTGATTTATCACATAGCCGTGAGCAATATGTACTTAGTGAGTTCTGCCCTTTCTAAAAGACCACGTACAGGTTCATATTTTTCGACATACTGACAATGACTATTGACGATTTGATTAACCCGTCGTAATTGGATTTACCTGTAAATTAATTAACTATCCAAAGTCTATGCGTGGCTTGTTAATATTGCGCAATATTATATCATTTGAATACCCCCGATTGGCCCCAATTTTTCTTATTATAGAGGGCGCCACATCACAAGTAGAATTTGTAGCGTGAGAAGGCGTGGACCAGCACAGTTTACAGTTAATTTTTGTCAGTGTGGAAGTGACTATCCGAAGCTGTAACAATGTCTGAAGTAAGTATCGAAGCAAATCTTTGCTGGGCACAATTATTTTAAAGAAAGGAATGAGTTCATTGTATTAATGCATGGCGCCGACAACTGCCTTATTGATATCGATATTTTGCTATGGTGATCAGATGAACTGGCGAATCGCGGGGGTCGTTTGTTGCCGCATTGTTTGATCTGTGCATAGTTGCCAGGTAATATCCTTATTTGTAGTGATAGACCTATCGTACTTGCGTTAAAACATTGTGTTATTTAAAATGCATCTTGATAGACGCTTCATACTCGGGAGAATCTTCATTTAAAATGCGGAATAAGAATGCCTCGTTCTGTTACTGTACTGGGTCAAGCGAAAGGGTCTGTCACAAGAATCGGGTGTTCTGCATGTGAAACATAGCTTTTTACACTTCTAAAATAACAGAAATTATGGCACTTTTAATCGATAGAGGGATATCTCCGTGATTGCTAGATGGTTAAAGCGAGAGAAATAGTCGACCAGTACTGGTAAAGTCTGCATTCAAATAATATTTTGGAACAAAATTGTCATTTTCATACTTGTTTGCATGCCATGGATCGAAGTCTGTTAGATTTTTTATCAACCATAGTGGCATTGAAATAAAGGTTCTACAGAGCTAATTATGTTAGCATAGTTGACGAACTAGTAAATAATTTAAGGTATTTCATATGAAGCACGTGCACACTCATCTGTATTACACATGCTGCAGTGATTCACTGTGCTACATATTGACACCAGTCTGACACCATGCTAACCTTGCTCAAGATAGTGATGTAATTGGCATTAACCTGAAGTGGTGGTGTGACTTGTGTGTATTTAATCCAGAAAAAGACACAAGAACAAACATCCTCGGCCAGTATTTGAAGATACTTCACAAACATATTAAACTAAACAGTGTTTGACACGATCATGTTAAAAAATCTTTAGATATATTCAGTGAGAGTTATTTAAATCTATGATTCATACAACCTTTTGGAATGAATTCAAATATGATTATCAGATGTATGGTTATATTAACCCTTTCCGCTCCTAATATCTCTCACAATGTACAGCTCAGTGCCAAATATCTCTCACAATGTACAGCTCAGTGCCAAATATCTCTCACAATGTACAGCTCAGTGCCAAATATCTCTCACAATGTACAGCTCAGTGCCAAATATCTCTCACAATGTACAGCTCAGTGCCAAATATCTCTCACAATGTACAGCTCAGCGCCAAATATCTCTCACAATGTACAGCTCAGTGCCAAATATCTCTCACAATGTACTGTTCAGTGCCAAATATCTCTCACAATGTACAGTTCAGTGCCAAATATCTCTCACAATGTACAGTTCAGTGCCAAATATCTCTCACAATGTACAGCTCAGTGCCAAATATCTCTCACAATGTACAGCTCAGCGCCAAATATCTCTCACAATGTACAGCTCAGCGCCAAATATCTCTCACAATGTACAGCTCAGCGCCAAATATCTCTCACAATGTACAGCTCAGTGCCAAATATCTCTCACAATGTACTGTTCAGTGCCAAATATCTCTCACAATGTACAGTTCAGTGCCAAATATCTCTCACAATGTACAGCTCAATGCCAAATATTTTCCAGAAAATATCCGAAAACAATGGCAGCATTACTGAAACAAGCATATCTTGGCTAAAAATAAAGATATAAAAATTGTTGACTTAAGTTGCCTACGGCAGCATGTCTGCATGTCGACTTTAGTCGCCTACGGCGCCGAAAGGGTTAAAAAAAGACATGCTTGTATAAACAATTAATTTTTTGTTCATCAATTCCAGTTGATCTAGGTTTTAGATTGGAAATGGGTCAGACTATGATGTTTTTAGCTCTGAGGAAACAAAAACTTCTTTGAAATTTTGAGGAAATACTTAATGTGAAATACATGTACATAACAGTATTTTTATGCAACTTTCTGTTGTTCAGCACTCATTTTCTTTGAACTATTACTTGTGAATTTTAATAAAACTTAAGGTAGCAGTGTAAATAGTAAGGCTTTTTTCCTCTCATTTAGGAACAGAGTCTTTAGGTTTTTATCTCCTTTTTTTAGGAAAAAAGAGGTCAATTGGGAAGGAGATTTTTAGAAGTTTACTATATATTAGAAGAGTTAGGCCATGTTTTTGTCATGTTATTGTTGAATGCAACAACGTTATTGGAAATGGTTTCGGTCATAAGCGTGCATTATTTGGTGTTACATGCATGAAACCTTAACACTGGATAATTTGGATTGATAATTTCATAAAATTTTAGAAACAAGTAACAAATTTCGAAAGAATATCAATTTTCAATCTTAAAAACATGAAAAATATCAGATTATCTTAAACAAATATTTAATCGTTGTTGATGGTTTATAAGAATTTGATAGCATTATATCACAAACAAAACCAGATACATTATATGAATATGATCCTAATATTAGAATGACTGAAAAATATTTGGCAGGGAATTAGCCATTTGGGAATGAAAAAAGAGATTAAGAAGTCTATTGAGAAAATTATTTGTATAAACTATATATGCATTCAGTGAAATACTACACTACATGTAATTAGATGAAATTATCAGTTAAAATATATTGTAATATTGGATAAAATATTGTAATATGTCGCATTGTGATTTTAAAAGCCAATACCCACCCCTAGTGTTAACATTAAATATGTGTTAGTGTTAGGATGATGTTAACATTGATCTGTGTTAGTGGTAGGATGATGTTAACATTGACATATGTTAGTGTTAGGATGATGTTAACATTGATGTGTGTTAGTGTTAGGATGATGTTAACATTGATCTGTGTTAGTGTTAGGATGATGTTAACATTGACATATGTTAGTGTTAGGATGATGTTAACATTGACATGTGTTAGTGTTAGGATGATGTTAACATTGATGTGTGTTAGTGTTAGGATGCTGTTAACATTGACGTGTATTAGTGTTAGGATGATGTTAACATTGATGTATGGTAGTGTTAGAATGATGTTAACATTGATGTGTGTTAGTGTTAGGATGATGTTAACATTGATGTGTGTTAGTGTTAGGATGATGTTAACATTGATGTATGGTAGTGTTAGAATGATGTTAACATTGATGTGTGTTAGTGTTAGGATGATGTTAACATTGATGTGTGTTAGTGTTAGGATGATGTTAACATTGACGTGTGTTAGTGTTAGGATGATGTTAACATTGACGTGTGTTAGTGTTAGGATGATGTTAACATTGATGTGTGTTAGTGTTAGGATGATGTTAACATTGATGTGTGTTAGTGTTAGGATGATGTTAACATTGATGTGTGTTAGTGTTAGGATGATGTTAACATTGATGTGTGTTAGTGTTAGGATGATGTTAACATTGATGTGTGTTAGTGTTAGGATGATGTTAACATTGATGTGTGTTAGTGTTAGGATGATGTTAAACATTGACGTGTGTTAGTGTTAGGATGATGTTAACATTGACATGTGTTTAGTGTTAACATTGACATGTGTTATGTTATGATGTAACATTGATGTGTGTTGATGTGATGTGTGTTAGTGTTAGGATGATGATGTTAACATTGATGTGTGTTAGTGTTAGGATGATGTTAACATTGACAGTGTTAGGATGATGTTAACATTGCGTGTGTTAGTGTTAGGATGATGTTAACATTGATGTGTGTTAGTGTTAGGATGATGTTAACATTGATGTGTGTTAGTGTTAGGATGATGTTAACATTGACATGTGTTAGTGTTAGGATGATGTTAACATTGATGTGTGTTATGTGTGTTAACATTGTGTGTAGGATGATGTTAACATTGACATGTGTTAGTGTTAGGATGATGTTAACATTGATGTGTGTTAGTGTTAGGATGATGTTAACATTGATGTGTGTTAGTGTTAGGATGATGTTAACATTGACGTGTGTTAGTGTTAGGATGATGTTAACATTGATGTGTGTTAGTGTTAGGATGATGTTAACATTGATGTGTGTTAGTGTTAGGATGCTGTTAACATTGATGTGTGTTAGTGTTAGGATGATGTTAACATTGATGTGTGTTAGTGTTAGGATGATGTTAACATTGATGTGTGTTAGTGTTAGGATGATGTTAACATTGACATGTGTTAGTGTTAGGATGATGTTAACATTGACATGTGTTAGTGTTAGGATGATGTTAACATTGATGTGTGTTAGTGTTAGGATGATGTTAACATTGATGTGTGTTAGTGTTAGGATGATGTTAACATTGATGTGTGTTAGTGTTAGGATGATGTTAACATTGACATGTGTTAGTGTTAGGATGATGTTAACATTGATGTGTGTTAGTGTTAGGATGATGTTAACATTGATGTGTGTTAGTGTTAGGATGATGTTAACATTGACGTGTGTTAGTGTTAGGATGATGTTAACATTGATGTGTGTTAGTGTTAGGATGATGTTAACATTGATGTGTGTTAGTGTTAGGATGATGTTAACATTGACATTAGTTGAGCTGTTGATTTACATATATATTAATATGAATTATTGATCTCTTTTATAGGCGTTTTTAAAGGCTGCTGAGGATGCCAAGAATTTGCCAGCCAAACCCTCTGATAAAGACTTGTTGGAACTATATGGCCTGTATAAACAGGTTACAGTTGGCGACTGCAATACCTGTAAGCATTTACTTCTGTCTCAGTATCATTTGAGGTATCACAAAGCATTTAACATGACAATATGTATTGATAATTTAATTGAATAACAAAAGTAATTTCTGTTGATATTTGAGATGTTATATAATTGTTGGTTCATGTTGAAGTATAAAAATGATTGTTATGAAAGCATTTAGTTTTAAATGATAGTGGTCTTGCAATAAGATGAGTTTTGATACAAGAGTGGGTAGTTAATGTCTATATATCAGATGATCAAAATTTTTCATACGACGCAGGAGGTGGTCATATATTGGTGTCATCTTCTCCGCCTGTCCGTCCGTACGTCCATTTCTTGTGACCGCAACTCCTCCTAAACTAATCATCAGATTTTCATGAAACTTGCTCAATGCCACTACTACAATTGGTAGATGTGCATGAAGGGGCAGTTTTTTGGTTCTTTGATTTTTGTGAAATTTATGTCATTTTCAACTTTGTATCTGTAGCTTGCTCATAGTGGATCTTTATATTTTGTGGCGGCATATGTTGTGTCCACGGCACTCTTGTTGTTCATTGTCCACACTTACTATATCCATCCTTAAATTTACTGTGACACATATAGTACCAACATTTAATGTGACACATGTAGTACCATCATTTAATGTGACACATGTAGTACCAACATTTATTGTGACACATGTAGTACCAACATTTAATGTGACACATGTAGTACCAACATTTATTGTGACACATGTAGTACCAACACTTACTGTGACACATGTAGTACCAACATTTAATGTGACACATGTAGTACCAACATTTAATGTGACACATGTAGTACCAACATTTATTGTGACACTTGTAGTACCAACATTTAATGTGACACATATAGTACCAACATTTAATGTGACACATGTAGTACCAACATTTAATGTGACACATGTAGTACCAACATTTAATGTGATACATGTAGTACCAACATTTAATGTGACACATGTAGTACCAACATTTAATGTGACACATGTAGTACCAACATTTAATGTGACGCATGTAGTACCAACATTTACTGTGACGCATGTAGTACCAACATTTAATGTGACGCATGTAGTACCAACATTTACTGTGACACATGTAGTACCAACATTTACTGTGACACGTGTAGTACCAACACTTAATGTGACACATGTAGTACCAACACTTACTGTGACACATGTAGTACCAACATTTACTGTGACACGTAGTACCAACACTTACTGTGACAAATGTAGTACCAACATTTAATGTGACACATGTAGTACCAACATTTACTGTGACACATGTAGTACCAACATTTACTGTGACACATAGTACCAACACTTACTGTGACACATAGTACCAACACTTACTGTGACACATGTAGTACCAACATTTAATGTGACACTTGTAGTACCAACATTTACTGTGACACATGTAGTACCAACATTTACTGTGACATGTAGTACCAACACTTACTGTGACACATGTAGTACCAACATTTACTGTGACACATGTAGTACCAACATTTACTTTGACACATGTTGTACCAACATTTACTGTGACACATGTAATACATACACTTACTGTGGCACATGTAGTACCAACACTTACTGTGACACATGTAGTACCAACACTTACTGTGACACATGTAGTACCAACATTTACTGTGACACATGTAGTACCAACACTTACTGTGACACATGTAGTACAACACTTACTGTGACACATGTAGTACCAACACTTACTGTGACTCATGTAGTACCAACACTTTCTGTGACACATGTAGTACCAACACTTACTGTGACACATGTGGTACCAACACTTACTGTGACACATGTAGTACCAACACTTACTGTGACACATGTAGTACCAACATTTACTGTGACACATGTAGTACCAACATTTACTTTGACACATGTAGTACCAACACTTACTGTGACACATGTACCAACACTTACTGTGACACATGTAGTACAACACTTACTGTGACACATGTAGTACCAACACTTACTGTGACTCATGTAGTACCAACACTTACTGTGACACATGTAGTACCAACACTTACTGTGACACATGTAGTACCAACACTTACTGTGACACATGTAGTACCAACACTTACTGTGACACATGTAGTACCAACACTTACTGTGACACATGTAGTACAACACTTACTGTGACACATGTAGTACCAACACTTACTGTGACACATGTAGTACCAACATTTAATGTGACACATGTAGTACCAACATTTACTGTGACACATGTAGTACCAACATTTACTGTGACACATGTAGTACCAACATTTACTTTGACACATGTAGTACCAACACTTATTGTGACACATGTAGTACCAACACTTACTGTGACACATGTAGTACCAACATTTACTGTGACACGTAGTACCAACACTTACTGTGACAAATGTAGTACCAACATTTAATGTGACACATGTAGTACCAACATTTACTGTGACACATGTAGTACCAACATTTACTGTGACACATAGTACCAACACTTACTGTGACACATAGTACCAACACTTACTGTGACACATGTAGTACCAACATTTAATGTGACACTTGTAGTACCAACATTTACTGTGACACATGTAGTACCAACATTTACTGTGACATGTAGTACCAACACTTACTGTGACACATGTATACCAACATTTACTGTGACACATGTAGTACCAACATTTACTTTGACACATGTTGTACCAACATTTACTGTGACACATGTAATACATACACTTACTGTGGCACATGTAGTACCAACACTTACTGTGACACATGTAGTACCAACACTTACTGTGACACATGTAGTACCAACATTTACTGTGACACATGTAGTACCAACATTTACTTTGACACATGTAGTACCAACAACTGTGACACATGTAGTACAACACTTACTTGACACATGTAGTACCAACACTTACTGTGACTCATGTCCAACACTTCTGTGACACATGTAGACCAACACTTTTGATCATGTAGACCAACACTTACTGTGACACATGTAGTACCAACACTTACTGTGACACATGTAGTACCAACACTTATGTGACAACATTTGACACAGTAGTACCAACATTACTGTGAACATGTTCATGTGACACATGTAGTACCAACATGTAGTACCAACTTACTGTGACACATGTAGTACCAACACTTACTGTGACACATGTAGTACTAGTGATGTCTGCACTTACTGTGAAACATGTAACCAACACTTAATGTGACACATGTAGTACCAACACTTACTGTGACACATGTAGTACCAACACTTACTGTGACACATGTAGTACAACACTTACTGTGACACATGTAAAACATTACTTGACACATGTATGTGACACATGTAAAACATTTACTGTGAACATGTAGTACCAACATTTACTGTGACACATGTAGTACCAACATTTACTTTGACACATGTAGTAAACACTTACAATGATTCATGTAGTACCAACACTTACTTGACACATGTAGTACCAACATTTACTGTGACACATGTAGTGTGTGACACATGTTAAACAACTTTGACTGTAGTACCAACACTTATTGTGACACATGACTTTACTGTGACCATGTTGACATGTAGGTTCCAACACTTACTGTGACACATGTAGCAACAACTGTGACACATGTCTTTGTGAAAAAAAAACAAAAATACCTTGACCTGTAAAATTAAATATTTCACAGGTCTAAAAATGTTATTGTTTTATTTATTTCAGCAAGACCTGAATTTAATGGAAAGGCAAAGTTGCTGATGCAAAAAAGGTTATTTTCTTAAATTTTCAAGATAGACCACTTTTATCATCAGACCAGTTCTTGTCATTCCTTGAGAACAGATTCACCAATTCCATATAGATAAAACACAGGAAAAATATGAATCATCATAGATTTACTTACTGCTGTTTATGCCATGATGTGGTATCCATCCATCATCAATCTGTCCAGTGAAAATTTTGTCAGTATCTTGATCTTCTAACTAAGAATTAACTGGATGTTTCTAAAGATACATATAAAAATCCCCTTGTACCTTACTGCTTCTTTCTCCATTTTGAAACTGATCACTGAAATCAAAAAGATGGTGATGGGAAGATTTGATATTGTTATGTTTCAAAAATACTGTATATATTCTCACCTTACATTTATATATTGTCCATGGTCTCAAGTTGTTCTTAGTCCACTTTTACAACTGATCAGAAATAGAAAATGGCCTTGTTGCCTTTTCCTGAAAAGTACTGGATTGATCTTCTGGGAAAAGGTTGTGTTTTTTTATGTTTTGTGTTTTAGTAAGATAAGAAATGCATTAACATGTTGAAGAACTCCTGAAAGTTTCTCTGTGATCACTTGTTTTAAGATAATTCTGAGGTCCTGAAGGGCAAAACTAAATTAGCAGAGTTTTAAATGTTTTCCTGGAGATACAGATTATGTACACTTTGACGCATGGATAAAATGGTCTTGTCTTAAAGGACTTTACCATATTGTGCATTGCATGACTATAGGGTCTCACAAGTACGCTTTGGGGCATGGTTTGTTAAATTTCTGTTGGAAATAATTAAAAAAAACATCACACTCATCCTCTGAATTTTAGAGTTGGAGTGAATGTGCCAAAAAAGCCCACCTCCTTAAACTTTTTTTTACGGTAGAATAAATGATGGTAGTCATTTCAGTAAGGAGACAATACAAACAGGTAGATCTACTGGGAATTCTTGTTTGGTTTTGTGAAAAGTAATTTTACATACCTTTTACTGTTGTACATGTAGTACCTCATAAGTCTTCAATTTACTTGTATATAGTGTAAGAGATGTTAAAGCTGGCTTTATCATTTGTATGTCTATTACAGGGGTAGACAAGGAGGAAGCAGAAAAACAGTATATTGCTAAAGTGCAAGGACTTAAAGGTTAAAAGTAAGTAAAGTAATAATGTAGAAAAGACTTGAAAGTTAAAGGTAAGTAAAGAGACAAATATGAAAAGTTTGAAAAGCAACAAAGTTAAAAAGTTTTAGAAGGTAAAGTTTGGTGTCGTTAGAGATCTTCAAAATTACAGAGGTGAAAAGTTCTACCAAGTTTAAGGTTTATATCACAACAGAGGTGAAAAGTTCTACCAAGTTTAAGGTTTGTATCACAACAGAGGTGAAAAGTTTTACCATGTTTAAGGTTTGTATCACAACAGAGGTGAAAAGTTTTACCATGTTTAAGGTTTGTATCACAACAGAGGTGAAAAGTTCTACCAAGTTTAAGGTTTATATCACAACAGAGGTGAAAAGTTCTACCAAGTTTAAGGTTTGTATCACAACAGAGGTGAAAAGTTTTACCATGTTTAAGGTTTGTATCACAACAGAGGTGAAAAGTTTTACCATGTTTAAGGTTTGTATCACAACAGAGGTGAAAAGTTCTACCAAGTTTAAGGTTTATATCACAACAGAGGTGAAAAGTTCTACCAAGTTTAAGGTTTGTATCACAACAGAGGTGAAAAGTTTTACCATGTTTAAGGTTTATATCACAACAGAGGTGAAAAGTTTTACCATGTTTAAGGTTTGTATCACAACAGAGGTGAAAAGTTTTACCATGTTTAAGGTTTGTATCACAACAGAGGTGAAAAGTTTTACCATGTTTAAGGTTTGTATCACAACAGAGGTGAAAAGTTTTACCATGTTTAAGGTTTGTATCACAACAGAGGTGAAAAGTTTTACCATGTTTAAGGTTTGTATCACAACAGAGGTGAAAAGTTTTACCATGTTTAAGGTTTGTATCACAACAGAGGTGAAAAGTTTTACCATGTTTAAGGTTTGTATCACAACAGAGGTGAAAAGTTTTACCATGTTTAAGGTTTATATCACAACAGAGGTGAAAAGTTTTACCATGTTTAAGGTTTGTATCACAACAGAGGTGAAAAGTTTTACCATGTTTAAGGTTTGTATCACAACAGAGGTGAAAAGTTTTACCATGTTTAAGGTTTGTATCACAACAGAGGTGAAAAGTTTTACCATGTTTAAGGTTTGTATCACAACAGAGGTGAAAAGTTTTACCATGTTTAAGGTTTGTATCACAACAGAGGTGAAAAGTTTTACCATGTTTAAGGTTTGTATCACAACAGAGGTGAAAAGTTTTACCATGTTTAGGGTTAGTAAAGTAACAGAGGTGAAAAGTTTTACCATGTTTAAGGTTTGTATCACAACAGAGGTGAAAAGGTTTACCATGTTTAGGGTTATAACAACTAAATAAAGAAAGGAGCATCAACACCAAGGATTCCGTGATCGGTAGATTTATTAGGTTGACATGTTTTGCCTAGCTAGACTAGCCGTCATCAGAACAGCGGTACAAGTATCGGCATAGCTAAGCTTAAAATTACGGTTCAGCTGTGACGTAATAATACAGTTTGTTACGCTATACAAAGTAAAGGAACAAAGGTAGCTATAGATTATATAAAATACAAAAGTGGTACAGCGATGCTGTTTATAAAGTAATTGAAATGTTCTGTAACAATTTTCAAATGTAAATTGTAAGTTCTGAAAATATCATCGATGCGTTGAGACCCGCTAGGATAGCCGTAATTGGGATGGCAGTGTCAGTTAAAGTTGATAATGAAAAGTAAATGTGAGTGAAAAAAAAGCAGTTCATCCATGTCATGCTATAGTAAAGTATTCCAACGTTCTTTTGGTTTGCCTACTACACTGACTCCAAGACCGGAAGTGTGTGACATTGACTAATCAGGAATGGCGGAGCTGGTATCTGCATTACTGGTAGCTCTCGTTCTCTTCCGAGTGGGTCGGAGGGGAATCCATTCTGGTTCTTTTCGTAGGATATGTTTCTATTGCAATACATGGTATCTAGAATAAGTTGGTAATGTTCGTTGTTGAAGAGGTGGCCATGTAGTATGGCGCAGGTTGTTGAGTTGTACGGATCCATATAGGATGCAGGGGATCTCCACAGAGGCACAAAGTAGGATAATAAAAAGAGGTGGAGGAGTCCAATGTCCTGTGAGTGGTACTAGTTGGTAGATGTATCGGTAGAAGAATCCTAGGTGGATCCGAAGGATTCTAGTAGAGCTCTGTAGACGATAGGTACTAACAACTTAATAAAGAAAGGAGCATCAACACTAAGGATTCTGTGATCGGTAGTTTTGTTAGGTTGACATGTTTCGGCTAGCTAGACTAGCCATCATCAGAACAGCGGTACAAGTATCGGCATAGCTAAGCTTAAGATTACGGTTTAGCCGTGATGTAATAATACAGTTCGTTATGCAATACAAAGTAAAGGAACAAAGGTAGCTATAGATTATATAAAATACAAAAATGGCACAGCGATGCTGTTTATAAAGTAATTGAAATGTTCTATTTAAGTTTATTAGTTTAATAGCACAACAAAGGTCAAAAGGTTTACTAACTTTAAGGTTAGTAAAGTAACAGAAGTGAAAAGTTTTACCATGTTTAAGGTTAGTAAAGTAACAAAGGTGAAATGTTTTACCATGTTTATGTTTAGTAAAGTAACAAAGGTGAAATGTTTTACCATGTTTATGTTTAGTAAAGTAACAAAGGTGAAATGTTTTACCATGTTTATGTTTAGTAAAGTTACAATGATGACAAGTTTTACAAGTTATTGGTTTGTACAACATCTAAGTTGGAAATCCTTCAGAAATAAAAGTCAATAAAGCAACAAATGTGATGTCTGTATGGATAGTAGGTATTTCTTTATTGACAGTAGCGTCAATGACTTAAAACAACCTCCAGCCTAAATTTGCCCTCCCAGTCTATGGACAAAAATTAAAGCGAAACAAACATTTTCTTGTGTACAATATTCAAATAAGATATTTAATGTATATATGGGGTTTCTATAGCACATGATAATGCATTAGTGAAAGTGGAATATTGGTCATTTACTGATGACTTCAAAGTCAGTACAGTTTTTTATAACTCTGCAAAATCTTCAAGGTATTTAACCTGAAATCTCTGTAATGTCAGTATTTAGTTAACATAATGTTGTGTTTTATATTTTGCAGGTATCCAAGGATTAGAAAACTGCCAGAGTATAATTCAGAAGCTCAAAGAACAAAATAATCTGACCACCAGGCTCAAGAATGACTTATTGATGATTCCTGTTAATTTGTGATTGTTTTGGTTTGCATTGTTTTGTCATTTAATTGTGTTTTAAGGAATTTTAGATTTTCTTTTTGAAAAAAATCATAACTTGAAGCTATAATTGATATTATTATGAATTTGGCAATCTTTTTTATTGTCGTTTTTTAAATATTTTCCAAAGGGATTTGCTGAGAGGGTATATAGGATAGATCTCATTCAAAGATTGGAAGTATTATTGAATGTTTGAAATGTTGAGATACATCATGTCAGTGTAATTTTGTGATTTATTTAATTATTGTGATAGGTGAACAAGAGTTGGCCTTTGTTACATGACAAATATTTAGACTGTTAGTCTCCTAGGTTGTATCCATATTGATTTATAGGTGATTTTTACAAATTTTGTTTTTTCTCACCTTTTTTCATATTATATTTTTAGTCTTTTATATGCACAATGGGCATTTCCTTTCCATAAGGGAACAGACCAAGAGTGATCAAGGTTTTTTTTAAAAAATTCAAATAATGAAATGTGGTTACAAAATGAAAGAAACACTACTCTTAAATATTTATATTTGTTAAGAGTTGTAAACCTTAATCAGAGACAATTTCAAAATCAATTTCAGATGAAGAAGTATTTGGCAATATTATGACTTGTACACAAAGCAATGCCTCTGATTCACTATAAATAATGACCATTATTAATCATGTTAATCATGCATACTGATGAAATATTGGTGTCAGATTCATTAAAAGGAAATCCATCAGACAGTGAAATTTGTCTTTAATTCTAATCATTATCAATTGCTAGCAGCTGCCTAGTGTGATAGAGCTATGACAGACATTCTGCACCTGCTTTATTTTTCAGTAAAATGGAACTTTTATTCTAATGAATACCTGGTAATGTTGACATCGACAAAATTGAGTTAAAGCTTTGTTATAATTGTCAAATGCATTCATTGCCACGAATTATAAGTTAAAATGATAAGTACATGATCAGAAAATAATTCAATATGATAATTCAAATAAGTAAATGGAGCCAACGTCAGTATCAGGTAAGTGGTTTCTTCAGTGGGGCGCTTCACTTGAGCTTGGATACCAAAGGTATGCAGGGTGATTAACAAAATATTAAATATAAGACTGTTAGAGAATTAATCGCAACAAGAACAAGTGTCACCAGTTAGTGGGTACTTTACTTAATTGTCTACTGAACCCTGGGAACAGGCGCTGCCCCTTGTAACCCCACTGGGGGAGGTCCACCAATGACCATACTCCACTTTCAGCTTTTTTGTCTTTACTCTGCAATCATGTCAGTATATATAATATGATAATTTATCGCATTTGTGTAAAATTGGGATTTGGAAGAGATTGAAGGAATACTGGCATCCATCATTGTGTGATCATGTGGTAACATACTAAAACATAAGCACTGCGGGTAGGAACAATACATGCCAGTCCCATGCCAAAGAAATTTTCTGTATTTGTTGCATTGAATGAATACCAAAATGGAAATGGTAATTGTAAGTCAAAATGTCAAGAGGGATAAAAGTGCTACATAAATTTTGATAATATTTTAAAAAACATATCAAGTTTTTAAGAGATTGGTGTGAAAAATGGAATAAAATTCACAATATCAAAATACTGGGAAGAACAAAGGGTTAGTAACATTTTAAAATATTGTTAAATCAAAATTTTATTCACAATCTCATGTTGTGGTTTTAAAGTCTACTAAGGTCTTATTAAATTGGTTAAAAACTTGAGGTGACGTCTTGACGATAAAAAGAATGGAGAAAAAAAAACTTTGGTCAATATCTCATTCCAAAAATTGCAATATCAAAATGCAAGTAAGGAAAACATCCATTCATATGATGGTGATTTAATTATATTGAGTGTGTAAGAAATAAGTTAAAAAACAGAGTCATCTCTAAACAAGACTAATATTATGGAAACCACAAAAGGCAGTATCTTCTCCACATACTGTCAAATCAAACTGCCTTTCAGGAAAACACAATTTCATTTAAAACTGGGGGAGGAGGTTTTGGTACAAGTGAAAGTTTACAACTGATGAATGAACGCTTTCCGACAAAAAGTGATTCACAATCTCCAAATGTAACAACATTGAGATCTGAATGGGATCTCGGAATCCACCATCTAGCTTTATTGGCTGTTTCCCCTAAACAGATGGATTATGTGGTACTGGATACAAGACTCCCTATGGCAGCATTGAAATTAAAATGTTCTTACCCCACTGACAAGAATAGAGTTCGGTAAAATAAAAGTATCGTCTGCGGTGTCCAGTTAACCTAAAATATGGTCGATGGCAGCCGTCTGTGATGTACATAATGAAATTTATAATGAGCATTTACAACTATTTACTAGGATCTACAATTTACTTATTGACAAGACTCAAGAAGACCCTACATTTACTGTATCAGTATCAGTGGTACTAAAGGCTAAAACTCTTACTAATCCTTGGTATGTAGAAGATGATGACCCATACTGAACAGAACATTTCGATTTTATCAACAGTTGTCTGGTCTTATGGAATAACACAAAAACACAGAATACAGTTTGTAAGTGAAGTTTATTCAAACTTCCATATTGCTATACAAAAATATAAAATGAGTCACATTGATGGAAATTCCAATCTGTGTGGCATCAACATCGGCACCAAATTATAGTGACCAGGATTACAGATAATTCCACAATAATGTTATAAGGTACACTGAGGATCTGTATAATTCTCTCAACACTGGTGATTGCTACAATTAATAATTAAAATTGTCTCAGAAAGTAAAACAGGAAACAATTTATTTGTCATAATATTAAAAACACTTGCTCAGAAAAAAAATCAATTCAAATAGCACAAAGGTGTTGCTTTTCTGTCGTCTAATCACCAGATATGAACATCTGTTATGATAATATTGGCCCCCTTTTGTTACAAGAACAGATAGAACTACAAGCAATGAATGATAAATGATACTGTTATTGAGGTAAATGTGCTTGGCAGTTCAATAGAATTCTACGTATCATGTTTTACGTTAAGATACAGAACGGTAATGTACAATGTGATGACGGAGTTACTTTAGTCACAAACTTTACCATTCTAATTTATCAACCTTAATTTCATTTTTTTCATCGATATAGCACATCCAAAACAATATTTGGATTTAAAACAACATTGCGTGACATTTGATGATGAAAACAAGATTTCTATAAGATATTCCATAGACTATTTAAGCTTTCATTCATATTGAGCTTCTGTTTCTATGTTTCTTTCAGTCAAAGGAACTTTTTATGTAGTGTCCTTTTGTATCAAGCTCCAGTCAGAGATTTAGGACAGATTTGTATGTGATGTAGGTGCTAAACACATGCTGACTTGTATAACATCGTAGATAACATGCGTTTTGTAAACTCCTTATGCAACAATAAACTTGAGACAAAAAACAGCGAAGAAGCATGAAGAACTGTGTAAACTGTTGAAGGAACTGTAAACTCACAACCATTAACAATACAACAAACTCACAAATTTTCTATCAAGTAAAATTTTCATTGTTAAAATACAATTAAAAGGTCACAGATCACAAGTAAAATAAACAAAGAAACTCTCATACGAAAGTATTCTTTGGCAATCTAAATTAAGGTTTCAACAAATTTTAAAGAGTATGAAAAATAGAACTGTTTAAAAAGAATTAGAAACTGGACGTAACTCTAAGTTTGCATAATTTACTGGACAATGTGTTAACAACAGGCACAGGTGAGAATTAATCACAAATTTATCTTACATTAAAATCAATGTCAACATACAAAAAACGACAAGACATAATGAACTTGATTTTATCTACAATGTACATGAATATGTTCATAATTTGTGAGGTATCAACACTCGTCATATGATTCCAGAATCTTTAGGTAGAGTATCTGGTAATATTAATGTCACTAATGGGTCACAGAGAGTGCTTGTCTGCACATTAGAAAAGAAAACTTCCTGACAAGCAAACATTCTGACCTAACACAACAATCTCTGGGGCATGAATGTAGGCAAAAATCCCAAATGAATTACTGCCAATATTTTTTATGGATGTTGATTATTTAACAAATCAAATACAAAAATATAATTAAATAGCATAAGACTTTTCAATTAATTCTAAACTATCATTTTCGTATATCTATTCTACCTTGCTGGTCAATTACAGATCTTGTATATATTTGTAATTTTGGCTGAAAATATGTAACTAACTCATTAATACAATGCGAACACTTTAAATCTTTGACCACAAGAAAACACATCAACAGAAATAAAGGTTTTCACTTTCACTTCTAATTTGTGAAAACATTTACAAAATTCTTACCTATTGCACAATCAATCAATTTCAATAATTCGTACAGCGGTCAATGACAGTTATTATACAAAACTTATTCTCCGGCGAAGAAAGCAAGGTTGATGAAACAATGCTCTACCATTTGCCCATTATCAAATTAACATAGATACTAGTATTGAATGTCACAGCCATGGTCATTGAGATAGTATACTAACTTCACTGTTATCTTAGATTATGTCTTCTGTCCGAACCAGTGAAACCAGTCAATCCAAATTTTCGTGATCAAGTTTAAAATCATGTGTTGGTTATGCCAGTGGCAAGTAAAGGCAGTACGATGGCTGGTCAGTGTTTCCTTAATATATGACCAATTATGGCAGATTGCCAAGAATCTTAACTGGTTACAAGAGACAGGAAAATTGCAACACAACAAAGGCAGCCCATAGGTGAGTAATGTATAACAAAGAAAGATTTTTGAAAAGAAAATTGAAATGATAGTTAATTATGTTAATGAACTTATTTCACTGTTTCAGATCTTCCTTGAATTAACATGAAGACATCACTCAGGAAAGGTATAATGGTGTCTTTACACTGGTGTCATCTGAAACAAATACATGTACTAGTAACTTCTGTTGGCAAGCAGACCTGGCATACAGCACAAACAATAGGAATCTAAAGGGAGCTAACTCTATAGAATAACAGTTAAAGAATAAGCATACCATTAGTGTATCTTATTCTCAAATAATTCCAGGTTAAGTATATTCGAAATAAAGGGATTAATCAGAGTCAAAAGCGAAAACTTCTCTCCAAGTCACATAGTTTCTCTGGTAACTTTTTGGCTAAATAAATTTACACCATTCATTCTTGCCATTCACTAAACGGTGAAAGTTGAAATTAAATTCGTAGTTTCTTCCATTAGTTAATCAAAGAAAACAAAATACAAAAGCAGAGTACCTATTAATGGAATGTTATGAATACATCACTACTAGCACTGTTTTAAATGTATCAAAAAAATGTATGTATCCTTTAATGTAACATTTTCT
Organism: Ylistrum balloti; assembly: GCF_031769215.1. Lineage (NCBI taxonomy): Eukaryota > Metazoa > Mollusca > Bivalvia > Pectinida > Pectinidae > Ylistrum > Ylistrum balloti. The sequence continues at coordinate 532,138 of NW_026781877.1, read as the reverse complement.
TCCTCATAAATAGTACAATTGAAAAATGATATAACTTGACCAAGTAAATAATGAAAACCTATACCAATGCCACAAAACTTGACCTGACTGTACTAATATATTTATATTGATCACCTTTCTTCATCTAATTAAGTATTATTGGTATGTATTGCAAATATTAAGTCTGAAACTTTATTAACTGAAAAATAAATATATCTTAAGTTTCAGTTTGTATTGTTTTTTTATCCAATTTTTGTAGTTTTTTAATGCTTGCAATGTGTCCAATTGTTAGCTCAAACTATGCCATTAACATAGAATTTAAAAATTTGCAAAATTGACCCTTTTTCTAGTATTAAATCCCTATTAACAGACTAGTCATCAGCTCATATAAAAGGCTTTAGCATGAAGTTACACAGTATTTGTTATAACCAGATTTACACTTAGAAGCATTAGGGTCCTTTACCCTATACATTTTTAAAGTGAACCAGTTTCTTTTAAACAAAATCTGATAAAAAAATGACTTTGCTTAATTTAGAGTATTTTAAACCATATCTAGATTTTTTAAGCCGTAGTATAATTATAGATTTGACTTTCCCTATATTTACTGGTATTGAATTAAATACAAAACAGATAATTGGGCAATGAAATAACTGAGTCTCTTACCAATAGGATTTCATTAAGCACACAACTTGCATTATATGAATTAACAGAAAGACGTTTAAATTTTCAGACATATATATATCTTCAATTTCATTTAGGTGTGAGGCATAACAATATCAACAAAACCAATGAACATAAAAGTAATGAATTATTAGAGTTAAAATACGACTTCCACAACCATGTCATTACATGCATTATATCAAACAATTTCATTTTAAACAACATAGAAATAAAAAAATTCCAAACAGTGATTTCTAACGTTGAAATTTTGTTACATCAAAATATTACTGGCGCTTTGTTCTTTGTGGAGATGTATAATACTGAATAAAAATAATGCCTTCACAACAGTCTCTGGATATTCAGGATATTTACCACTTTATTGAAATCCTGGCAAATAAATTTTGACATATTCTACAAGTGATTTATCTCTTCACAAATAAAACCTAAAAATGTTAAATCCTCTGGACAACAGGCGAGACTAATGAGAAACAGAATGAGCAAAACACCTACGACAAGTACTGCAAACACTACTGTATATAACACCCACAGAGGCCGATATATATACCAGGTATATAGGCCTCTATCCTTTGCTACTATTGGATTTTAGCACCTTTTCACATTCACCTGGTTTGAAGATAAATTATGCAAAAGTTAATATATGAAATATACAGATTTAACGAATACATCTCATTTGAAACATGAAAGCTGACATGAGTTTTGTTTAAGAGTAAAGGACACAACCTATGTTCTGTCAAATGAGCCATTTTTTGTGAAATTCCCCAAATTTGATTTTTGTTCTGTACTAAACATCCAACATCAAGACAATGCAGAAATACAACACAATTTGAAACCCAGAATGAAATTGTATTACTGCATATATTAAACATACATAATGGCCCAATAATTTAAGTATTTTCAACACAGGCATACATCAAATGTAGTTTGCATCAGATATAAAATTCATGGATAACCTAAACATATTTAGTTATCACAACACTACTTTTGTTCATATTCATATGTTTCTTGAAACATTTCTAGCTAAAGTTAAGAGTTGAGAAATACTTGAGAAAATATTGTGAAAAAAAATCCACTTTATAGCCGGTCCCATGAAATCCAAACGTGAAAGTATCTTATAATAGACTTGTTTAAAATAGAACACAAGAGAGATATGCAGCACACAATGTACCAGCAAGCATGTACTAAACACATTGTATATACAACATTATTCTCTCTCATACAAAACATTTACAAAGTGTACAAACTGAAAGACACTGGTTTATCAACATTTACAGACCAAACATGTGTTGTATAACAGAAAACTACCTACTGTATACATAAACTTTACTTTCATAGTGTTTTATTTGAGGGGTCAAGAACAGGACAGCTCCATTGATATTTCTGTACTTTGATTGGTATATATCTCTGACCATTGGTACATATCTGACCTAAAGCATATCAGGGGAGATAATTAACAAAACTCTTTGTCTTTTGAGGATAGTGTACTTCGGAATGACTGTGAAAGTTATAAAATATCCTGTTTTAAAAAGTAACTTTATAACATGCACTCAAAATTTTTCTAAAAGTGGCTGTAGAATTTCATGGTATCACTGCCATGTTTTAAGTACTTGGAGAGATGAGGTTAGTGTTTGAGGTTCTGTAATGAGAACAGGTCTCCACACAATTAATGTTATCAGGCACAAGTGTAGCCTGATCAGTAGTCACATTTAATCAACACACACAGGCCATATTGATTTTTTGGTGATCATGGCAGGTCATTGTCATGTAACATATAAAAAAGGATAAAAATGTGGGAAAGGTATGCAATTGAGAAGTCTTAAATGTCGACAAATTATCTATTGTTTTCTACAAGGAAGTACCCTTTGATAACTGTGTCACCGTATTTAGTGTACTATTATGGGAGTCGTTATAACCCTATGTAATTAAGACTTAGACATATACATATCACAACTCTAACATTTCCAACGATTATGGAATCACTGTTGAATTTTTTATGTCAACATTTGTATCGACTGGCAATCTGCCATACACTATTCTTAATGCATTCAGATCATCAAATACACATGATGTCCAGCTACAATCCAGCACTGACACGATGTCCAGCTACAATCCAGCACTGACACGATGTCCAGCTACAATCCAGCACTGACACGATGTCCAGCTACAATCCAGCACTGACACGTACAGTTACCTTTGTTTATTCAGGTGTAAACTTTGTAATTAAGCAATACCTGGTAAAATTTTCAACATCACATATTTTGGCCGATTTGATCAGACATGAAGAGCACACAAAGACAATGTAACAAAACATGGACCATATCTCTGCTGAACAAACAGAAATAGAGAACACACTCGGTTGACAAGGTAATACGTGGGTCAATTTTTTTCCTTTGTTGTTCAACACTGAGCACCAAGGATAACAGAAAGCACTTCGTTGGAGTAAAACTCGGGGCCCCATCGATTTCACAGCATTTCAAGTGCCCAATACATCATAATCATGAGCAGCCATTACATGCGATCCCCACTTTGTGGTAGTCATAACGCTGACATGGGATGTGTGACGGTCATTTGTCAGCTGACCCCAACCGTGTGATGGTCATACTTTAGCTGAGCTTGGCCGTGTTATGGTCATACTTCAGCCAAGCCTGACCATGTTATGGTCATACTTTAGCTGAGTCTGGCTGTGTGATGTTCATACTTTAGCTGAGCCTGGCTGCGTGATTGTATGTACTTGTCTTTTGCCTGCTACTGGTGGGTATAAAGGTTCTCTGTATGTGTAGACTGTATCATTATAAGTATAACTATTTTCCCTTGGGTGTACCTCAGTGGGCGGGTACAATGGTTTCCGATGGTAACTCAATTGGTCGTCACGCCAATGTTCTACAGGTGTATGACTGCGAGAAAGGGGACGCCGCACAAAGTTATCTCGGTTCTGGTCTGAGTAAGTATCACTGTTTTGACGCATGTGGGGATAATTATGCTGAAGAGACGGATTATCTCGGCCTGGATGGGGCCAAGGTGCAGGGGGCTGATATGGAATGTTTGGGGGAGCACTCTGGTACATGTAATCTGTGTAGCTGTGAGGTTGTGGTGGTGGCTGCCTGTAAATAAAAAAAACAAAATTTAATCACTTTCATGATATTAAATTGAAAATCAAACAAAAATGTTTCTATTTTTCACATTGCAAAATAATTCTGCAATCCTTCACAAATGTAAAAGGTATATATGACTGTATGTATTCTGGAATGTCTGGAAACCAATATAGCATCACTGACTAAAACGGGAGGTGAACGTAAATTGTTTTAAATCTGTTAGAAAAGTTGGCTTATTATCATAACTTGTAAAAATCTATTTGTCCTGTACATTGTTATTATTGACATATGTATACATGCAGTAGATGAGAGGGAACACCTTGTTTCCAACCTAGAATAAGACAGGAAGTATGACATCGGTGAAAGTGGATACATCTTTATACCCATCAGACATAAATATCCACACTTCTGGTATGGGTAAGATATCACTATCCTTCAGGGGAAAGTTAACCAGCATACACAAAACATTAATATCTAAACTGAAAGTGACATTGTAAGTTTGTTCATAACACACCAGGGTGAGTTACTGTCACTGACATAATGTATAATCACCATCTTGACTGCATTTGTATATGAGAAATTAACCAACAATATAACATGGTGACACAATCCCCTCTTACTTGTAATGACTGATTATAAGTTTATGGGAAAATCGGACAGAAAAAGAATCGTTCCTAAACTTAAAGACAGAGAAATCTACCGTCTGAGATACGTGAATGTTTAGCCCTAAACAAAACCTTGGGTTAGACAGTAAAGAATCCATTTCTCGGGTAGCTCTGTCCTAAGCCTCAGGTTACATATTCAATAATCTCCTATGCCCTAAAGCTAGTGGAAAAATAACCTTCAAATAGTCAAAAGTGAACTGATTTTGGTATTTGACCTTCACATGAAGGTTCATAATAAGTTTATTAAAAAGTTAGTGGTTAGTAAAATAATCTCCCCCTCATCATACAGTTCTATTTCACAGAATCAACATTTTCTTCTGTTAATTGTTTCATTTCAGTAGAAAAAATGTCTTTGTCAATGTATAATTTCATATCAAAGTGCAGAATTACTGGTCAATATCACATGTTAATCAAAGATACCTTTCATACTGTTGTTGTCTAGAACTTGACCGTGACCTTGGATGACCTTGACCTTCATATGAATAACCTTCACTTGATGTTGACCTTGTTTGACTTTCATATCTGTATCCTTCTTCTGCAAGCCTCTGAAATCAAACATCATTAGGAAATATAGCACAAAACCCATCCATATTTCACCTTTAGCCATGTAGTGTAGAAATGAAATGTATCTGTACTAACTGTACAGATTTATGTTCAGAAATCTCAACCAATCAGTCTTAAGAGGAAAGAGAACTTCACTTTTTTAAGCATTTAATTGTATTGATATGATGTTAATTGATGATATAAATGTCATTGCTTTGTAGGCAATGATTACATTCCAAGCTTGTTTTCAATTAACTATTTTAATTTTTGAAAATCGTTGATTAGTTAGCAGTAATTCATACTTTTAACCAGTCATAACTCTGAGAGTAATTATCAAATCATCATATATATTTGATGTAGCAGTAAAAATCCTTGGTCCTGGGATCACAACCTGAGCAAACACTGTCAATTTCTCAATCTCTTCATTGACATTTTACATCAATTAAATTGTATTGTACAAGTTACAACAATCATCTAGTGTTGAAATATTTATGCTTACATAGTCTTCAGACAAATAGATGGATTCATATATAGATATATAGATGAAAATGGGGTAAAGCCACAATTGGTCCGGTTGCAGGATGAGTACAATGTTTTATGGTATTTATAAGACAGTTAAGGGTGTTTCATTTGTTGAGTATGTAGAAAATTTGTTATAAGAGAGAAAGTTTGTTTGTATTTTATGAATTGGTGCAGAAGGGAAATTGAAGAAAGACGTTGCAGCCATTTTTGATTTGGAGATGTTCAAAAAATAGACCATGGTGATTTATATGCAGAAAATTACTAAGTTCAAAAGCCTGGAAAATGCAGAAAAATGTCCAGAATAAATCCATAACAGGAGGTGCACATCTTCAACATACATGTATACATAAACATCCTACAAAGTTTTAAGCTTCTACATCAAAAACTCTAGGAGGAATTAATTCTACAAAACTGGTACACCTTTTCCCCATCCACCTGTCCGCCCGCTCGTCACTACCAGTAAACAACACAACACAATATCATAACAATCCCACATCACTACAAGTTAACATCACAATATCATAACAATCCCACATCACTACCAGTTAACAACACAATATCATAACAATCCCACATCACTACCAGTTAACAACACAATATCATAACAATCCCACATCACTTCCTGTTAACAACACAATATCATAACAATCCCACATCACTTCCAGTTAACAACACAATATCATAACAATCCCACATCACTACCTGTTAACAACACAATATCATAACAATCCCACATCACTTCCAGTTAACAACACAATATCATAACAATCCCACATCACTACCAGTTAACACCACAATATCATAACAATCCCACATCACTACCAGTTAACAACACAATATCATAACAATCCCACATCACTACAAGTTAACATCACAATATCATAACAATCCCACATCACTACCAGTTAACAACACAATATAACAATCCCACATCACTACAAGTTAACATCACAATATCATAACAATCCCACATCACTTCCAGTTAATATCACAATATCACAACAATCCCACATCACTACCTGTTAACAACACAATATCATAACAATCCCACATCACTACCTGTTAACAACACAATATCATAACAATCCCACATCACTACCTGTTAACACCACAACACAATATCATAACAATCCCACATCACTACCAGTTAACAACACAATATCATAACAATCCCACATCACTACCAGTTAACAACACAATATCATAACAATCACACATCACTACCAGTTAACATCACAACACAATATCATAACAATCCCACATCACTACTTGTTAACAACACAATATCATAACAATCCCACATCACTACTTGTTAACAACACAATATCATAACAATCCCACATCACTACCAGCTTACAATATTTCAATCTCAAAATATTTCAATCCCACAACACAACCACTACATACTATAACAGTCCCACAACACAACCATTACATCCTGTAACAGTCCCACAACACAATCACTACATACTATAACAGTCCTACAACACAATCACTACATACTGTAACAGTCCCACAACACACACAATCACTACATACTGTAACAGTCCCACAACACACACAACCACTACATACTGTAACAGTCCCACAACACAATCACTACATACTGTAACAGTCCCACAACACACACAATCACTACATACTGTAACAGTCCCACAACACAATCACTACATACTGTAACAGTCCCACAATACAATCACTACATACTGTAACAGTCCCACAACACACACAATCACTACATACTATAACAGTCCCACAACACACACAATCACTACATACTATAACAGTCCCACAACACAATCACTACATACTGTATCCTGTATCAGTCCCACAACACAATCACTACATACTGTAACAGTCCCACAACACAATCACTACATACTGTATCCTGTATCAGTCCCACAACACAACCACTACATACTGTAACAGTCCCACAACACAATCACTACATACTGTAACAGTCCCACAACACAATCACTACATACTATAACAGTCCCACAACACAACCACTACATACTATAACAGTCCCACAACACAATCACTACATACTATAACAGTCCCACAACACAATCACTACATACTATAACAGTCCCACAACACAATCACTACATACTGTAACAGTCCCACAACACAATCACTACATACTATAACAGTCCCACAACACAATCACTACATACTGTATCCTGTATCAGTCCCACAACACAACCACTACATACTGTAACAGTCCCACAACACAATCACTACATACTGTAACAGTCCCACAACACAATCACTACATACTATAACAGTCCCACAACACAACCACTACATACTATAACAGTCCCACAACACAATCACTACATACTATAACAGTCCCACAACACAACCACTACATACTATAACAGTCCCACAACACAATCACTACATACTATAACAGTCCCACAACACAATCACTACATACTGTAACAGTCCCACAACACAATCACTACATACTATAACAGTCCCACAACACAATCACTACATACTGTATCCTGTATCAGTCCCACAACACAACCACTACATACTGTAACAGTCCCACAACACAATCACTACATACTGTAACAGTCCCACAACACAATCACTACATACTATAACAGTCCCACAACACAACCACTACATACTATAACAGTCCCACAACACAATCACTACATACTATAACAGTCCCACAACACAACCACTACATACTATAACAGTCCCACAACACAATCACTACATACTATAACAGTCCCACAACACAATCACTACATACTGTAACAGTCCCACAACACAATCACTACATACTATAACAGTCCCACAACACAATCACTACATACTGTAACAGTCCCACAACACAATCACTACATACTGTAACAGTCCCACAACACAATCACTACATACTGTAACAGTCCCACAACACAATTACTACATACTGTAACAGTCCCACAACACAATCACTACATACTGTAACAGTCCCACAACACAACCACAACATACTGTAATAGTCCCACAACACAACCACTACATACTATAACAGTCCCAAAACACAATCACTACATAATATCATGACACAACAAGTTCACAACACCACAACCACTTCATAACATCCAAATTCTGCATAACTTCCAATAATACACAATATATCAATCCCATCACCTTCACAACTCCACATCACTATTACGATCACCATACCACATCACCACCATACCTATACATCATCATCACCATCATAACCCCACATCACTACCACAATCCAACACCACCACCATCATGACCCCATATCACCAACACAACCCATCCCAATCATACCCCCACATTATTCCAACCACACCCCTGCACTATCACCATCATGACACCACAACACCACATCATTCCAACCACACCTCTGCACTATCACCATCATGACAAAACACCCCCGCATCACTACTATGACACTACACCCCGCATCACTACTATGACACCACACCCCCACATCACTACTATTTCTACACAGTCCTTACTGAGTGTGGTCTGTCTGGCCTGTACATGGGTTGTACTACCTGTTGTTCCTCTTTTGCCTGTAACTCCCGTTCGTACCCTTCCTCACGATCATCAAGCGGGTAACGTCCCTGACGCTCCTTGTGTTTTCGTTGATGTTCCATACGCAAGTGTTGGATCCACTCAGCACGTGACATATTGTTGGGTGTGGCTCCACGAGTGATCTGTTCACCATCTAAGGAGGTAGACGAGGGCTGTTGTGGAAGAGAGACTGGGAAAGTCTGGTGTGTGTCAGGTACTGATGTCCATCGTTGACCCATATTGCTACGAAAAAAAATTTAATGACAAAATGACACACCAACATAAACATCTAGAAAACAAGATACAATGTCATCCTGTTGCTAATTAACTACTTGGCAAAGCAGCCTCATGATGAATTTGCACATCCACAATAATTGTGGAAAATAAAGAAATAGCAACCAGGCCAATCATAATTTAACGTAATACTTCCAGTACCAACATTAAAACACTAATATAATGTTTAACATGGACATTCACAGAGGTCTCTGAAGTGCTTATAAATATGATAGTGTAAAGGGTCACATGGAAATAATGCTCATTATTTTTAATATATGCTTATCTTCATTATTTTTACTAAATGCTTATCTTCATTATTTTTACTATATGCTTATCTTCATTATTTTTACTATATGCTTATCTTCAAACTTCATAAATAGATGCTAGAAATGTTCATACTTTAATTCAACTTAAAATTTAAAACCATAAAAGACCATGTCAGGTTTCACTGTTTCCTGGTAAGTTTGCAGGTAATGTATTTGTTCATTTTTTCGTTAGTGGGAAACACATGCTGTTTCCTTTTATCCGCTATAATTACTGAAAGCTAGACATAAACAAAGAAACTCTACTTTTCTGTTTCACGCTGCTTATTCTCCCGCGAAATAAAATGTCGCTCTGCTTCTTCCTCCTGTTTGTCCGTCTGATCAGCCTTGTTATTTTCTTCAGCAGTCTTTTTGTTTCGACCGAGCCTGTAACCCATGTTTATAAAATGATAACTTCATTTCTGTACCCAACACAACATAACACAAAAGAAGTCAAATAATCTGTCTCTATTATTCTACTTTACCTCTGATTTTAATTTTATTTAGTTTTACAATTTTTATATTCTATTTTCTTTACCTGAAAATACCCTTAAAGATATTTCCTCCCTTTTTTTCCTTATTTTTCCGTCTGCCCCCTTTCTTGTCATCACTTGTAGCCTCACTGCTCACTGACGATCTAGCTGAGTTTGTTCTCCCTGAGAACTCTCCACTACTCTCTTCTTCAACTGAAAAACAAAGAAAGACATCAAGATTTCAAATAGCAAGACACACCACTCTCAACAATTTAACACATTTTTCTAAAAATCTCAACACCATTATCTTCTGGTGTTAAAAATCCTTTCTTTTTCAATTTAGCTGTAGACAAGATTCCTTTTAAATCAAAATATAAAAATGTTTCTAAAAATCTGGAAAGATGTAATGATCTCCAGGAAATAAAATTTTAAACACCACAATAAAGAATGATTTTTTTCCCATCTTAATTGAAAATTTTGAACTATGTAACATTTTAAAAATCATTAATTGAATAAATAAATTCAACTGAAGAAAACAAGATTATTTCCTTTTTTAACAATAGCATCCACAATATTAACTTTCTGGTGTAAACATAGAGGAACCATAACATTGTTTCATTTTTGCTTTTTGTTTTTTGTTTTCATTAAAATTAAAATTAAAATTCATTAAAATACTGAGTAGAAGATATTAACACTACAAATCTCTAGTCATTATGTAACATGCAGAAGGACATTTAGATATTATCTCCAATATCAACTTCTTATTTTCAAATCAAACAAAATTCAACACAACACAGACATGCAAATCAATCAGGTGTCTATCACATTAGTTATTCAATATATTATTCTAAACACAACAGGGTGGGCAACATTTTAATAACTAACACAGAGTCATGCAAATCACAGTTTAAAATCAATTAATTATCAAAAGCATGCACAATTTGTTGGTAAAAAAAATTCAAATGGAAGAATAATGCCTAAACAAATGATAAGATTGCACAAATTCACCCATTACCAACTACTGCATGCACTGATTTTAGTATATGAATCAAATTGATCCTCATAGCACTGTATACATGTATGGTATCCCCTGGATACACATTAAAGCTAGTTTGCATAGCAACTGAAAATATCTAACACCAGAAGGGAAGTGTTCTGAATCCAGTGAAAACAAGAAAATAATCAAATATAAACCAGTACATGTGTGTAAGTGTCAAGTACTTTGTGCACCTCCCCTTCATAGAATTTGACATTTCTTTCAATCAATTTTGATTTTCCTCGGCCATCTCCCAGGTTTCAATTTATTAAGGCCCTTAACATCACTGACGCATCCTAAAAGGTTGAGACCGCTGTATGAAGCTACTTACTTATTTGTCTAGTACAATCTCTTTAATATTATGTAGTTTGATAAAAGGTCATCTAACAACTAAAAGTCATCAATGTTGACAATAATGTGTTGAAGTTTTTACTTCACAAGAACAATCACTGATTGAAAAGCTTACTAATATCAACCATTACAAAATGCTTACTTATTGTAGACAATAGAAGGGGTGTAAGATGTAAATTTATAGACTGAAATACTACTAAACTTAGAGGCCTTTCAAAAACATACCCCAAAAACTTTGAAATGAGTGTTGAGGTAAAAAAGTCATTAACAAATCAGCTTTATACTGCTATAGTAGCAACCTTTCACTGCTATGATTATAACAAATAAGGCAGATTTGGGATGTATACTTAATATTGATTTAGAAGCCTTTCAAAAATTAACCCCTAAAACTTAAAGTTTTGGGATGGGACAGCATCAAAACAAGGTTACTTGTAACCAGTGAGCTAAAAATCAAAACAGAATTATGTATGAGCTATAACTATCTTGAAAAAATGGAAAAATTCTAAACAGGAATTAATGGTGTCAATTCTCTTTACCATTCAGAGTCTTTAACAAAACAATCATTAATCTTACTTTTTTTTTAAACTTTCATACATCAGCTGAAAAACTTCAAATCATGCAGAGCTGAATAACGTTTCTCATAACATCAGAAATTCCACCATCAGGTTATAACATTCTTCATCATAACACCAGTAATCCTAACATCAGGACATAACATACTTCATCATAACACCAGAAATCCTAACATCAGGACATAACATACTTCATCATAACACCAGAAATTCCACCATCAGGTTATAACGTACTTCATCATAACACCAGAAATCCTAACATCAGGACATAACATACTTCATCATAACACCAGAAATCCTAACATCAGGACATAACATAATTCATCATAACACCAGAAATTCCACCATCAGGTTATAACATTCTTCATCATAACACCAGAAATCCTAACATCAGGACATAACATACTTCATCATAACACCAGAAATTCCACCATCAGGTTATAACGTACTTCATCATAACACCAGAAATCCTAACATCAGGACATAACATACTTCATCATAACACCAGAAATCCTAACATCAGGACATAACATAATTCATCATAACACCAGAAATTCCACCATCAGGTTATAACATTCTTCATCATAACACCAGAAATCCTAACATCAGGTTATAACATACTTCATCATAACACCAGAAATCCTAACATCAGAACATAACATACTTTATCATAACACAACAAATCCTAACTTCAGGTTATAACATACTTCATCATAACACCAGAAATCCTAACATCAGGGCATAACATACTTCATCATAACACAACAAATCCTAACATCAGAACATAACATACTTCATCATAACACCAGAAATCCTAACATCAGGACATAACATAATTCATCATAACACCAGAAATCCTAACATCAGGTTATAACATACTTCATCATAACACCAGAAATCCTAACATCAGGACATAACATACTTCATCATAACACCAGAAATCCTAACATCAGGTTATAACATACTTCATCATAACACCAGAAATCCTAACATCAGGGCATAACATACTTCATCATAACACAACAAATCCTAACATCAGGTTATAACATACTTCATCATAACACCAGAAATCCTAACATCAGGTTATAACACTTCATCATAACACCAGAAATCCTAACATCAGGACATATCATACTTCATCATAACACCAGAAATCCTAACATCAGGACATAACATACTTCATCATAACACCAGAAATCCTAACATCAGGACATAACATACTTCATCATAACACCAGAAATCCTAACATCAGGACATAACATACTTCATCATAACACCAGAAATCCTAACATCAGGACATAGTATCCTCTATGATAACACCAGAAATCCTAACATCAGGACATAGTATCCTCTATGATAACACCAGAAAATCCTAATGTCAGGACATAGTATCCTCTATGATAACACCAGAAAATCCTAAGATCAGGACATAGTATCCTCTATGATAACACCAGAAAATCCTAAGGTCAGGACATGATATCCAATATGATTAGACCAGATTTCATTCGTGTTGTCTACCATAGAGACAGAAGTACCCATGCTTGGTGCTGGGGAGCACTGACTGTAACAACATCAATCATGCAGGGTTTAACACAACATCTCTGTCAGCATCCGCAACTTATCACAGTAATGAATTATTACCAAGTATATCACTACGGAGGTTGGTTTTTGTACTTTTCAAAATGTAAGACTTGCGATACTGAAAACAAGTTTTAGTTTCTTTTCTAAGGATAAAATGCAAGATTAATTTTTGTTAATATAAATACATGTAAGCGCCAACTGAATGTTTCTACATGAAATTTCTAGATTAACTGGAAATGTTATTATGCCTTAACAACATCTAAAAAACATTTTAATTTTATAGGCAATATTTGTAAAGAAATTGAAAATGGACTTAAATCTCACTAAATGCACAACTAACAGTGTTACTGTATTGAGGACTGTTTTTGATGAAATTGGATTTAAATTTGATTAAAGTTTGTTAATCAACTGAATTTTTAATTAGTTATTACAAAACAACAAACAAATAACTTTAAAAATTAACCAATTAAAAATATTCAAAAATCCAAAATTTGTTATTTTCATTATAATGTCATTAAAAGAAATGCTGACATCTTATATTTAGCATATCTATATTTAATGGATCCTAATGTGACTTATAAATCTGCAAAATAATACAGCAGTAGCCTGATTATATATCAAAGCAAGGATCCTTTTTACAACTAGATATACAAGCTTCCTGATTATTATTGTATATGAAGATACAGTAGGACCTCTTCAATCTTGCATTTTTATCAACTTGTGAGATAAATGGCACAATATCACAGAGAATTTAGTATTCTGTGTTAAGGCATGTCAGTGAAATCATCAGACTGAAAACAGATACTTTCATTTTATGAAATATATTACAGTAAACATTTCAAGTTATAATTTAACTGTTAGAATTAGTTAAACTAAAAGAAACTCAAAAGAAACAAATCTAATTACAATTTAAGAAACAATTCAGTGTTAGATTTTCTTTGTGAAAAAGTAAACTTGTGCCAGTTAACTTTGGACAGGTGTATCCCTATGGAATATACAGGTACAAGTACGCAAAATCTCAAGTCTACTTGTAGTACTGAATATCTATAGGATTACACACAAACATAACTTGTTGTCAGTACATATATTAACAACGCTAGAGTTCCATGTTAGGGGCATCAGAACTGACTGTTAGCACCCACTGTCAATCAATCAAATTACTGAATTGAAATATCTGAAAGTTGTCCATTAATCATTGCCATTAGACATTCAGTGGCCAGCAATCAAATCAAAGAATTGAACTAATTGAAACTCAATAAAATAAAGGTACAACTAGCTTTGGTTATTGACCTTCTTTAAAAGGACATGAACTTTTCTTTTTTTTCTTTAATAAAAAATGTTCATGTTTTCACAGTTTAGATATGTGGATGATTTGCTAACAGACAGATCAATCCTGACACAGACTTCTACTCAGCTCAGATTGGACGCAACAAGATGCTGCCATCATGAATATAACCACTGGTCCAAAGCAGTGTGTCCAATTAGTAAGACATCTGGACAGACAGATGGACACAGCATACATTACAACACACCGCCAGACAGACAGACGCCGTGCACTGTATATAATAATGAGAGTACCATATCCCGAATATGTGAACCCCATACTGCCTTCAGGAGACAGAGGTTTGTGTCCGCCGTCGTGATAGTAGCCGTCCCTATTGCTATACATACCTTCCCCTGCATGGTCAAAGACAATTACAAAACAAGAGGATCAGTAGTGGCTAGTGGATATATCATAATACAGGTGACACTATCAAACTGATTCTAAATCCTTCAGTGAAATTTATCTCATAAAAAGTAAACAACTCCTTCAACAAAATCAATTTGAAAATAAAATCAATAAAATTTGGGAACTTGACTGAATTGAATTTACTTTTAAGTGTAGCTTAAATAAAATCTTTTGTTCATTTGAGAAATTTATTCAACTCATGCTTGACTTAACTTGATTGATCCTAAAACTAAATTGATTACGATATGTAATTAAGGTTGACAATGAAGTGGAGTAAAATGTGAAACAAAGTGTGTTTTGTGATAGAGATGTCAACAAACTGTGATAGAACCTTGTGTTTTGATTTTATCAATTCAAATGTATTCATAGGGACATCTAAACAACTAAAATGTAGGAAACTATTAACAGAAATGCTGGGAAACTGATACCATAATCTTCACCCTGCCTTCAGTTTTTTTCTCTTTTTCCCCACAGAGAAAATGTTAGCACATTGTATTAACAAAAGTCAGAATTTACAGTAAGCTTCACTGCTTTGTGAACACACCAAATAATGTCAATATTATTTGATTTAACAAATGTAGATAACATAGACACTATGGTGTTTATTTCTGAAAACAAGTTGTACCTGTTCATAAAACTGTTTAAGTCTGAGACCATGAGTGAAAACCTGTAAGCTAATTGCCACCTTTGCTGGTTTTCCATTTATAAGAGACACCATATGTTCAAACCTCTAAAAGGTTCACATAAACACTTTTTAATCAGTTCCTTTTTAGACTTAATGTATTTTTTTTCATATATGAGGATGTTTAGTAATTTATGTCGAAAATTGTCGTAAAAAAAAAAGAAATTTCTCTTAAACAAGGGGAAAAAGAATTTATTCAGTAAGTGTGTTTTAAATTCTCTTATACTTTTTATGAACATTCAACAAATTCTAATTATAGTTTATTCATACAGAAATCATCAAAAGGCATTGTTGCTATCCCAATGTCAACAGAAATAAGTAGTGTTATGGCTAGGTGTTGTTAACCTCATCATTATTTGATGACAACAGTACAATATTACATAGATATATATCATATACAATTTTAATATGTAAAATTATGTGTTAATGAGGCTGTTCAGTATCACATACATATCACAGGTACACATACACATGGTCACAGGATCAAAGACAAATAATTTTTTGAAAAGAATTCCAAAATAATGTTTAAAAATTGAACACCCACAAATGGAATAATTATGAAACCAGACATGATGCCCAGATACCAAGTTAACATGCATCTCCAATACCTGCTCTATATAAATGATAGGATATTGTATAAAGGTCAGTACAGGTCACAGATCAAGGGTCAATAATATGGGTTGACATTTAGTCTTGTCTTCATGGAAGTAAATATCTCACTAATCATTTGTTAAAGGTTGCAATATAATGGACGCTTGAACCTAAAAGAATTGTAATTAACAGAAGTCAAAATGCATAATAGGTACATGGCACAAACCAGTGGAGCATTTTTATTTCACACACAGGTAATAACCTTCAAATTGTGGCTAGCTAGGTTCAGGACACACACTGGAGTGGCTATCAAACAAACATCTCAAAGTATAACATGTCTACCACCAGAAAATGTCTGCAAGACGTGTGCCCCTCCTCCCATACATATCAAAATCATTGTTTGATACCTTTTTACAAATAGAATCTGTGACCTCTCACATGTGACATTGGACGATTGTGTTTAGTTTATATAACCTGATCTGTACACTTACTACACTCCTAATTTCCCTAGACCAATTCACAATATACTTACGTGTTTCCATAGTGGAATGTTCCACAGGATCATAGGACCTGTCGACTGCAGCCCTAAAACTGTCATTTGTACCCCGTCCCCTCGCAATCATGGATCGAGGTACTACCGGAGCATCCTCCTCCTGACTAGGGTCATCATCATCGCTGTCTGCTATCTCACCACTGTCGTCATGGTCGCCTGGCCCAGTCATAGTCAGGTTCTCAAGGGAACTGCACCGCTTCAGATTAGAGCTTGATGTCACTTTCTCACCAGCTGTTAAATACCAGGTAGAATTAATTGTTTCCAATGGTAACAAAAGAAGCATCTTATGATCTTTGTATATGAAATAATACTACACATGTGTAGAACTCCATACCAGCTAGCATTATATGTTATACCTGATATTCAAATTCTATAGATTAGAAATATTTCTGATAAGCCTAAATTACCTAATACAATAACAGATAAGAGTAATTTATTTCTAACACATATGTCCCAGGTATCACAAATTCTCATGCATCTTGGTCAGAATCAGTGCTAGAAATTTGCATCCATTTTACATCAATGCATCAGAAAAATCATCAACCTCTAGATCACTTCATTTGATCTTAAAGGATCTTAACAAGCTGTCCTAATTTTTCATACATGCCAACTTAATTAAACTATACACTATTTACTTTCCTCCCTTCATCCTTAATTCAAATCTTAATTTTAATTGCACTAATTCATATGAAATTTTGTTAATACAGTTTTGGATAACGATTTATCAAGGATATGACGGTTCATAAACATTGAATTCTACTTGGAGTATGTTTATAATGTAGTAACTGTTATAATTCAGTTTCTCCAGAAACATTTCCCTAAATACATATCTTCTTCTCTTTTTTAAAAATGCATGCAGAGCAGTTCAAATAACACTCTATTTTTTTCTCCCACAAATTTCTAATTCCAATCTCTTTCTTTGACTTTAATTAAGGCAAGGAAGACACTGTTAGACTTGCAATATTTTATTCTTTTTAAAGTTTTTATTATTTTATTTTTTAACTGAACCATTTTTCATCCCAAACAGAAGTAAAAAATGTATTAGTATATACATAGTGGGACTTGATATAGAAATACATATCAACACAGTATACAAAAGTTAAGTAAATGAGACTATGCCTATAAACACACTAATATTATTATACTACAGATACATACTCCCTTTGTTTCCATGCAGCTGTAGTGGGGGAATGTTAGGTTTGGAACGACTGATGAGAGACTCGGCCGAGCCGACCCGTACCATACCTGGGGCTCGTCGCTGATGACCTTGACCTAGATGCACAGGGAAGGGTAGAGTGCATGTGAGGTAAGGTGAATATAAAGTTATGTGGTAATTCAGAATGACTGGTATATATAGACATGTAGTATTGATGCTAATTGACAGTTACCACAGGACTGAGAGAAAGGAGGGGGGATGTTCTTATCTATTTCTTATCCAGTTTTGCTAGTTGGAATCTAAACACTACAACAGACAGTCAACTTTCATGAGCACCCTGTTGTATATTTATATAACATCCTTTCCTGTACAAAAGGCCTTTTAAAATCGGAGTCAGGTTTATTAACCTGATTTTCTATTTTTTAAAGCACAAGATTCATGATAGATTTTCAAAATATGTGTCTTATTTGTAGCAATAATTCAAAACACCAACTGATGAATGGGAAGGGGTGACTGTGTGATAGTGGTATCATTTAGCATACAATACTACAGGTAGTGCCAGTTTCATAGACTTGCAACAAGAGGTCATTCCAAGAGTGTCAACTGAAATGCAATGTTGACATTAGAAACAACTTTTAAAAAGTTCATGCTTTGGAACAAGATGCAATATGTATAATCAGCTTGATCCAGTTTTTTTTTTCTGTAGCTTTGGAATGAATCCTGGTTAGAGGATGTAAGTCCAGTTGAGAATTCTGAATGTCATTATTGTATACATGGGGAATCAAGTGTTATCTGCTACTGTAAATTATAAATTCTGACAAATGTTAATAAGGTTTATTTGTCTAAATAAGATACCAATAGCTGATCAGGTTTCTCATATTACAAACAACATAATAACAGTTATCTCCCCTTCATTTTCTTTAACAATACTTGAACTTTTTCTGAGACAGGTACAAATTTATCACAACTTCTAAGAAATAGTCATGTATGCTGTGAAGGGTATTTTAATGGATTTTGAAAAGTGAAATAAATTGATCATATAAATTTCAAAGGTTAAATTCAAATGGATTCAAATCAGACTTTCATGTACCCAGATCATATAATATAGTAAATATTTGTTAATACTGGTAGGCCTATAATAAATTATATTATAGGAAGAAAAATTTACTTCAATATCATATCAATACATAATCATACTGTATCCGAACATCCTTATTTACATGTGTACTTATACAGTAGAATCCTTGTAAAATATTGTAGGTTAGCATCCTTATATGGTATGGTATGTTAGCATCCTTATATGGTATGGTATGTTAGCATCCTTATATGGTATTGTACACATCTTTATATGGTATTGTACACATCCTTATATGGTATTGTACACATCCTTATATGGTTTTGTACACATCCTTATATGGTACATAAAGTTAATATCCTTATACGATCATATCCATATGGTACATAAAAACATCTTTATAAATATGGTATAAAATATTAAAACATTTTTATATGGGACTAAGTATTGATATTTGTACATGGTACTGTATGTAGTTTGTATGTAAACCCATTATGGTACATTAAATGGGAATATCCTTATATGGTACTACAGTCTATATGTTGACATCCTTACATGGAATTGTACATTAGCATCCTACACAGAATATTACAAAAAAATATCAACATCTTGAACAAATAATATTTGAAAAAAAAAAGAAATAAACAGCAAACTCAAACACTGTAACAAAAACAGTTATTAACCCTATCAATATTCAACACATTAACTTTTTTTTTATACCTCCAAGTCAAATACATCAGTGAGAAGAGATCTTTTAGTTACCATCCAGAGAAATATTGAAATAAGGAGTAAGATATATAGATACAAAGGACCCTACCCAAACAGGACATCACTGGTAACAGATTATCCAAAAGGTTTGTAGAGAGTGCCTGAAATTTTTTACCGCAAAAATAACCCAATTTACAATATTAGACTGAAATATAGTGTCTTATGTTGCAGAGAGTGATTATATCAGCACCTAGTAGTTATATCATTCTAGTCAGCGATGGCTTTGTTTCTTGATTAAGAAATAAAATTAATAGGTAAGAACAGTATGACGGTGATGTTAAGCAATATTTAGGATTTACATAAAAAGCATTAATTTGTATGCTATATACTTTGTTTGATTAATAGATGTATATAATTATTATTAAATAATTTATTTTACATTAATTTACTAGCAGGAGCTTTTACAGGCTGTAATTAATTGTAGGTTAATAGATATTCATAAGAAAAATATTTAATGTTTACTAGTTTGGTATCAAACTGTAATTAATATGATAATAAAAAGGAATTTAATCTGCGGATGATTTTGAGGAATCAAACCAGAGTGATTCAGTATACTTTATGGAGAACTAATTCTGATGTTGTATTGTAGGAACCACTAAGTAAATGTCTATAACTTTATATCACAGGGAGCAAACCAAACTTTGGAAATCTTACACAGTTATAAATTAAAACTAGATAAAAAAAACAATAACTCTATAGATATTGGAATGTTTTGATTTAGATATTTATATTGTGTTCCCCACCAACAATTCCATAAATGATAACACCATTACAAAAACAAAATGTGTATTAATTTCAACTTGATTTCTTGAAACTCAATTAAGTCATATGCATATTATAACAAAGTAGTATTGTTGGAATTGTAGTTAGAGATACCAAGTGGTGTAACAAAACCGGACAAAAACAGGTCATTATCAGTATACCAATAGGTATTCTAACGTGTTGTATGACACGGGTAAAATAAATACTGTCTTTGTTTTGTTATTGGTAACATCAAAAATAAATCAACTAGTTACCTTGGTAACATCAAAAATAAATCAATTAGTTAATTAAGTAATTCATAAAAATATTGAAGCTTAAAATGTAAATATACATCAGACAGATTTTAAGTAATATCAGTAATATTACTGTAAAATTAAAATTGTATAAAGTGACCTGATGCTTTCATAATGATATAAAAAGCCTGTTTTTGTGTGGAAATGCTGCCAACTTGTGGTGGTACTGTGAGAAGATAAATGTAGAGGCCATGCTCCAAGAATACTATATAGACAGTGTCTGACTACAGAATCAATGGCCAACAAACAATGGAGGTATAAACTCAGGTTGCTACCTGCCACATGAAAGGAGGCTGAACGACGCTTTTTTGTCTTTTCATCTGAAAACGAACACAACAAAATCATAATGGACATCCTACTTGTGTTTTAGATTTCCAAATGCACATTCACCGTGTGAGAATCCCATCAGCATTATTAGACTGCCCTAATCAGAAAATCACCATACAAGTACTGTACTATGGCGATGTGATAAGCAAACGGTTGTTATAATTATGGGAAAATGACAAAATGGCCAGCATAGTTGCCATAGTAATGTTACCAGCATGGTTGCTATAGCAATATGGTTGCAATATGGTGATATGACCAGCAATGGTTGGTATGGTAAAGTGGTTGCTATATGGTGATAAGACCAGCATGGTTGCCAAGGTATAATATGACGGGGACAAAGCTATGGAATGATTATATGTAGTTTATATATTTGTAAAAATGATGGTTTTAGAGAAACTATTTCAAACAAAACAATTTCAACAAAATCACCTGATCACTTCAATATTTATTTTAAGTGTAATTCTAATTAACATAATTCAGTAAATGATACTTTTAAAGCCATAAAACTTAGTAAATGAAAAGCTAATTTACAAATGTATCTACCACTGATGAAGTAAAAGTGGGGTACATTTAGCTCCTTACCTTTCTGACTGTCCCTTATGGTTTTGGCTCGCTGGTAATACTCGCTGCCCCTTGGGTCCTGATGGCCACGCCTTTTTTCTGACATACTCTGTCGCCCAACACCATCACGTGCAAATGGTTCAGCCACCAAGGGACTCCTGATATTACAGCAATAATAATGGGAAAGCTATAGTACCTTCTCAGTGATGTATAATTGTACCAGAGATTCTGGTCACAAAAAAATGGTCAGCATATCAGGTGGTGTGGCTGGGACAGGTGGCGCACCTTGGACAGGTGGTGTGCCTGGGACAGGTGGTGTGACTGGGATTGGTGGTGTGGTTGGGACAGATGGTGTAACTGGGACAGGTGGTGTGGCTGATACGGTGGTGTGGGTGGGACAGGTGGTGTGGTTGGGACAGGTGGTGCGGCTGGGTGTGGCTGGGACAGGTGGTGTGGCTGGGTGTGGTTGGGACAGGTGGTGTGGTTGGGTGTGGTTGGAACAGGTGGTGTAACTGGGACAGGTGGTGTGACTGGGACAGGTAGTGTGACTGGGACAGAATTGTTATATATAAAGGATGCACCTGTTGGTAATCAAGCTGATACTTTCAAGGACTTTTAGTATCACACAGAAATAGAACTTATTCTTCACCGTTACAATGCTGTATATCTCTCACCTGTACAGGTGAATGGAACTCGAGATTCTTCAAGACACAAATGGAAAAGTATACTATAAAATACAATAATGTATTACAATAAAATACTTAACAAAACCGACATAGAAAATTGAAATAGACTACAAAGTTGGTTAGATATCGTAAATTATCTACTTTTTACTGGGTCATGGTGGTGAGCCTCATTTACTTACATAGGCTCCTCACTAGTTGTA
The DNA here is from genome assembly GCF_031769215.1 of Ylistrum balloti. Taxonomy (NCBI): domain Eukaryota; kingdom Metazoa; phylum Mollusca; class Bivalvia; order Pectinida; family Pectinidae; genus Ylistrum; species Ylistrum balloti. The sequence goes on along the minus strand of NW_026781877.1, from coordinate 509,133 downwards.
CTAGGATGTCTATCACTAGTTGTACTAGGATGTCTATCACTGGGTGTACTTGGATGGCGATTCCAGTCTGGGCCTCGCAGCCAGCTAGGTGGCTGTTCCCTTAGGTCCTCAGAGCTGCTACTGTTGGAATTGGGCGGGGACCCTCTCAGGATCCCCAGCGTTGAATGTGGACGCATCTTCATGTCATAATTCTAGGCAAATTGATCAAGAAACATAACAGTACTGTCATTATTATTCTACCAAATATAAAGGAAATTCTTTGCAACTATAAAGGACCAGCTCATCTTATACCTGAATACACACAGGTGATCAATAGTACCCTCTCGGGACCACACCATTTACCGGTATGCAAGAGGTAGACATTAATCATTATCATTGAAACATGGGAACTAAAAAGACCAAAGTTTGGCAATGACAGAATCCATTATATAAAGATTTTAAAGCCATTACTGGACAGAGTAAGTGAACACTACTCCATATGCTTTGAAAATTGTAAAAAGATATGTATAATACAAGTGTCAATTTAGAAATCATGAAGCTTATTCATGACAGAAAAACTATCAGTGCAGGTTGCAGTTCAAACTCACTGGTCACAGTAACCTCCCTTAATCATCATTCACTAGCCATCATATTGCTGGGAAAACATTGGGGGAAAAATAAAAAGTTTAGTTTGATTAACTGAAGCTTTGTGAACCCACATGGCAGATGTTTTAATATCAAACCATTATAATGAAAATGTCAGCTACTACATTTTTGCACTTAACACATAACCTAATTATGATGTACATTGATTAATACCAATTACAGATATCCTACATTAATCATTACATTAACATTACCAGTAATATGTCACACTGCCAAATTTGCAAACATTACCTGCTTTTTATGGCTAGAGTCATCCTCAATCATCACTGCTTCCACCCCCCGGGGCCTGAGGGTGGGGGCACTGCGCTGATGACTAGCTGCAGGAGACATTCCTGGTAAAAACATGTTAGCACTATCATTGGTGGCTCGTGTGTAAGATTCATTACGGAGCCCTACCCCTTCTACATCTTGATCACTTGTAGCCCGTGTGTAGGAGTCATTTCGCAGGCCATTACCCCCACTCATCAGTCGCTCCAATGCAGAGTTTTGTGCTTTAGCACCATCTATATAATCTTTGATATTGTTGTTACTTTCTTTAGAGTTACCTCCCTTAGCACCTGACGTCCGTTCACTTTCTATATCAACCCTATTTTCCTGACTATCATCACCACTAGTCCGCTGTTCATCAAACAGCATGTAATCTGTACTGTACTCCTGATACGGGGATGGGGACGGTGCCCCTATTCTCCGTGCTATCACAAGGTGTATATGTCCTAATAACGGTCCATCTTTCTGCATAGAATTCCGTAGCGTTACCATGGCTTCTGTATTAGATAGCCCTTGTAACACATCACCATTTACTTCTAACAACTGGTCGTTGATAATTAATCTTCCATCCTGTAAACAAATACACAAAATCAACATTAAAATCCTCATTAGTATCTAACACAGAACTATTTTTAGTAGTTTTACATTTTGTTTCCTGTTGTATAAGGTAGACTAGAGGTCTTTAATAATATAACAAGTGATTTCTTACACAATACACCTACAGTTATATTTTACTTTGAGAAGTCAGTGAACAATATATTACTTACTACAGGTAGGCTTACTTGTGGGGAGACAAACAGAATATAAACCAAAATATTGCAATGTTTCATTCCAACTTACACTGAAACACTTATATTCAAAGCAACTTGATACAAGGAAATTACTCTTCAATCTATTTCCCTTTTTACCTTGGAAGCAGCCCCTCCATGTATCACAGCTTTGATAAAGATGCCCAGATCCCTTTGTCCGTGCTCTGTAGTTTGGGTCTTACCCTTGACACTGACCCCTAAACCTGCTGACCCTGATTCTTTCAGTGGAATATCGAGGGTAAGAATCTCCTTGTTCCTCATTCCCACAAGCGTACCATCATCACCAGACTTTTCTGAGGGCTGTAAGACATTTTGTTTTTGGTTTTCTTTCTCATTATCCTGAAAACGCACAAGAAGATGACAAGAGGAGTCCAGGAGAGTTCAAAGGTCGAGGCCACATCACAAAACTATTGATGTTACGGTGCTAGCTAGGTAAAGGGTTTGAACACTTCATTTGACATACATTGACCAGACTTTGCTAATGGTTGTTAATGATGATGAAACCCAAATTAACAATAACTTAAACATATTTGTGTATAAAAATGACATTGTGTTTGTTAGTACAAGTGATTGGTATCATTTACATACCAGCATTGTATTTATCACTGTGGAAACAATTTACCCTCCCTGTTATAGATCTATGCTCGTTCTGTTAAACATGTTGTTTTGACAAATGAAGCATTCAAAGAATCACTACAACACATACAGTCAGTACTTACCTAAGTTCTACTACAAATTAATATAGAAGTACACATAGCTAGTGCTCTGACTAGTACAGGGATTGGTCATTTTAGGTAGACGCTCTGACAATTTTACAATACAAGTTTAATAATATATCAGAAAGTATGTACAAATAAAGTGAATCTATGAAAAAAGACAATTAAAAAATAGCATTATGAAACAAGTAGATACAAATGACGAATAATACCTAGAGTAATTTCTGACAGATCAATCCCTGTACACAACCAATAACACACAATACCAATACCTTGTAGTCCAAGTTAACGCTGATTATATTATGGTATGATAAGAATTCTATTCTAGAGAAAAACGTTTACAACAACATACTAAAAAAAAACAATCTTACAAGGGGAGGTAATTGTTAAAATAAGCCACTTAGTTTGTTTCTAACCAATCACTGCATCAGCAGACTGTCTATAGGTTATATGACCTGGCATCTCCCAAACAATCAGCCCTGCTAGGTTACATTATACATCAGGTCATACACTGACCTGGCATCTCCCAAACAATCAACCCTGCTAGGTTACATTATACATCAGGTCATACACTGACCTGGCATCTCCCAAACAATCAGCCCTGCTAGGTTACATTATACATCAGGTCATACACTGACCTGGCATCTCCCTTACAATCAGCCCTGCTAGGTTACATTATACATCAGGTCATACACTGACCTGGCATCTCCCAAACAATCAGCCCTGCTAGGTTACATTATACATCAGGTCATACACTGACCTGGCATCTCCCAAACAATCAGCCCTGCTAGGTTACATTATACATCAGGTCATACACTGACCTGGCATCTCCCAAACAATCAGCCCTGCTAGGTTACATTATACATCAGGTCATACCACAATGTAAGTAAAGAGCCCTGATACACTTATATCTGAGTAATTATATCATCATTTAGGTTAACACACACAATAAAGCGATCTGCTGAATCACAAACCAAGGGCGTACATCCTCTTTTAGTTGATATAAATTGTTTCGTTTCTGCATGTTATAACTGACAGCTTTCTTTATCTTAAGTGTTGTAATAATCCAACTTGCCTAGGTGATAAGACACTGACAGTACAATAACAGTCACACTAATACCTAACCTGGCCTTACCATCCCTCTCATTCCTCACTAGGATACTACCAGTACAATAACAGTCACACTAATACCTAACCTGGCCTTACCATCCCTCTCATTCATCACTAGGATACAACCAGTACAATAACAGTCACCCCTCTCATTCCTCACTAGGATACTACCAGTACAATAACAGTCACACTAATACCTAACCTGTCCTCACCACCCCTCTTATTCCTCACTAGGATACTACCAGTACAATAACAGTCACACTAATACCTAACCTGGCCTTACCATCCCTCTCATTCATCACTAGGATACTACCAGTACAATAACAGTCACACTAATACCTAACCTGGCCTTACCATCCCTCTCATTTCACAGTTGGCATTACTATACAAACAGAGCAAAAGCCATCACACCTGCAGTTGTGGATTAATGTGTTATTACGATATTAGCCACACTGACAAACAACCAAAAAATTTCATGCAAAAGAAAGCAAGTTTTTAGACAGGACTATTAGTTTTCCTCATAAAAAAAGTGGCAACTGTGACATTCTAAATGTGGCATATATTTTACCACAACTGACAAGAAGATAAAATCATCAATATAAAATGAAGATTATAGTTGAAAAGTGAATTTAATGATGAAGCCTACTTGACATGAACACAAGTATTTCACCATAATGGTGAATATTTTGCTCGAAGAAAAATGTACTTCATACAGGACAAAAATACAAGCAGATGATATGTTACAAAGAAAGAACCTGCTATCTAACAGAATACAGAAAGAGTAAAGCATACATGTTACTGGAAAATAACTGAGGAAAAAAAGGAGAAAGCAGGAGAAAAAGTCGGGGGGAGGAGGGGGGGAACTAAAGAAAAAGTACATATTAATATGATCATTTAGATTTAAAGATTTTCTTCAACTTGAAAATAAATTCTTTAGACATTAAAGCAATGACAAGATGACACCACAATATGATGTCAATGACAGGAGAAAACAGTGGGCAACATTTTGTGTAACTGTTAAATTGTTTCTTGGTGTTCAGGAATCAAACATTGTATATTATATACAAAAATGGGTAATGGGGCTCATGAGGTAATCTTTCCTCATTAATCACATAAATCACCTTAATGAATCTATAGTATGATAAATTTGACTAGACCACAAAGTAAAATTAAAACCTATGAATTATCACATATTAAGTAACTTCAAATATGATGAACAGAATGATAAAACTTGAGGAAAAATGAAAATCCACTTGCATCCCTAATAGCAAACCTAAATATGAAACAATGGTTTCTAATCTAACCATACAACACTTTACAACTACATAGCACAGATCAAAAGGAACAAAAGGAAAGGACAGCCTTTTAAAAGAAAATGAAGCACTCAGCGTATGAATAGGAATAGAAAAGATGAAAAATGAAAAGAATATATCATATTTTAAATACTCCATAAAACTTCTTGAAGCCTGTACATTTTCAGGCAACTAGAAACTATATCTGTCCAAACTTGGCAATACTCAAAGTTACAACCACTAAAGTTAGCATGCATATTGCTACAGATAGCACAGTACACATCTACAGTGACAACAACAATCAGGCAGCAGGGTTAGTACCCAAACAAAACCGTGAAGGGGTGTGTCATTAACACAAGTGGGCGTAGCAAATAATACAGTGGGTGCCAAGGAGGCGTGGCCATCAGCTGGACTCCTCAACAGATGTGATAGGTCAGAGTCACATAAAATTTAGGGCAACTTGTCATCTTCCTGGCTTCAACAGATACTTGGTAAATGTGAGATATGTGAATGTAAACAACAGAAATAGCAAATGAAACATCAAAGTACTTTTCTAATAAGCATAGTTTGATTGTTATATGGAGGAAATATTTTACATCAGAACACTGAGAAAACTTGCGAGAAGATAATGAAAACTGTTGATAGAAATTGAATTATCTTGAAATTCATTACATTAAAGTTTAATTAGTATTTATTCTATAAAAGCAGGATAAGCAGAATAGGATGGAATATATCTTACAAAAAATTGTTCATAGATATTATAACATGTATCCATCTTGAAACTATTGTCACTGTCTCTGCATGGAATAATTCAAAAAAGGTAAATTCCAATAATTCACTTTATAACATATGCAAAGTCATATCTAGCTATTGTTTGGTATTCATTCCCGTGGTGGAAAATCAACACCAAAATACACAACTTATTTCAACCTCCTCAACAATCAACATGCTGCATCATGTTGATCTACAACAGATAATGACATTTCGTCCATGTTCCCTATAGTATCATGAGAAAACAACAGGTGGTAATCACTCACTAGGTCTTTCACACAGAATTGCATTTTTCATCTTTTTTTTAAAAAACATTTACAATGAAAAAGAAAGCAAAAATCATTTCATTTTTAAATATGAAAACTGTAAGCCTTACTCATTACCTGATAATACAAGTTCATCCCTTTCAGACAATTAGAAATTAATTAGAAATTCAACTATTAAATGTTTGTGCCCTGTAATAAATATGAACACCAATTTCTTTTGTTTGAACACTTTTAACAGCGCGTCTGTGAGTATTTCTATACCTCAGGTTTCTGTGGCAGACATTTGATAGACATAAGGATTTTGCACCACTGCTATAGCTCACAGGTGTTTATACCAGCTGAGCTAAACATGATCCCGGATAGCATTGATATACTGCATACATACCAGTTTGCGAGGAACACGAAATCTCTCCTCTTGTTCCACTTCCTGTCTGGACACAACAATTTTGACAAGACTACCCATGGCACAATTCTTAAGTCGTGCTACTGCCTCTGACTGAGTCTTACCAGTCATGTCAGCACCATTCACCTGTAGAAAATACCAAATATATTCTGTCATTAAACCACTTAAACCCAGCTTAAAAACATGCTAATTACCACATCTTTATAACTTCCAGCTTTATATATCATATCTTAAGAAGTTTTGAGGGAATGCAAATGACACCATGAGCATATTTCATTATCAGTTCATCAATGTTAAAAAGAATGAGACCAGAATACAGGCTGTGGTCTCTGATGGTCTAATGAAAATTAGACATTATTGCGCATGCAAAAGAACAGAATAAAAGTAAGCCAATTGGGAGGTATTTTAGTAGAAACAAAATTACTTTAAATTTTGTGATGTACACATAATTTATATTAAATTCTATCAGATCAGTTGATTATGTCTTTATCACTAATACATGATCCTCTGATGCTGAACATACTTCTAAAAGTCTGTCACCAGCCTTCAGTCGTCCATCTGCAATGGCAGCTCCTTTTGGGAGTATATTTTTGATGTAGATGGGTGAGTCCCCACCCGCAGGGTTGTCTCTGGTTGTAACACTGAACCCAAGTCCCTGTGGACCTACAAAATAAACACAATATTTGACATGTTAGAAACAGGTCAAGTAAGATTACAAATATAATATTTTTTTAACAGTTGTTTAGTTGCTAAATGCAGGGCACGTAGTAAACAATACAAACAAGGAAAAAACATAAAATTCTTAACTTCTAGAGGGATTATCAAAAATGCAATACACTGTTGTATATCTAATGAATTTATCCCTTTATCATTTCTTTTGATCTTAATCTGTTACCAACTTAATCTGTTAAGGAGTTCATAACATATCTATGTTGTGAACAGGCTTTCATTTTTATTTCAAAAGTGGTCAACAGTGACCTTTGACCTTGACCAATGACCACCAAAATCTATTTTGATATTGATCTTGATGAAGTGATTCTAAGGTGTGAATATGAACTAATACTGTCAAGGAGTTTATATGACACAAATCTTTTATTTCAAAAGCTGTCAAGGAGGATAAATTGTTAATTTTTTTTTTTTTTTTTTTGAGATTTGGAAATATAGATTATTACCATTACCTTTAGTGAGTTCTATGGCTATTTTCTTGCCAATTCTCTTGGTATTGGTGGGAGCCTTGATGGTTGAGATGGTTGGCTCCGGATTTGCTGAGAGAGAGGTCTTTGGATTTCTTGCTGGTGGAACAGGAGGGACCTTCTTGATTGGGGACAATGGGTTGGCATGATGGTGTCCAGATCTGATTGGCTCCCTGAAGGTACGCTGTGACAGGGGTGACTTCCCATCCTGTGTGTCTGGACTGGTGCTCTGTACAGATCCTGTCGGTGTACTGGTGATCTCTGGGCCAAGGGGAGATAACTGGTCTACCAAATCTAGCTTATTATTAATAGGGAGAGTCAGAGGAGATGGTTTAACAGGTGTGTGGCTGCGAGGTTTGGGGGCAACAGGTGGAGGAGGATTTTTTGGCAGAGATGCTTTTTTCTTTACTACAAACAGTTGTATTTCTGATGTGGTCATAGCCTTGCGAAATATGTCTTGAGCCCTGAAAACAAACAATTTTCAAAGAAATTAGGAAAGGTTGGGATCAACATTCACCAGTAAACAGTGACAGAAGAAGTTATCCCAAACTCTGGTACATGTTTAAAAGTGACTAACTTAGATAAATGAGAAAAAAAAAAAGAAAAAAACCACATGGATCTTTTGTCCTCAGTTTACTGTGATGAGTTAACATTCAAGATCCTGATATGGTGGGTTATGTAATCCCACTGTATACTCAGCAGCCTACAGTACCTTCCTCAGAAAACTGATACATTTGGCAGGGCTCTATCTCACCACTCAATTATTTATCTGATGACTTTGGTTGTTTGAAGTGCTGACACATGTTTAATTTTAGTCTGCATGTTACAAGCTTATTTATACAAAAGATTTTATTAGAAAGTCTTTGTGATTAACGCTATCTTTTGATGTTCACTAGACACTTCCATAACTTGATCAGAAGATTTAGTTTAAAATATCACTTATCTTAATGATGCTAGTTTCAATATCAAACAGTAAAGAAACTCATATCAGGTCTGGTGCATCTTTTCACCAACTCATTGAAGTTTGTAATATGAACAGTTTTCGGAATGCCACTTTTTTTTTTAAAGTTGCAATTGTATGCCAATTTCTGACAATAAAGAATTAATTATATAACAACTAACCTACATAATAAGTATTGGTAAGGATCAGTCTTCACAGGTCAAAAATCCATCAGTCACTCAGATTCCTAGCAAAGCAACATCTAAGAACACCTATCTTCCCTGTTTTGTACTCACCGGGATACCTCCAATATCAAAATTGTACAGATGATCAACCGTCAGTTGTCTTAATCCAAGAGACACGAGAAATAGGATCTACAGAGTTTGACCACATACTTACAGAAATACAAACCTGGTAAAACTGACACCATGTAAACTAGTTCCATTTATGGTAACAATTCGGTCATTGACACTAAGACGACCATCTTTAAAAATTTTGCCACCTGGTTCTATTCCTTGTACCAGTAAACCCAACTCCCTGGAAATGGAAAGGTTACATTACAAACAATGTCAACTTATAAAACATTTCTGCCATCTGCCATTAGCTTTATTTTGAAGTCTAATTGGTCTAATATGAATAGAAGAAAACATCTGTAAGGCATGAAATCCCCTACCCCCATTCACACAGAAGTATTCAAATGTGATCCATGACCCTTTAACCTTGACCAATGGCAATCTCAATATAAAACGATGAAAGACAACTTTTAAGTAATTCATTATTAAATTGTGTTTAACATCTTTCGCCTTTTCTGTCTTTGAATACTTTTCTATCTTTTCACACCTCTATGAAATAAAGGAGTCTAATTAGTCTGGATGATTAATACTGTCACTTACTTTTGAGATTCGTTGTACTCAGGAACTACATGGATACCTAGGGGACCTCCGTCATTGATGAGAATAATTTCTACAGGACTAGAAGAAATAGATAATCCTTGTGAATATTACAAGTTTTATTACATTAACATGAATTTTAACTACAACATTTATTCAAACTCTGCAGACTTAGTCAAATTAACTCACATCTTTAGGGTTAAATCTTGAAAAGGTTTATTAACTGGACAAGGAACTAGGCCATTAGTTCAGTAACAATAACTTACTCGGATATGTTTGGCGTCAGGGCTGGTTTGATTACAGGCTGGGAAACAGAGTTGTCTTCCTTGGTTTCCATACTAACACTACCAACAGGCTCTCGTCTCTCCATCTTTGAATTAGATATATGATAAAGGTATTTTGATAAAACGCCATATCCTCTCAATCTCCCTCAAGAAATGTACTATATCCTCTATAAATAGGTACAGAGTAATGCAACAAAAATAATTCAAAAGTTTTGTTTCAAGAATTATACATGTACAACATAAAATAACATTTTCTGATAACAGCTGAAAATTGAAACCTTTTCTTATATCTTTTCAGCAAAAATCTGGTTAAGATAGATTTCACCTTGGCTGCTTGCCTATTGTGTGTTTATCTTAACTTAACTCTACTACCAAAATGCAATGGAAGTTGTCAATATAGCTTATAATTGATTTCACATTACTAAAACTGCTGTAAGAAAAATCTATTTCCCTAAACTTTAGAATTTTTATTGTCTATGATACATACTGGTTGATGATACTTGTCCTGCTGTCGTTCCTGGGCCTCCAACCATTTGTACATATCTGGACGACTTCCAACAGACTGTCTCCAGGAATCCCTTGCAAACCGACTGAAAGGGTTCCTAGATTTGCCTTCGTCCAATGATGCTTGTTTGACATGCATGATTCCAGTGGGCTTCGCTTCATCATTTACCTGAAATTCCATCCAACTTGATCTGTTAACAAGTTTTCGTCTCATTTGTGACACCTGTTTTGTGTACATTGGTATATGTTCCTGTATACAGTATTACTGCCTATGGTCCTTTTCACAAAACATCACTACACTGTAATGCTGAAGAGGTTTGTGTTTTGAAAATAAACACATCTTACAGCCTAAAGTATCTGATAACCTTGAGCTGGTCCATAGGCTGAGTGGAGTCCAGTAGAGAGGATGAGTACTATCATAACACATGGTACAGAATCAAATTACTGGATCAGTCATAAAATCAACAAGACCAGGCGTGTTCTGTTTATTATGTGTTTTGTGTGTAACAAATAATATCCACCTTACACATATATAAGATCTTGAGTAGACACAGAAAGTGAAACACACTGTAGTCTGTCCCTCTGCCAAGGTCAAAGGTCATGTGATGGAATCTGGTTACTCAAGTGAATGAGTAAGGTGATAAAGTACCTGACCAGAAAATGACTTTAGCATAGTTAGCTTAATTTAATTCCTACAACAAATTGAAATTAATGAATGTTTTGAACCTATTTCCTTAAAATGTGTTATCAATAACAGAAAATTAAGAATTTTTTTTTAAGGATTTTAAAATTTATTTATGGCCAAATCGGAGTAGGGAATCAATTAGTATTGTGGAACAAAAATTTTTTTTTCAAAATTAAAATTATCTTTTAGATACCCACCAAACTAACAAGACATTGACAAAAAGTAAAGCTGTTCTGGGTTCTACATATACATAACACCTATGTCACGAGACCTGTATCAACAGCAGAGGTAATGAAGCGTGTCCTTCAGAAAGAGTTAGGCTACTTACTGGTATACAATTTCTAGATAATTATCTACGTTTTTCTTCAGTGCTTTCTTCACCCAAAATACAAAGTAACACACACATATATATATATCACGTCAATGGATATAAATGTTCTGAATTGTGAAACAAGCATAACAAAAAGTAACCATGGATGTATTGGAACAATTCTTCATTAATCTGAAAGTATGTTACGATACACGTATATATTCAAAGGCAAAAATATCACATCTACATTAATCATTGTTAATATTATTCTGTTTTGGACTCTCATCATTACCAGGCCAGGACTTGAGCTCATATTTGATCTCTACGTTTACGGAATATTAAATAACTGAAGAATGACTGGTGGAGAAAGAGAAATTGTCAATTAATTGTTGCCAATTAATTGTTTTAATTATCAGTCCTTTATCCCTTACAAAACCTCGCTAATTTAGTCCTTTTATTATATTATTAGTCACTCTATAACCTTGATATATACCTCTTCACTATGTGCATTTATCATTACATTTGTTTTATTGATGTACATCTTAGTCCTTCATGATTATGCTAGTTTGCTGTGATATTTGTGATTTTTATATCATATGTGATGCTGTAATCTTAATGTTGTATATATTGTACATTTTACTGTCGACCACTTGTTAGAAGAGTCTTGTACTCAAAGTGTTATCGACTCTTAAATAAAGTCATTTATTATTATTATAGTCATGTCTTAATATACATTTATGTGGAAATAATGATGGAAAATTTAAGTTCAAAGTTTTGAAGAAACAAAATTCACCTATATACATATTGCTGACTTAACTTTTGCCAACTTAAATTTTTTTTTAAAACATGAAAAATTCTTTAACAAAATTCAAAACTCCACCTGAATTACTAAACAGAATTAGCAAAACTCTTGTTGTTATTGGGAAAGTGCATTAAGTTCTCAAGAGAGATGTGTACAAAATTTCATGTCAACTTGAGATATTTTTGATACTTTATGCTTTTTCAAAACTAACAAAACTTGCTTTTCATTAATTTTCTACATTGGATCAAAATATTTGCATCTGTAATTCTGACCTTTCCAGATTTATAGTTCAAAATATGTCAGAAGACCATAGTGAATTTATAAACGCTTTAGAAGGTGAGTATTTTAACTTGAGCTAACAAATCTGTGCCTATTTATAGGTACATACATAGTATGTGTGCAAGTGCTTGGTCTTGCTCCAATTATCTCACACACCAAAGTGATGGAGCAGAACCTATTACACCTAAATACCTTTTCCTTCTGACCATCATGTAACTATATACGTAACCAATATCTATAATATTGTTATTATCTTCATATTAAGGTTCATAAATTCCGATGATTATCATACACTGAGAGGGTGTATCAGAATACCATGATTTCTATTGAAGTCTTCATTTATGTGATCTCGAACCTTTTTTTATTTACCAACTCTCTAATTTTCTTCATTAACACTCAAATATTTTCCATCTTGTTTATGTAAAACATTTACCTTAATTGGCTTGACCATTAACTGTGGTTCTGTTGACCGGTCCTCATCTGTCACATTCAACATGGGTTCACTGCCATGTCTGACCGTCAGTCCTGACCCTGTAAGACAGTCATATCACATTATTAACTTATTTCAATTCAAATTAACATTTAAATCATCAAACAGATCTTTTGGTTTTCAGTAAGAAAAGGCCATTCAGTACCAGCCTGATGAACATGTTACTGGTTTCCAAAGAACACATATTTTGGGAAGTAAGAAGATTCAGTATACAAGATTCCTGAAGCTCAGAACTCTACAAACATGTATCTGTTATTTATTCAAAGTATCTGCCAGCATTTTTTGAAGCATTCTAATAATACATAATTACACTGATGACATTGCCTGATTTCTTACAACCTGTACTAGATATTTAGATCATCACTTTTACCCAGTAGTACTAATGAAAACTAATATAAGTAAGATAATATTTGTTCCATTATCAGTTACTGTTAGATATTTCTCGGGATAAGAAACAACAATTAAGTATATGTAGTTCACCCTGAAAAATGATCAGATGACAATAGTAACCATCACATTCTTCACCAACAGCAAATGATAGCTTTACAACTAGCTTGCTCTGTAACTAGACAACAAGAACAACTTTCAGATAGCCTGCACTGTAACTAGACAACAAGAACCTTCAGATAACCTGCACTGTAACTAGACAACAAGAACAACCTTCAGATAGCCTGCACTGTAACTAGACAACAAGAACCTTCAGATAACCTGCACTGTAACTAGACAACAAGAACAACCTTTAGATAGCCTGCACTGTAACTAGACAACAAGAACATCCTTTAGATAACCTGCACTGTAACTAGACAACAAGAACAACCTTCAGATAGCCTGCACTGTAACTAGACAACAAGAACAACCTTCAGATAGCCTGCACTGTAACTAGACAACAAGAACATCCTTTAGATAACCTGCTCTGTAACTAGACAACAAGAACATCCTTTAGATAGCCTGCTCTGTAACTAGACAACAAGAACAACCTTCAGATAGCCTGCACTGTAACTAGACAACAAGAACATCCTTTAGATAACCTGCTCTGTAACTAGACAACAAGAACAACCTTCAGATAGCCTGCACTGTAACTAGACAACAAGAACATCCTTTAGATAACCTGCTCTGTAACTAGACAACAAGAACATCCTTTAGATAGCCTGCTCTGTAACTAGACAACAAGAACAACCTTTAGATAGCCTGCACTGTAACTAGACAACAAGAACCTTCAGATAACCTGCACTGTAACTAGACAACAAGAACAACCTTCAGATAGCCTGCACTGTAACTAGACAACAAGAACAACCTTCAGAGAGCCTGCACTGTAACTAGACAACAAGAACAACCTTTAGATAGCCTGCACTGTAACTAGACAACAAGAACAACCTTTAGATAGCCTGCACTGTAACTAGACAACAAGAACAACCTTCAGATAGCCTGCACTGTAACTAGACAACAAGAACAACCTTCAGATAACCTGCACTGTAACTAGACAACAAGAACAACCTTCAGATAGCCTGCACTGTAACTAGACAACAAGAACAACCTTTAGATAGCCTGCACTGTAACTAGACAACATTAATAAATTTCAAATAACCTGCCCTGTAACTAAACAAGAACAACCTTCAGATAGCCTGATCTGTAATTAGACAACATTAATAAATTTCAGATAACCTATTTTATATCTAGTCAACATGGATGACCTTCAGATCCCCTGCACTGTAACTAGACATCATGAACAACATTTAGAAAGCCTGCGCTGTATCTAGACAACAAAAGTATGATCTTTAAGTAGCCTGCTCTGTATCAAGACAACAAATGGACGACCTTCAAACAGTCTGCCCTGTATCTAGACAACAAATGGATGACCTTCAGATAGCCTGCTCTGTATCTAGGCAACAAATGGACATCCTTTGCCTGCTTTGTATATCTAGACAACAAATGGATGACCTTCAGATAGCCTGCTTTGTATATCTAGACAACAAAAGGACAACCTTTGCCTGCTTTGTATATCTAGACAACAAATGGATGACCTTCAGATAGCCTGCTTTGTACATCTAGACAACAAAAGGACAACCTTTGCCTGCTTTGTATATCTAGACAACAAAAGGACAACCTTTGCCTGCTTTGTATATCTAGACAACAAATGGATGACCTTCAGTTTGTAGATGTACCTGTTGTTAAATCCTTTGGAGTGACCACAATGTCATGCTGATCTTCCTGCAGCTCCTTTCGGGAGAAGGATGGACTTTGGGCTGGAGGATGAAATATGTCTGGACTAGCAGTTCCTGCTGAACTGGCACTTGCTCCATCTCCATTATGAGGCTGGTAACCACTTCCTCCCTGCTCCTCATAATCAGCTATCAGCTGGAGAGATAAAGACAAACACTGAACATACATATACTATAGAGTACATTTTTCATCTGATACATTAAATTAAACTCCTAATAATCTGAAACTATTTTCAAGGTCTTGCGTTAAGTAAGGATATTTTTCACCTTTACATTAAATGTAACCCCAGATTATCTTAAACCATTTTCAAGGTCTTATGTTAATCAATCTTGTTTCATTCAATATAAGGGTACATGATATTTCTAATTTAAATTTCAGTATCATTCACATTTGAAAGGACATTTCATATATGTGCTATACTCCATTGACCACTGCTTAATTTACATATCAAAACCAACAAGTCAGGAACGTAACCACAGCAATTTTTTTATATAGTACTACAAATAGAGATATTGATGCTGTACATGTATAAAAAAAAAAGGTAATTACAGTTTACAAAACAAATAAATTAACACACAGGTTTTAATTTCAAAAATGTCTTTTGATATTGTAATATCAACGTTTCCATGGGTGTATTTAGATCCATATGCTGGTAAACAGTGACAAAAACTCTTCCATAATGTTAACAGATGTTTTGTTATATTGAACACATGACAGATGGTTTCTTTTTCTAAAACAGCAGGTGCCTCTCTGTTATCCTCAGTGCATTTCCTTGATTTTGACATTGACCAGCTAAGTTTCAATCCAGTCATTACAAGGTGAAACTGCTCTAACACAGGCTAATTATGATAAGAACCACATGTTTGACCTCGACACACCTTTATGATAGTGGAGGAGACCTTAAGGTCAGGCCCTAATAACACCAATTAGGGACTAGAGAACTTCACCTATCCTACAACACTATCCAATAACAAACCATAGGTACAGCACTGTGGGAAAATGAAGATAGAAGCCCAGGATTAAGACCAATGTTGTTATAGTTGGTAGGCCATGTAATTTATATACTTTCAAGTTCATGTCCTCGCATACATGAATCAGTTAACAAAGTTTGTGTGATCTATATATAAGGCTTCAATCAGTACATTTATCTTTTCTGTTTCAATTGATTTCTCTCACCTTTGTGACTGTACATTTTATTAACAGCTACGAACACCTGTTCACTCACATCCTTTTACAATCAATAAATTCAAACTCCCTTCAAACTAGATTTAATTCTTATTTCTTCAAATATGAGTGACAAATGTTTCTACCCACTCCTCTGGTTTCCCCCTTCAACAGTTAAGATTGCAGATTATGTGTCTGACAATTACGCAAAGATTCAAGAAATATATACTGCTACAATTCAAGTTTGAGTGATGGAATAATTAAGTTAACATGACCAACAAAAAAGTCATCACCATTTGTCCTGATTACCTTAGTGCAGAAAGAATAGTCCTGAACATATGTTTAGTGAGATAGGTTTATATGTTCATGACAACTTCCCATAATCAAAAACCATAAGCTCCACATCTGTCCAAAAAGTTGGTATCGAGGATGCAAACAGGAGCTACAGTAAGATTTTTATTCTCTACAATTGGCACTACGACCTGCAAGTCTGCCATCTGGGACCAGTACTATATGTACTAACAATTGTTGTAGGAAAATCAAGAAAAGTCGGTATCTATGCAATTAGTGCCTTGTGCCAAGATGTCTTACACGATATATACATCACAGTGGTAGAGCTAGGCCCATGTATCTCTATACAAAGTTTTCAAACGATGTAAGTTGAAAATGTTTAAAGCATTCAAATTGTGGCATAGAAATATTTTTTTCTGAATTTGATATTTGCTATCGCACAATGGACAAACTTTCCTTAATCAACACCTTGGCAACAACTGTCCCGATTTTCAAGGTGTCCTTGCGATCGGCCAGATTCTAGCAAATACAATCTATCGTGCCTTGACTTCATTTTCACATATTCAGAACGGATCACTTCGATGGATCTATGCACATAAACAGGCTAATTTTTTCCCCCATCCTTTTAAATAACCAATGTACATTCAAAAATGAAACCGAAAATAAGAAATAGCATTCTTTGTTGGAAAATCTTGGTGATTTAACCTAGTAAACATGGCTCAGCCACCATGTACCCCTCAGTGCCAGAAAAACAAAATCAGTGAACAGTACGAAGGTAATTTAAAAATCTGTCAGTTTAAAAAAAATGTGGATAGAATTTATAATTTTTCTTGCTTTCTGTAAAATCATACTTCTAACTAGTAACTGATGTAACTGCTTGGTAGATCCTTTCTTTGTATTTTTCTCTGATATGATATTATTGATTATATTGTATCTTGTTTTTGCCCAAAAAGTGAGGACATTCATTTAGCACGGTCAGTACTTAGACATCAACTTATCACAGGTTAACAAATATCAACTATAAAACCTTTGCAGTTATTTCATTTGCACGGCTCAACTAATTTAGAAAGTTTGGAAAATAAAACATTCTGTGAACGTCCTCCTAAATAGTGCACTCTCTCAGTTTTTGGAGTAGAATCAAGGGTATGTGGATTTAGCATTTACTTATATTTTTTATTCCTGATGGCAGAAACTCATATAACTTTGTGAAAAATGTCTCAAAGGTAAAGCATCTAAAATATTCATGTTTTATAACATATTAAATTTCTTCCAATTACACCCATAATACTGTGAAATGTACATTAATTTACAGTGTAAACATCATACATGACACCTTAATTTGTTAATGTGTCATTCTATTAATTAAAAAATTATAGAATTTTTGTATACTTCATAGCCATTAATTAATATATATAAGTCATAACAAGTAGTGAATTATAAACGTCATAAAAAATCCATTAACCCCGTACATATATCTCACACAAATTAACTGTAAGGTTTTAATTAAGTACAGCGACGCCTCCACATAGCATTTAATAGTAATAATTAACAGCCATAAAATGATGTCAAGGTCTTCCAATGATCAGTGTTTCTTAATCATTCTTAATTAGAGGTATTGATGGGTAGTAATTTATTATTTCAAATACAGCTATGTGGATAACAAATAAAGATTGTACATTTTGCGATTTAATTGGTGTTCACTGTATCGACCTTTCAGTGAACAAAATGAAAGGTGAGAATATCAGGTACTGAACACTAGTGTATAACATGTATATTGACACAGTTGGAATTATTGAGGAGTTGGGGGTGGAGGGTGGGATTTCTTATTTCTCAAGTTTTCAAATTGGTATAAACAGACATTACCAAACATAACATGGTATAACATCATCCAACAACATTAGCACTAACATGTTAAGTACGTACATTATCAAACAACATTAGCACTAACATGTTAGGTATGTACATTATCAAACAACATTAGCACTAACATGTTAGGTACGTACATTTTCCAACAACATTAGCACTAACATGTTAGGTACGTACATTATCAAACAACATTAGCACTAACATGTTAGGTATGTACATTATCAAACAACATTAGCACTAACATGTTAGGTATGTACATTTTCCAACAACATTAGCACTAACATGTTAGGTACGTACATTATCAAACAACATTAGCACTAACATGTTAGGTATGTACATTTTCCAACAACATTAGCACTAACATGTTAGGTACGTACATTATCAAACAACATTAGCACTAACATGTTAGGTATGTACATTTTCCAACAACATTAGCACTAACATGTTAGGTATGTACATTTTCCAACAACATTAGCATAGGTACGTACATTATCAAACAACATTAGCACTAACATGTTAGGTACGTACATTTTCCAACAACATTAGCACTAACATGTTAGGTACGTACATTATCAAACAACATTAGCACTAACATGTTAGGTATGTACATTATCAAACAACATTAGCACTAACATGTTAGGTATGTACATTTTCCAACAACATTAGCACTAACATGTTAGGTACGTACATTATCAAACAACATTAGCACTAACATGTTAGGTATGTACATTTTCCAACAACATTAGCACTAACATGTTAGGTATGTACATTTTCCAACAACATTAGCATAGGTACGTACATTATCAAACAACATTAGCACTCACATGTTAGGTATGTACATTATCAAACAACATTAGCACTAACATGTTAAGTACGTACATTATCAAACAACATTAGCACTAACATGTTAAGTACGTACATTATCAAACAACATTAGCACTAACATGTTAGGTATGTACATTTTCCAACAACATTAGCACTAACATGTTAGGTACGTACATTATCAAACAACATTAGCACTAACATGTTAGGTATGTACATTATCAAACAATATTAGCACTAACATGTTAGGTACGTACATTTTCCAACAACATTAGCACTAACATGTTAGGTACGTACATTATCAAACAACATTAGCACTAACATGTTAGGTATGTACATTTTCCAACAACATTAGCACTAACATGTTAGGTACGTACATTTTCCAACAACATTAGCACTAACATGTTAAGTACGTACATTTTCCAACAACATTAGCACTAACATGTTAGGTACGTACATTATCAAACAACATTAGCACTAACATGTTAGGTATGTACATTATCAAACAACATTAGCACTAACATGTTAGGTATGTACATTTTCCAACAACATTAGCATAGGTACGTACATTATCAAACAACATTAGCACTAACATGTTAGGTATGTACATTATCAAACAACATTAGCACTAACATGTTAAGTATGTACATTATCAAACAACATTAGCACTAACATGTTAGGTATGTACATTATCAAACAACATTAGCATAGGTACGTACATTATCAAACAACATTAGCACTAACATGTTAGGTATGTACATTATCAAACAATATTAGCACTAACATGTTAGGTACGTACATTTTCCAACAACATTAGCACTAACATGTTAGGTACGTACATTATCAAACAACATTAGCACTAACATGTTAGGTATGTACATTTTTCAACAACATTAGCACTAACATGTTAGGTACGTACATTATCAAACAATATTAGCACTAACATGTTAGGTACGTACATTTTCCAACAACATTAGCACTAACATGTTAAGTACGTACATTTTCCAACAACATTAGCACTAACATGTTAGGTACGTACATTATCAAACAACATTAGCACTAACATGTTAAGTATGTACATTATCAAACAACATTAGCACTCACATGTTAGGTATGTACATTATCAAACAACATTAGCACTAACACCTTTACAAGGACAACAAGGTCAATATTTTCAATTGATCATACAGCACAGTAGGAATTTAATCAGCTGCATATAATATGCAAATTAAAATCAGCCTATAAATGATTGAAGCAGTTTAACACTGATTTCTCTATAAAAATATCAAGTCATTGTAGTAAAATTCAAAGTTAAATTAACTACATGTAGCTCATCAGTGAAACACCAGATACTATGGTACATTATCTAGTCTACTCACAAGGATTGTATTGCAAAGCACAAGAGTGATAGCGTGTCAGCTGCTGTATCCCAAGCACACACAAACCATAATCTGTTAATGTGATTAAAATGGTACAACAATCCAGAGGAGAGAAAAGTAAAGGGATAAAGTAGGATGATAGGGTTTACCACAATGTAGGATTCCCTCTTTATCTCTTGGAATGTATATGATATTTTTTTTGATATAGCCTTTGCGTTTCCCTTGATGCCAATGAAAGGAAGAATGTGCTAAGTACTACATATAATTCAAATTGATAGAGTGTTCATGTATCTGCCTTTCTGTAAAAATGTAAGCCCGTGCACAGATGTTTTATTTTTCATTGGGCTAATGAAATAATTAACAGCCTAATTCATGATGGATACCACATGTAGGTATGATGGAACTCTACCCTACAGCTCTCTGTCAACTAGTCTGTACTGTTTCTCTAGAATATTTAATTAATGAAAAAAATTGGCCTTGTAATTCTGATCTCTTGGATAAGTCCGATTCTCTTCTCCAAAGTTTTACAGGAAAGAGAGATAAGATATTAGACAAACACAGCGATATATTTCTAAGGGGCTGGAATCCAGTGTAATCTGTACTGATCAAAGCAAGGAAGTACACGCTATAGGTATTAACAATGAGCTCTCTCAAAGTCATGATACATTATTACATGTACTTCATATTGTTACAGCAAAATATAGCTAAATTGTTGCAATTTGGAAAATAATTTAATTGGATTGATAATAAGACTGATATATATGATTAAAATACAGTTCTTAAATGACTTTAAAGTGAGATCATAACAAAAGCCAAACTTGTAAATGAAATTTCTTAGAGAGATTTTTTCATTTCCTTTTTTTTCCCCTTTCACATAGTCTGCAGCCCCCATCCCAAGTTTTTGTAAAACAATATCCAGCTGTTTTCATCTACTACAGCTTATCTTTCCTTCATCTGTTATCGCTTGTTTGTTTGCCGATTTCTTCTTTATAAATTACATGCAACCAGATTTCTAATCCAAATAGGATTCATGAAAGTGTGAAACCAGTTTTAAACAATTATCTCATTTTAGATTAAAATATTTCGAAGAAGCTATAAAATCTGTGATAAGTTTAATGTACGATAATAACTCAATTCGAAACAAAAATAAATTCAAAATCCTTTCTATGATTAATTTCATTGTTATTTATTTCAAATCAAATGATTCTCATCTTTTACAACTATTTCAAATATTATACCCATCCACAGTATATAAGTATCAATTTATTTTTTATGTTGTCCTATAATAATTAAGTCCAGTTTAATGAGCTTAATCTGTCGCCTGAATTTCCTGATACAAGTAAAATACACCAATGATTTCATCCCAATATCAAATACTACACCAGTTAGGGCAGTTTTATATGTACCTGCTAATAATAACCATATCTCAGGTATAATTAGTAATTAAATCAGGCCTACATAGTCCGCTGGTAACGATGTGATGAAGAGCTTCCAAAAAATGTCCATTACACAGATAAAACCTGGATGTACTGGTCCTTGTAACAATATAGCCAGCAGCCAGTAAGGCATGGCAGGGATTAATGGAGTACTAGAATGGACACCTATATTAATAGACTGTTAATCTAGTGTTGACAGCTGATCTATATTACTGTTATCAGGTCAGAAACAATTGTACTGGCTGTACAAGTCTGATAAGTTGCTATTAGATCTATAGAATTAAACTATATCTCTGTACAATAAATACACAGTACAAAACTTGTGTACAAGTTCTGATTTATAAATTTATCTGAGAAAATACAATGTTCCACAGTAATTCACTTTCCGATATGTAGCGGTAAATCTAGTTAAATGAAATAAATTCTGAAACAAAAAAAATATTCCCCAGACCTGAATTAATTACATGATTAAATTTTCCTTGATGCATTCTGTACTAAAAGATTTAGTGCTAGCTATACCCAGCTAACCACCAAAACCTAATTATCTCCCTTGTATAGAGCATCAACAGCTTGCAGGGCTCTCGATCTGCCAGATTTGGGGCCGATTCCTAATGCAAAATAGTATCTTTTTTTCCCAATTCAGACCCCAAGTTTCCCTATTCTAAGGAAAATGCCACTATTTTTCCCAATCTAATGGCCCCGGGCCCCAGGCCCAAAATGGGGAGTGAGAGCCCTGGTTTGATTTGTTATTTTCCCAGGATCATATAGCCAAATGTTAACACCATCCCCAAGCATAAGATTTCTGACTGAAATCAGACCATTGGTAAGATGTTTGGCAGCCTTTAGCTAGGACTTGATTATTTCAGAAGATCAATATCTTTGACATAACTGACAATTAAAAGTATATTTTTTTTATTCTGAGATGCCGTGAGGCCATGTGTTGATTAATTAAATATAACATTGAATCAAGTGTCTATGAACCCTCCTGCCACTTCATGTTCAGTCTGGTGTTTGTCTACTTGGGAGGCAGATCTACAACGACCAATGAAAAGAGACTGTGATGTCACTGTCAGATAATAACTGACCCCTGTAACTCCATAGAGATAATTATTATACCAACAAAATATAGACAAACCTACAGGTTAACAACAGCCTGGATGGTCCTGGAAACAATGGAGAGGGTCTGGAGTTTATCTCTGACCTCAATAAAATACAGATAGTAATGGGCTTCATGTAATTTGTCTGCCTTTAATGAGTTTTGTATCAAAACAATCCATGACAAGGATTTCCAACCATCATGTAAAACTGGCTTCCTTTATCAACATTACTTCTTTCTGAACTCAATCTGGCCGTGTTTTCATAATTAAAGTTTGAGTATGATTTTTTCATCAGAACTCTATCTGGTAAAACAGATTTGTATAAATGCAATTCATTTCATTATTGTCCAGAGTTTCTCATTAGAAGTTACACATATACGAGCCATTCATTATTAGCTTATACTGCATACTTTAACAAGATTTCTTTCCTGTGTAAATTATTACCAAAAATTCTTCTTTTCTTTCATGATTTCAAGATTTCATCGAACGTAAATGCTTTTAAAGTTTTACAAGAAATACAAGTAAAATTTGTTCACGAGTTCATGCAACATTTTTAAGTAAGATGTATCAACATTTTAAAAAGACTCAGATAATTAACAAAATGGTGACCTTAGAATATGAACTCGGTGAAGTTTGATATCTGAGTAAAGCTTGATTAAAATCCCATAAAGAGAAACCCAGACTATAAAAGGGAATTATCTGATATTATAATTAATTCCAGATATCTCTCATCGTAAGATGCTTTCACTTCAGAGGGTTTTATTGTGATGTATGGTATGCATCTTTTTCTTCTATTTTTTTTGCCAGCATTGTCCTGATTACATAAAAGAAAATCTACTGCTTTTTTCAATGACCGTGCTGTTTAAAACAAAGTTAATGAATTCTTTTTAATTGAGCCTTCCCCTGATATGGAAACATAACCTTTCATTTATAGAATTTTCCCCTACCCTGAGGGTGTGACAGAGAAATCTCCAACCCGGGGGTTGATTTTTTACAATACAGTATTTCATATATTATATATCAATGAAATGGAGCAACATATGAGATAAATACCACATTCATATATAAACAGTCGTTTTTCTTGCAGTAACTTTAAAGCGTACACTTCATGACATGACGTTATGTAAAGTTTGGATTTGCTTCAGGATGCCGATAGCTAGCAGACGATGTTTGTTTACAATCCATTGTCATAAGGCTATCTCTATATCTCTTTTATAAGCTATCTATCAAGCTGCTCTTTCCCGGCTAAAACGGGAGACACGGCTGTGAATGGTGGGAGAAAACTTCATCACAACAAGGACAGGTGGGCGAGTTAAAACATCACTGAATAAGTTAATGATTTTCTATGAATAGTAAATGAACTTTGGTGACTTTGAGCTTTCAGCACTGAAACACATAACTCAATAATTCAAGGTATTGTCATTAATACTTGTTGACCTTTGCATAAAAATTTATCAAAATCCCATAAGATATGCTAGAGTGATGAAATTGGTTTTGAGACAGGATGAGGAGAGATTCAACACAGTCGTATGTAGTCAGTAAGTGACTAAGGAAGGCTTATGGATGTGACAGATGTAGGATGGGTACAATGTTGCACTTTATGTCACTAATGCTTCCTTCATACTTCTCCATAAATAAGCAGGGTCAAATATGTTATTTAAATCAAACAATAGCATTCAGTTCTAAAATATTTAAATCAATTTGAGAATTCTATTTATATACACTGGCAATGACTAACTCCATTAAATCTCTTTTCTCAAAAAAATTAAGCAGTATGTGTACTTTTTGTTTTGTTTTTTATCTATTTCTATCTAACACCTGGTGGTATTTGAAAATGGACTTGACAACACTAGCTTTCGGCTGTTTCTTGTCAAGAGGTTATTTTTACACGATCATAAACGTCTATTTTTCCCTTTGTATTACAGCTCTCAGAGACATTAAAAGTGTGGTTTCAGTACAAAATATTCAGTTTAATGTTGACCCTGCCTTCCACTTATTTACAAAGCAGTAAAATTTATCAGATTGGGAATGACAATGAAACATTAACACAATTACCATATTTATATATACTTTGCATATGAATCTAAAAAATGGAGTTGTTCTATTTCAATGTTATACTGATAACCAGCTCTTTTTTGCTTTAAATTTACACCTTAACATGTTACTTGCATCACAAATATAAACAATTCTATCACATCTAATTGATTTAATGAAATGTCAATTTTGAACATGTTTCAGTTGCCTGCAGTGAAAGAACAATGTCCCCAGAAAATACTGTACTTAATCACCAGTAAAACATTTCAAAGATCAGGATAGCAATATACATTGCCATTTGCAATTGGTTGCCATTTGAACTTGAAGAGGTCAACTGAATAATGGAAATGCCAAATTTTAAATGACTTATTCAAAGATTTGTGAGTGGGGTTAGGTTTCCAAACATGACTGATTGTGAATGTGTAGGCTTGGTCCTCTAACTTGTACTTTAACAACCCTATTAGGCTACATTCCTCTGCCTGTCCAACTACAGCCATTGTCACCTGTGGCCTGTCACTGAACAAATTAACAGGGCAAAACACCTGGACTCTCATTCTACTGTTGATGGCCACAAGTCCGTGAGGACAGGAACAAGAGCATAAGGTGCAAGGGATCTATCAAATGCCTAGCTAGGTTGATCATGATCAATAACTATAAGGCATTATGATGTACCTTACAAGTCATCACTTTCCAAACCAGGAATCTTCGCATCCAACCTTACCTTTCTAGTCAAATTCTCACTGGTTCAACTTTCTAACAGTTAATGTAAATGTTTTCATTTTCTATATTTTTCAAACCTCTTGAAAATAGGAGCTGCGCTATTTCAATCCAAGAAAAAAACTAATCTTTGTATAATTACATCACAGTTCTACATTAAATAGTATATATAGTTTTAAAAACATGATCATAATATGTTTATCATCTGGCTGGTATGTACGGACAATTTGAAATTCATAAACACAGAACTTTGTTATCAATATAATATGATCTTGGTATGAAACTTTCTCGAAACAACATTTCTCTGACATGTGGTCTTAAAAAATGTCTAATATTTCTTTGACGTCAATATCAATCTGATAGGATATATTTGGATATGGGGAAGGTGGAGTGGATGTATTGTGTAAAATGTTATCCTTTATTCTATACATGAGTTTGTGTACCACTATGCCTGACTATGTGTACCACTATGCCTGAGTTTGTATACCACTATGCCTGACTATGTGTACCACTATGCCTGAGTTTGTATACCACTATGCCTGAGTTTGTGTACCACTATGCCTGAGTTTGTGTACCACTATGCCTGACCATGTGTACCACTATGCCTGAGTTTGTGTACCACTATGCCTGACCATGTGTACCACTATGCCTGACTATGTGTACCACTATGCCTGAGTTTGTGTACCACTATGCCTGAGTTTGTGTACCACTATGCCTGACTATGTGTACCACTATGTCTGACTTTTTGTACCACTATGCCTGAGTTTGTGTACCACTATGTCTGAGTTTGTCTAACACTAAGCCTGAGTTTGTGTACCACTATGCCTGAGTTTGTGTACCTCTCAGCCCGAGTTTGTGTAACACTAAGCCTGAGTTTGTGTACCTCTATGCCTGAGTTTGTGTACCACTATGCCTGAGTTCGTGTACCACTATGCCTGACTATGTGTACCACTATGCCTGAGTTCGTGTACCACTATGCCTGACTATGTGTACCACTATGCCTGACTTTGTGTACCACTATGCCTGAGTTTGTGTATCACCATGTCGGAGTTTGTGTAACTAAACCTGAGTTTGTGTACCACTTAACCTGAGTATCGTGACCTGCTTGATGTTATTACTTACCTGTTCTCTATCATCCACCACATCATTGAGTATGTCATCTGGGTCAAGGATTCCCCCATCAGTGCTGGTCTTTAGGTTGTGTACAGTCACCCAATGCTCATTTGACTGAAATGATAAAAAAGGTCAGAATATTCAAACTACGTGGTGGTCACTTTGCTGAAAAACAACATCATGTCATGGTGATTATCCCTGCCAAGTTGGAACTTGCATAAGTAAAATCAAAGATATTGCTTGAAAACTGAGAGAGAAAATCTCTAGAAAAGACTAAAACATTTTAAAAGCAACAAGGGGCCGTAATTCAGCTAAACATCATCGATTGCTATTTCAGAAAAATACAACTTCATGTCATTGTGATCATCATGATTAAGCATACACATGTATGAAAGAAATCAGCTGAAAACTGAAGGCAGATATCTCCCAACAAGATCAATATGATGAGATCCTAAAGGAATCCTGCAAATGGTGCCCACCATCATTTGATCAAAACTGCACAACTAAGGATCAGGGGTACCTACATCTAAAATTTGAGAAAGATCCATCCAGCACTTCTCATGAAGTACTGTTTTCTAAGTTAAAATACAAGAGGAGGCCTGTCAGCCATTTCATTTTTATAATTATGATCGAAGGACCAAGAGGAAGCTACATATGAAATTTGAGAATAATCCAAGAGTTCTACAGAAAGAACAATAACAATCTTACTTTGTCAAAATAAAAAAATAGTCACCTGTCAGCAATCTTGTTTTCTGATCAGCCCCAAAATCTAATATGCATATCTATCGAATGAAGCTAAACCTACCTGTGGAATTTGATAACAATCCTACACATACTTATTCTGATATAGGGATAACAAACTTTATATCTGTCAAAAACCAAGATGGCCATCTTGTTTTCTCAATCACTTCCAAATTTCAGCACAACTACAGACTAATTTAAGGTAAACCTACATATAAAATTTGAGAATGATTCAACCTGTGCTTCTCAAGAAAGATATTAAATATTGTTTATAAGACTGTTTAAGGATGGACAGACAATGGATAAAGGATGATTTGATAATTAAAATCATCTGATGATAGTTGGCTAAAAAAGTAAACTGAATGATGGGAAGACAGTACCATACCATAACAGGTCTAGTCAGAATTCTTGATGGGCATATAATAAGGTAAAATATTCAGATTACAAAAATAACAGGGATTTAAATACTGCAGGTGAATGACATTAAATGCCAAGAATTTCAATTAATATCAAGTTTAATCAAAATTCTTAGCACTATCATTGTCTCACATTAATATTGCATTATAGATGAAAACTATCATGCAGTATGCACACAATGATAATTACATTTACCAAACTAGAAAGTGTTTAAGAATGCCCCCAGCTTCCATGCTAAAATCATTTTTGATGACTTTGAAATTTTTGACAACTGTTTCTGCAGTGAATTCACCAGAACACTGATGTCTGGTAGTGTACACGAGACATATCATCTATAGGAAGAGTCAAGGAAATGTTAAAACTGATCACAAGAACAGAAGAATTGTCAAATGTAACTCTTTGATCCTGACCAATAATCACCATCGTGAAATTGTGAGGTGTAGAATAGAATGGGTAAATATCATCAAACCTGTTGACAGGTTTTCAAAATATAATATTGATTCCAAACAGGTCATAATAGGATGGATGGACAGGGGTATAGATATATATAATCATGTAAACATCCCCCCACCACACCCCACCACACCCCACACCCTGCAACTGATCCACCCCCTCTAAAATGACAAGAGCATGAACAGAAGAGAATAATCATTCAGGTTATTTTTAAATTTATCTAGATCAGGAAATTTAAATTCAGGAAAGGATTGTTAATACAAGCTTGGTTTCCCTTATCACAAATGTTTATGTATGTGTAATATTGCTTAATTATACAGAATAATATAATGTTAAACCAAAGTGGTTATGTATTTCAAAGATGACTTCTTTGCTTTAAAACACTTAAGGAGCTGCACATACCAGCTACTGAAGTCTCCATGCATTCTAATTATCACAAATAATCACTGAACTTTTGTAGGTTATCTTAATATCTATCTAGCATGATCCACGTCGGGTTATTATACACCCCACTATCCAACGGTGTTTAAACAATGCTACACAACCCCCGGACTAATTGGACATAATGTAGGCTGACCCCATGACTTACTTCTGGAGGAAAAACAACAAACATATCACATAAGGCTTCCTTAAGGCCATTCATAACATTGTTTTGTATCATGTGAAATTTTTTTTTATATGTTTAATGTACCTCTAAAAATATATCACTTTTGCAGATCTCATCATCTCACTACATGCTTTTAACTGTTTACAGATACCTGCAGACATGTGTCCTATTGCAGCTGTGTTTTGTTTTTATATTAAGTGCTGATTGGCGTATCATTAATAGATATATACATTAACAGAAGAGCCTATATCCAGGTAAATATCAGGTTCTCTGATTATAAGGGGTAAATCAATTCACAAGTGCACTTATCTCAAGTTAGTGTAATGAGGCCTACGTTTTCATGTTCACATATATAAAGACCATTGAAATGGAGAAAAAGAAAAATTCTTTGCTATTAAACTCATTATTAAGGTAGCTAGTATAACTTGGGTATATTTGTGACTAGGTCCCAGATTACTGCTAATTATATCTAATTATTTAACTAAATATAACATAGAGTGATCTACCTGTAATTAGGATCATAATTGAATATTCTTTTAGGAGAAAAATATCAACAGATCATAACCTGGTGTTTGAATTAACAAACTGTCAAACCAAATTCAAAAGTTTCAATTATAATATATAGTTGAATTAAGGAGGTCAGTAAAAAATCACTGTTTTCTGTACAATGACCTGAAATTTGTGTTTACAGATTATATCGTAGTTATAGAAGCTAAATTTCACAAACTGGCATACACAATGTAAAAAACAAGTTTAATACCAAGAAGTGAATGGAATTAAAATCCAAACTCCAATTCAGTAAAACTAGGGCAAAATATAAACAATAGAAAGATTACACTAAGTAGATTCTTGAAAAAGTACAATGAGAATAAGACCAAATGATCGAGAAGAGTTCTGGTACGTGTTGTCTACTTCATGTATCCCAATGTAAACCTTGGTCGAGCCAAGTAAGTAATGTCATCTTCTCACAGGAGGCTACACAACAAAGGAACCAGCAGACAAACTAAACAAGCATCAACCATGTCCAGCTTCACAAAAAGAAATCAAACATTTCTCATTGAGATCATCATGATGACCATAAAACCTTCCCTTAATCTTCCTAACCTGAATCTCTCACAGCCCTGTATAATGAGTTTGTCTGTCATTTGACTTCTTGCATGAAATTAGTGATATTGGGAACAAGTTCATGAACTGAATATCAAAATCAACTGTGAGATGTAAAAACTTTGTGCTGCGGATGCAGTTTTGTTGCTATACTGAAATGAAAAAATCCACATGAAGGAAATTGAAATCACCACATCTATCATTCAGGTTTGTTGAAAGCTGTCCATGTTGATTTCATTGTTGGAATAGAATGTGATAAGTAGTTGATATAGAAGAGTCTGTAAGTTTACATGGATATAAATTTAATCATTAACTCATTTTACAAAAAAAAATTCTATGTCATTGTTTCTAGTTTCAGGTCATTGATGGATTTTTTAAATTCACTGGAGTAAAAAGCCGAATGGGCGCCGATGATGTGCTAACATTGTTCAACTGCCACTTATAAGTTAACGGAATACAATACATGTATAGTAATTAATCCATTTATAATTAGTTAATGGAATACAATACATGTTTAGTAATTAATCCATTTATAATTAGTTAATGGAATACAATACATGTATAGTAATTAATCCATTTATAATTAGTTAATGAAATACAACACATGTATAGTAATTAATCCATTTATAATTAGTTAATGGAATACAATACATGTATAGTAATTGTTCTCAATGGAAAACTTGCGATTGATATTCACTATCCTACTGTTATATTTTCTTAAAAACAAATTCCTTTCACTATACAGCTATAAATTTTGCAGACTTGACAAAGGGCATCATCCTTTTTTTTGTTACTGACTGATAAAACTTGGACTTCAAATAGAGACACTCTACTGATATCCAAGTTTAGATCCAAATAAGAGACCATAAAAACAGATAAATTTACATAAGGGGATTCAATCTAGCATCAAAATTAGCTCTTGTCTATGTCATGTAGCTCAGAATGACATAATATGTATGGTTAAGTCCAGGGATGCAAACATTAATTGTCCTGTCTATGTTTAGACACGGTCTTCAGTGTACTATATAAACATGTCTGGTTTACAGCTGGAATGGGTAGACCATCAGATTGTCACATGTTGGTCACTGTGCAACAGGTGGCCATGGTCTCCTACAATATACACATCCTAGTATACATGTTTATTCAGTCATTAAATCAATATTTGTTATGATACCTGTCAGCTCTACATGTACTTGTATTAAAGTACAGAAGTTTTAAACCCAAGCAGGTGCTCTATTAACCATTAATAAGCCCATTCCAGTCTGGTACAAGTTCTTAGAAGTAGAGCCATTAATTTCCTCCATCACTACAAACCTACCCTGGTGCTACACCCTTGAAAATCTTCAATCTTTCATATAATACATCATCATAATTTATAATTAAGAAATCTTAATTTGACCGTACATTCTACTTCCTGTCTTCGTCACATAAATTTCACAGGTTAATGTATACATAGTTAGTGGCCATATACACCACTGAAATCCTGATCAAGAAAACAAACAAAAAATCCTAAGAAAAAAAGATTTGTGTATATGCAAAATTTTTTAAATAAAAAGCCTAAGTTTAAAAATTTTTTGAAAATATATCTAGTATTTACAATTACGTGATATTAAGTATAATTGAATGTTAAGAGATTTTACATAACAACTTCCTAATCTTCTACATAGTATTATATGTGCATTATATATCATTATTAGTAGTTTTCTACCCTGTTTCCACTTCTACATTTTAACTTATAGCTGGGAGTGTCCAGGTCTTATTTAACAAAGAATAATCAACACTAGACCAAATTCTTTAGACATATATGGATATCTGTATATTTAAGAATATCAATAAAATAATGTTCTATAATATGATACGTAAACATTTAAAATGAAATCATTCACTAGTGTGACCTGCTTTATAGTGTTCAGCATATTCCAAATGTTATTACAGTAAGTTGCCAAAGACAGGTGTGTGTGGGTTTATATACTACACTGCTACACCAAAACACTAGACGCCCCTGTCAGTATCATGTATCAGAATAGTCAACAACAAATTGTGTTTATATAAACCAATCCAGGGGTCTGTTTACACACTACAATCACAACCTCCAAATAAAACAGTGCTTTAACAACAGGAAACATTCCTGCCTCACATGTTTAAAGTTCCAATGTGCACATGCAATGTTAAATATTTTTCACATAATTAGTCCAGTATAAAATTCATGAACTCAGTTTAAGCACTGGTATCTCAGAAATTATTATCAGAAATATGACTGATGTAATATGTGATTAATGAAATAATTTATAGCCGGGACCCTTGGAACTTTTAAACCAAGGATTGAGAGTTTATGTCTTTAAATATACACCAGGTTAATTAAATTCAAGCTTGCTGGAAATGTATACCAAACAAACATAATCTTTTTTCACACTGCCTAATTACAATACTGTACAATATTAAGTCTCCCTCAACAATGTTTTGCTTTTAATTAGCACGAATGTTAATTTGTAAAATATAAGAATCTGAAAAGCTGATAAGTGTTTGATGGGTTCTAATCCATGACATCGGCATTAAATCAGTAATGGACAATTTTCTGACCCTTGACAAAATTTCAATGAGTCATGGGTTCTGTCAAATGACCATAGCAATGTCACAGAGTCTGTAATGGGTTCTATCCTATGACCATAGCAATGAGTCTATATGATAGGTTCTGTCCCATGACCATAGCAATGTCACAGAGTCTGTGATGGGTTCTGCTCCATGACCTTAGCAATGGGTCTATATGATAGGTTCTGTCCCATGACCATAGCAATGTCACAGAGTCTGTGATGGGTTCTGCTCCATGACCTTAGCAATGGGTCTATATGATGGGTTCTGCTCCATGACCATACATAGCAATAAGTATATATGTTGGTTTTTGTCCCATGACCATAGCAATGACAAATAGTCTGTGATGATTTCTATCCCATGACCATAGCAATGTCACAGAGACTGTGATGGGATCTGTCCCATGACCATAGCAATGTCACAGAGTCTGTGATGGGATCTGTCCCATGACCATAGCAATGTCACAGAGTCTGTGATGGGTTCTGCTCCATGACCATAGCAATGTCACAGAGTCTGTGATGGGTTCTGTCCCATGACCTAGCAATGAGTCTATATGATGGGTTCTGTCCCATGACCATAGCAATGTCACAGAGTCTGTGATGGGTTCTGCTCCATGACCATAGCAATGTCACAGAGTCTGTGATGGGTTCTGTCCCATGACCATAGCAATGTCACAGAGTCTGTGATGGGTTCTGCTCCATGACCATAGCAATGTCACAGAGTCTGTGATAGGTTCTGCTCCATGACCATAGCAATGTCACAGAGTCTGTGATGGGATCTGTCCCATGACCATAGCAATGTCACAGAGTCTGTGATGGGATCTGTCCCATGACCATAGCAATGTCACAGAGTCTGTGATGGGATCTGTCCCATGACCATAGCAATGTCACAGAGTCTGTGATGGGATCTGTCCCATGACCATAGCAATGTCACAGAGTCTGTGATGGGATCTGTCCCATGACCATAGCAATGTCACAGAGTCTGTGATGGGTTCTGTCCCATGACCATAGCAATGTCACAGAGTCTGTGATTGGTTCTGTCCCATGACCATAGCAATGTCACAGAGTCTGTGATGGGTTCTGTCCCATGACTATAGCAATGAGTCTATATGATGGGTTCTGTCCCATGACCATAGCAATGTCACAGAGTCTGTAATGGGTTCTGCTCCATGACCATAGCAATGTCACAGAGTCTGTGATAGGTTCTGCTCCATGACCATAGCAATGTCACAGAGTCTGTGATGGGATCTGTCCCATGACCATAGCAATGTCACAGAGTCTGTGATGGGATCTGTCCCATGACCATAGCAATGTCACAGAGTCTGTGATGGGTTCTGCTCCATGACCATAGCAATGTCACAGAGTCTGTGATAGGTTCTGTCCCATGACCATAGCAATGTCACAGAGTTTGTGATGGGATCTGCTCCATGACCATAGCAATGTCACAGAGTCTGTGATGGGATCTGTCCCATGACCTAGCAATGAGTCTATATGATGGGTTCTGTTCCATGACCATAGCAATGTCACAGAGTCTGTGATGGGATCTGTCCCATGACCATAGCAATGAGTCTATATGATGGGTTCTGCTCCATGACCATACATAGCAATAAGTATATATGTTGGTTTTTGTCCCATGACCATAGCAATGACAAATAGTCTGTGATGATTTCTATCCCATGACCATAGCAATGTCACAGAGACTGTGATGGGATCTGTCCCATGACCATAGCAATGTCACAGAGTCTGTGATGGGATCTGTCCCATGACCATAGCAATGTCACAGAGTCTGTGATGGGTTCTGCTCCATGACCATAGCAATGTCACAGAGTCTGTGATGGGTTCTGCTCCATGACCATAGCAATGTCACAGAGTCTGTGATGGGATCTGTCCCATGACCTAGCAATGAGTCTATATGATG
Organism: Ylistrum balloti; assembly: GCF_031769215.1. Lineage (NCBI taxonomy): Eukaryota > Metazoa > Mollusca > Bivalvia > Pectinida > Pectinidae > Ylistrum > Ylistrum balloti. The sequence goes on along the minus strand of NW_026781877.1, from coordinate 474,510 downwards.
GGTTCTGTTCCATGACCATAGCAATGTCACAGAGTCTGTGATGGGATCTGTCCCATGACCATAGCAATGAGTCTATATGATGGGTTCTGCTCCATGACCATACATAGCAATAAGTATATATGTTGGTTTTTGTCCCATGACCATAGCAATGACAAATAGTCTGTGATGATTTCTATCCCATGACCATAGCAATGTCACAGAGACTGTGATGGGATCTGTCCCATGACCATAGCAATGTCACAGAGTCTGTGATGGGTTCTGCTCCATGACCATAGCAATGTCACAGAGTCTGTGATGGGATCTGTCCCATGACCATAGCAATGAGTCTATATGATGGGTTCTGCTCCATGACCATACATAGCAATAAGTATATATGTTGGTTTTTGTCCCATGACCATAGCAATGACAAATAGTCTGTGATGATTTCTATCCCATGACCATAGCAATGTCACAGAGTCTGTGATGATTTCTATCCCATGACCATAGCAATGTCACAGAGTCTGTGATGGGATCTGTCCCATGACCATAGCAATGTCACAGAGTCTGTGATGGGTTCTTAATCTGTACTCTATACAATGTAAAACAAAACCTCTGCCCAACAACCAATTCCTAGCAATGCCTGCAAGTCTATGATGGGTTCTTTGCATGATGAAAAAACAAATTTTTGTCTTGAAAATGATTTATATATCAAAACACATTGTGGTTATTCTATTGAACAGCAATAGATATGACTGGGTTTATTACAGGACAGAAGTATGCCTTAAATTTTTTGTCCTAAAATATTTGAAAAGAAATAAACCATACACTTATCCTGAAATTTAAAATAAGAATGTTGTAAATTCTTTTTCTTAATCCAATATGAATACTGAACATAGAACTTGCCTCATCAGAGCTGCCCTCCTCCAGAATAACAGAAAGCATGGCCTTTGTATGATGCTCATATACATGTAACATAAACCTCAATCATGATTAACCTGCTTGAAAGTTTCAGTTCAAATTGTCCACCAAATCAATTGATCACATACAGAAATCCAGTTGTAGGCGGAATCACTGAAATAAATTTTTAACAAAAGCAATGCATGGCCACAAGACCATTGCCAGTCAAGAGATCTACAGCCAACATCACTCACTTTAATCCTCCTTGTCAAATAAATTGTCTAAAAAATTAAATTCAGTCCATGTTGTAATATACATTCATGATCTACATGTACTTTAAATTTTACTGTGAAAACTAAGGCTTCCTTAATTCTACAGCTTGCATCACGGTACCAGTATGATATCACCTGTTATCTATACATGTCTAGCATGAATAACACTGGTCCTGAGCATCAGATCTTTTATCATCCTGGAAAATCGGATCCATTTCCACAGCAATTAAGTCTTGAATGGCCTTACTAAGTACTTGTAGCACAAAGATGTTCAACATTTATTCACTTGCATTTCCACCAAACATTTTTGCCATCCAGCAGCTGGTTGACCATAACCTTAATAATTTTTAAACTAGATTTAATGTATCCCAATATACATATGGACGAAAGAAAAAAATGTTCATGATCAACAGTTTAGCATTAACATTTTTTCCATCAGAATTAATTAACTGACTCCAAATGCAAGACTTTCTCCTGTTAAATTTCAACTCAATTCTTTCTCTTTTGATGAAAAGTTCAGACAACTGCATGAGCTCAAGGTCAACTGCACATGATGAACCTGTCACAATCTATGTAGTTCTTTCAGAATTCTAAGCATCTCTGCCATTTTTCAAATCTTCGTACATCTAGTTACTTCAAGTGTGCTATAAAACTTGAACATGATTTGTCACATGCTGATACATCCTTCACATTCCCACAAAGTACAAATATACACCAGTATCAAATAGAAATCCCTTCCATAACACTCCAACAGCAATTACATGTGTAACTGGTTAATTATACATAAACACAGTCAGATGGCATGAAGCTATCTTAAAGATCCATGCAGATTATATATACTACACCTTTTTCTGGTTTAAACCGAGCTAGCGATATATGTATGTATGTATGTATGTATGTAAATTTGTCCTTCAAAAACTTCAATGTCATCCTGATTACTCTGTATCTTCTCCACACCTTTCCTCCTCAACAATAAAACAGTGGGGTGTCAGCTTTTCTCAGTAGCATTTTATATATATCTGGTCCTCCTCTGGTATACTCAGAAGTTTTGTAGGTTAAATATACTGAATATAACTCCAGATGTGTATCACATAATTCACCACCATGAATCCAAGGCCTATATTAACTATATATCATGTTGATGGCGACTAAAATTTTCACACAACACCACGAAATACACCTTTGGAGTTTTATCACTGAAATTGTAGTTACAGGATACAAAGATAGCAAAATTAATCACTTAATAAACATTGCAGCCTAGAGGTAGGACTGTTCAAAGTTTACATTATAGTGTGTAAACCTTAAAATAAAATACCCAATGATTTTCAGTATACATGCACATGGCTTATAATTATCCAAAGTTTAAGTTACCTCTATCCGAAATCTTCATATGCATGATTTACTGTGCTAAGAATAATTCAAAGCTTACCCAACAATATGTTGACAGCCTCAATCTTGACATGTACTAATAGTTTACCTCAAGGGACAGAACTATATTAACACCCTTAACATAAAATCTTAGTAGTCCATCATGTTCACTTTGGTGAACCCTCAACACTAGGTCAAAAGCATTTTTCAATGTGTACATGTTATCATAGGCAATTAAGGGTGATTTCTGATTTCCCTTTTATACAATTGCAATTTGTGCAGTTATCACGGCCAACTTTTTACTCCCTGCCCCAAAGAGGAGAATAATTTAAGTAGGTATAATGAAATAGTACTGTATATATGTGAGAAATGGACATATTCTCGTGTTGTTGACTTTGGATAAACAATAAGGTTAATAAAGTCTACCCCCCCCACCTCCCACACCCCCTTAATTTTAATTTGATCTCAATTCATAATTAAATACTGGTATTTGTAACAAAACAAAAAATCCATTTAAAATACTTTTTTGGTTGTTTGTGTTTATCAGTTAATATGAAACAGAAAATGCTAATTAAAATTAACTTTGAAAGGTAAATTATTATTATCTGCAAGCAACCTGTCGCTAAAAGGTGTCATCCAGCTCAATTGCAAGTGGCTTAAAAGAGATGCTACTTTCCTCATTTTAATTTTCTAGCTTTCATAGATAATTTGGAGTATTTTCTTACTTTGCAGGTTTACACAAATCCCATAACATGTAAGTTTATCAAGAACGGGGGAAAGAACTGGTTCAATATATAGGTATGGTCGTTAGGAAGTAAATCAATTGTCATTGGTGTAAAATGTGTAAACGGAGTTGCAGGAAAAAGGATGCCCACATAGACACATGAAAACTGATCACACATGTTATCATATGGAACCGAAAGTGTTCCCACAAGAACAATAAAAAACAAAGCCTCTAAGAAGACCAATAGAAGCACTTTCCCGTTCACTGTTGGAAAAGATTCTTTTTTAAACCTACACAGCCTACATCCATCACTGATTATTGTCATAGAACTAGACCAGTCTTGGACATCACAATGGAGATGCTCAAGAATGATCTTGAATTAAAGTGACAGTGATTCTGTTAACACAGCTTCAATGCTCAATTTTTACCGAATGTGAAGGAGAATGTATTGACTACAAAGAACTAGGATATCAAACTAAAGGTACTTATATTATTGAAAGGATGCAAGAAAATCAGACTTGTACAGATAATCTACAAAGCATTTGATCATAACTTATTTAAATGAACAAAAATATCTTTTTTGAACTGTTAACCTTTTAAGTGATATAATCTCCTCTCTTATAAAATCTATAATACTGGCTGTATATTAATAATTTAGAGGTAACCCCCCTATATTAATAAAACATCATATGATAAAGGTATCACATTTTGGGTATTTAAGGGCAGGGTTTTCCATAATTTTGTTAGTAGTAGGCTGTGTAGTGAAAGTAGGAGGCTGGCCTGCCATGTACGTGTAGTCGTGTACGGAACATTATTATGGAACTGGATTGGTGTAGGCGGCTAAATTGGCTGGCGACTGGCTCTTATGGAAAACCCTGAAGGGGCTGAAATATTGGTTTGAACTTTGCCCTGATGAACTGTAACTGGCGAAACTGGTCGACACGAAATAAAATATGCTATATGTACTTATGGTGTGAAATTGCTTAATGTTGAGAACACTCCAACCTAATGTCTTGTTTATTGTAACAATGTAAATTATATGTACACTTATCAAACAGATTCAATTTCAATATATATTCAGATAGTTGACCAGATAACTGCTAGCCAATGTGCTAACGATAAATTACAGGTTATTTATATTTTGATGAGTCAAAAAATATTTTATATAACACCTACCTGTAATTGATGCATCATTGATGAGTGACCTGTGACCATGAATCAGTAGCCACAATCCATGTATCACAAAAAAATCAATATAATCCAGTAAGAGATGAAATTATTCACTTGTGCAGGTCTAGTTACCATTTAATTATACACTGTACATGTGAGCAATAAACACAAATAAACAATGACTTCTGACCTGAAGACTCTCATTCATTGAATAACAGTCACTTCCAGCCTATAGCTATACATCAATAACAGCAGAATTACATTTGAAATATCAACTGTACATCTAGCCAAAAGTTCTCTCTTGAAGTATGTACATGATTACATCCAGAAAAGCGTCATTAAAATGTACTCTCACCTGATAAACACATACCAGTATGCATTCTGATATAGACAGTTAGTTTTAACAAAAACTACATATGGTCTGCTTCCAATCATACTGTTAAAATGTATGTCAGATATATATATAGATGTATACACAAAAAGTTTCCCAGGATCTGGATGCCAACACAAGTGTACCCATCCGGAATCACTGGTAGATCAAAGACTCCCCTACAGGAACACGGTGATGGCATGTTATTACAGTGTATATGTCGACTGCTGAGACAGAGGCCATGTTTGTTGTCCCATCGCCAAATTTCTAACATTCCTAATACATCATCAGTACACCACTCATAATTCACCATCACCAAAATATCATAAGACTGATGTGTTAATATTCTGTATCACATCTACAACTCCTACAATGATTTTAGAACTTAAAAAATATTTGTCTTGGACTCATTTTTTCCTTAAGGACGCCTCAAAATTTTGAGAATCCACTTCAAATATTGGGACTCAACAAAATTTTGAAAAAAAAGTGCTCTGGATTTGTCTAAATTACTATTCTACCAAAATGACTGGTAGACCTGTGTACATAAATATTCACATTATTTCAGCTAACAAGCTAAAATGGTAACAAGATCATATCACTTGAACATACATCTTAATTGGACATTGTATAATGATATCAGATGCACACATTCCAAATTCTTCAATACTTTATCATCAGTTTTACAGGCTAGCAAGCTACAGCTAGCTATAGCATTATAAGTGAGAGTATTGACAACTCTTCTTTACATGTTTTGAATCACATGCATTTATATAAATCTTTGTCAGTGTCTGGGTTTAAATTTCCTCATACCTGCATGTCCTGAATTGAAATCCAGATTCCTTGTACACTTAAAAAACTAAATGCCAATGTATATGTTTGTCCTAGATCCCAATCATGAGTTACATACATGTAAGATGTAACATGTAATATGCCAAATGTTTTGAGAAAACATCTGCAAATACTTATTTCAGTCACGCCGACATGCAGTATCTGAATACATATATAAATGTACATGTATATTACTAGGTGTTTGCGTGTACATGTATACAATATGTACCATAGACATATCAAATAGAGAGTAGTCTGTATCTAAACAAAACAGTACAAATACTTTAAAGAGTAATATGTAAAAAAAAAAACCTAAAAAACACCCTTGTGACTTGCCTTAGTAGCTTTAGCAATAATTTGGAAAAGAATGTTATATTGGCTATCAATTTCCAATTCCAGATCAATACATTTCTCCAAGAACTAAATATCAAATTACATTATTTCCATAATCTTTCCTTCCATTTATGATAATGTGATAAAAAAAGATCTAGACTTTACTGCTAGCTAGAATTGAGGAAAAGAATGTATATATATTTTTATAGAGTATGTACCAATTTGTATACCACAAGCCTTTATTTTCAAGACTTTTTCAATTTTTCACCTGTCATCACTTGACACATCTGTAGTACCAGAGAAATCAAAAGGTATTAAGCTAAATGTACCTTCCTTCTGCCTCTAATCCTAAATGTGACAAACAGTACTGTTTATGCCAAGAGTACACTGTTTCTGTGTTATGGATCAATTATATAAAGATTATCCTCATAATCTAATTGCAGGTTGCAATATATATATGTTTGACATATATCATACCCTTTTCATCATTGATCATTCCATTGTGGGAGTAAATTTGACTAATTTTCTCAAGCAAGGCTGAATTATTTACCCTCTTACATCCCCCCATCCCTCCAAAATTCAGTCTTTTGAAAACTGCTACTTAATTTGAAATTTACCCTTCCATCCAAGTATTCCCCTGTGCCATCCAAAATTCACCATTGGACCTTGAAAATTCACTCTTTCCATATAACTCCTGTTATTGCACTTACTTGTACTTTCTTGCACTGAAACATCTGCTAGTCAGACATCAAGAATTACAAAATGATATCAATTTCTTTATGTTATGAGGCACATATAATAGTAGTAAAATTTAAAGTAGGCTGATGAAATTGTTCCACATAGTGAGACATTTTCGCTATTTCTAGAAATCATGAGAAAAGTGACATCAATGCACATGTATCAAGGATATTTGGTTTGATTTGCTCTATATTATACTATATTTCCTTTTAATATTGTATGACACTTGTATTGCAACTATCAGAAATTATCGTAGAAATGACGATTCAGCAAATTATAGTCTCCCACATGAAATTCTATATTTATGCAACCTTTTCTTTAATACAGTATGTCAAAGGTCAAAAGTTACCTACTTTTGACGTATGACACACTACTTCAACAAGGTGAATCCATGCCACAAGCATGTAGTTCCAGTGACTAACAGTATAGGAGATATTTACAACCTGATCAATAACTTTTTTCTTCAATGTAGGTTTTGTAGGATTGAGGTCAAAATGTAGGATTGAGGTCAAAATGTAAGTCACAGTGACCTCCTTTTGATACACAACTCGCCACCTCACCGCGATGAAAAAAAAATGTATCCAAATTATGAAGTTCCAATGGCAAATAGTGTAAGAGATAGAGTCAACAGACAGTCACAACCTGAAAATACATGTATAGTGTAGGTACCATTCTCAACAAACTCCTCAACCCCCAACCAAGGTGGGGGCAAATTGCTTTCAATGCAGACTTCCTAGCAGGGAATTTGAATCGGAATCCAAGGTGACAAATAAGTTTTATTGATTTTGGTCACTGTTCCATGAGTGAGACTGTCCTTTGTTCTCTTAATTACAATTAAATTAATACTGGCGTCCATGGAAGAGCAGGTGTGCATGTATATAAAACACAAACTATTAAAGTACATGGACTACCCATGGCGTACGCAACTGAAATGGAGCAGTCAAATAATGATTTTTTTTAATCATGAATCCATCTATCCATTGATCAAATACTGAAATAGGAGTTACTGTGTTATTTATAACTAATATATGAATCAATCAAACAGATTAGAACAGGAAAGTAGCATGCATAAGTACTGTAGCATTAATATTTTTTGTTGTTGTGATTTATCAATGAAATTTGTTTTCTGGTTACTCTGTCTCTGTTAAATAAATGTTCACTGTGGCAATTGAGTAATTAACTATATAGATGTACCACACTATTATATCATGTGTATTCTATCAATATTTGCAATAGGATTGTGGCAGGTCATGCATGAAAGTCATTTTCCAACACATGCAGGAATGAATCCAACCAGGGCCCTGGTAGATTGTAAAAGGAACAAGTATATATGAATCAGATAGATATTCAGTTAGCCCAGAATTAAGTGAAAGTTGCATCCAGTTCCCGAAAATAACACTGTATACAAATGTACATATATACTGGCATGATTTTGACTTTTTGTTTTTTTGTTTTTTTTTTTGTTTTTGCAAAAACATGGAAATATTTTGGTGCTTGGTAAGCAATGAATCATCCTGAATGGATTATTAGAGCATTGTGTTGTTAGGGCCTGCCTGAAGACAACCATGTAGACTGCACTGAGCAGACAATCACCAGCTAATACTACCACACTAGTTCACAGCACAGCATTACAGAAATGGCACGTCAGTGTTTCTCTTGGTTAGAAATACTAAGTGGCACATATGTGATATTGACAGGAGCTTCATGTACATAGCATTTGAACTTTAGTGTAAACATGCAAGTAGTATACAGCGTGTGGGGTCAATCGCCTTTGACATTACTTGACCCCACCCCCTTTTTGGTCCCCTCAGGGTAGAAAGAATTCCGACACTGAAAGTATGAAGTGATAATAAGACTAACAATTTTCTAACATTCGTTCATTTTATAGGATGGTGAATCACTTTTGTTATCTGTTAATTCCATCACACCCATCACTGAACACACCTGAAATCCGACACCCCTTTCATTTCACACAAGCGTCTGTCAGCCATTTTGCTTGATACATTGATGCGTCACCTGTAAAGCTATGTAGAAAACTTTATAACTACATGCTGTATAATGAATATAATGGGATGCCATGTGTTAAGAAGTGTACTTTACTTACCTTTCCTATTGCCTTTTTGTACCGTAAAATAGCTTTTGAGATTAATTCCCCGACCAGGATGTGTCCATCACCACACGGAACGATGACTCGAACTCGATCAAAACAGACGGTCACTTTCATCGGCATCCTTTGATCTTTCTTTGGAGGAATTATTATCCATCAACAGCAACAAATTTTCGCCTCAACATCATTGTCTATCCATTTATTCACTCTTGATTATAGGTATAAACAGAATCAAAATAGACAAACTTTGGCAAGTGCCCAAATCAGGCCTCATAATCAAATTATCGAAATCTCTGTGAAAAAGGTTCGTTAATAAGAGTACGATAAGAGTTAAATGGTATTCCACACGTTACCTATAAGTAAATAATCGCTTTCCCACCCGTATCCTGTCAGAAAAAGTTATAGCCCAGCTGAACATAAAATAAACACAAACATTGTCTCCGTATCTAAACACGATACCGCACACCTGGTCAAAACTGACGTACAAATTCCCGCGTTATTTGAATTTACGTCACCTTATTCTGCGTTACATGGAAACATCCCGAGTTATTTACTATCCGAATGCAGAAATTTGATCATTTTCCTTTAACGTTGACACTTTTCCTTTAAATATCTAGCAATCCGGCAAACAGTGTCCAATGTGTTTCGATATTTACAGTAAGTGGCCTCGTTTTGAATTGAATTAAGAGGCACCTGGGGGGTAATCGACATATCGAAAAAAGGATGAAAGAGTGGTTTCCCTTTATACAAGGGAAAACAGGCAACGATTCAATAGGCCTATGTTGCTTTATCTTTTAACCTATTTCATGTACTGACAGAGACGTATGTGACACGCGTTTATGCAGTCTCTAGTTTTAATTTGCAATTTTCATAGTGCATGGTATCTTAAATTTTGTAGCACAAAAAGGAATAAAAATAAACTCATAGGAAAGTTTTTGTTCGCCTCTGACTATGATCACTATGAAATTATGATAATTGCTTAGAATAAACTTTTAAATGAAATATCTACCCCGTGTGTAAACCTAATAAAGTAAATTAAAAGCATTGGTAAAAAAAGTCAGCACTATTTTTTCATTATCTATAGGCACCTATTGCTAAAATATTATCAAAATGTCAATTTTTTTGTTAAATTTTTAAGCAGAACATTATATATAAAATAAAACAATATCAATAACAGCTGAGAATAAATGTATTAATTTAATGTCCCAAACTAAGCGATTTTTACCAATATCAAAGACAGATGCTTAAAGCATTTGATTATTTTCTGTGCATCGTATTCTGAACGGAAAAAACCATCTTGATTAAGATACATTGAAAGAACCAAAATTGAGTCAGTTTCATAAAATGTAATTAATTAATTAACTACCTAATAATACCTCATGTATTTGACTGAGTGTTTAAAAAAGTGTTTGATTTTTAAAACTATTTATTGTCTGATGTCGACCAACCAAAATGTTTATCTTAGAAGATATCGTGACTCAAGTACAAAAAAATTGTTAAAAGAAATTAATCATTGTTCCTATGTTAATTTACTTCTTTTAAGTCGAAGTATTTAATAGAAAGAAGAAAACAAAATCGACATTTTCTAGCCATAGACAATCGAAGGTTTTAAAATTACTCTTATGAAACATATGGTGCAAATAAGGATGAAGTTTTTATCGATTGTATTTTAAAGGCAACAGGTGACCAAGTTGTTTAGTCTGATGTCATTAATTATGATGAATCAACAAAGTTTCAAATCCTAAATTTGACCATTACATTGATTACGAAAATGTAAACAATCTTAATTCCAGAGATAAAATTCTAGAAAATCATAAATAATTTAGGATCGCACCATGATGTGCAACACAAGAAAATGTCTTCAGGATAAACAATCATCGTCTATAGGGAGTCAAATGTCTTCCCGATAAACAATCATCGTCTATAGGCAGTCAAATGTCTTCCCGATAAACAATCATCGTCTACAGGCAGTCAAATGTCTTCCCGATAAACAATCATCGTCTATAGGCTGTCAAATGTCTTCCCGATAAACAATCATCGTCTACAGACAGTCAAATATCTTCCCGATAAACAATCATCGTCTACAGGCAGTCAAATGTCTTCCCGATAAACAATCATCGTCTATAGGCAGGCAGTCAAGTGTCTTTCCGATAAACAATCATCGTCTATAGGCAGTCAAATGTCTTTCCGATAAACAATCATCGTCTATAGGGAGTCAAATGTCTTCCCGACAAACAATCATCGTCTATAGGGAGTCAAATGTCTTCCCGATAAACAATCATCGTCTATAGGGAGTCAAATGTCTTCCCGATAAACAATCATCGTCTATAGGGAGTCAAATGTCTTCCCGATAAACAATCATCGTCTACAGGCAGTCAAATGTCTTCCCGATAAACAATCATCGTCTATAGGGAGTCAAATGTCTTCCCGACAAACAATCATCGTCTATAGGGAGTCAAATGTCTTCCCGATAAACAATCATCGTCTATAGGGAGTCAAATGTCTTCCCGATAAACAATCATCGTCTATAGGCAGTCAAATGTCTTCCCGATAAACAATCATCGTCTATAGGGAGTCAAATGTCTTCCCGATAAACAATCATCGTCTATAGGGAGTCAAATGTCTTCCCGATAAACAATCATCGTCTATAGGGAGTCAAATGTCTTCCCGATAAACAATCATCGTCTATAGGGAGTCAAATGTCTTCCCGATAAACAATCATCGTCTATAGGTAGCCACACGTTAACACCGCGAACACACTATGTTGTATAACGATAGTATGCATCGTGCCGTTATCAACTTAGAGATTTTAATTTGTTCTTAAAATCTATGACCCAAAAGCAGAGAACCCTGTCGACTTCATCGGAAATCTTATGGCATGTAAAATCTACCATCATTCCGTTATCCTTGTCGGCAGTCATTCCGTTATCCTTGTCTACCCTCATTCGGTTATCCTTGTCTGCTGTCATTCTGTTATCCTTGTCTAACCTCATTCGGTTATCCTTGTCTGCCGTCATTCTGTTATCCTTGTTTACCCTCATTCGGTTATCCTTGTCTGCCGTCATTCTGTTATCCTTGTTTACTCTCATTCGGTTATCCTTGTCGAAATTTTCCTCACTGAATCTTTGGTCGAGATAATTCTTGTAATGCTGACGAAAGGATGACTGAATTCTGGACAGTTTGTAGCAGACACGAATTAGATTTATGATATGAAAACTTTATCGAAATTCTAATACAGATTTCAGAAAATAAGTTGGTTAATGGAAAACATGACTTAAGTTGAGAGACAACAAAAAACATAATAAATATGATAATGACACTATCACACAGTTGCATATTAATATATTTACACTTGCATTATAATATGAATCGCCAATGGATTTTCTCAGCCTGAATTAAAAAAGCTATACTGTGAACAAAAGACTGGACCAATGGCTGGAGAAATTGGCTGACCTATCTCTAATCTAAGATGCATTTGGACAATGCCCTGGGCTTGTGATATCGAATGACCCACACATGATTTCTGTGCTTTGGTGGTAATCCTTATGTTTCGTTGTTTTTAAATATACAGTATATAAACAATAAAGATAAACACTTTTAATTCAGTATTGAAATATCATGTTATTGATATAAGCTGACGTCACCGATGGCAACGGACGTGATTGTCACGAGCTCCGCTGGCGAAGAGTCTTATATTACCAATTTACACCGTAAACAAGGACAGATTGCAGTTCTTTTTGGCAGAGACGTGCCAAAAGGCACTACCGACTCACAGTTAAAATTTCAAAAGATTTGAAGCCAGGAAAAGGTTTAAATACGTTGAACATCAATATGCCGCAACCAGCAGGCAAGCATGGCGACCTAAACAAACAACAAGATAAAGATACAGTGGCCCGCGCGACAAGATCCTAAAGAGACATACAAATCGAGCAAAAATGTGCCGAAATCATGGAGGTCTTTGAGGATAGCATCAAATCCCTGGAGAATTTGATACAGAGCAAGTGCAACGAGGAACAAGTAAAGGAAATAATTAGAAAAGAGGTCAGCAAAATCACAGAAGAGGGTAAAAAAATCTATGCACTCCAAGGGCAATACCACTGATAAAGATATACGGCAAGATGTTATCTCAGAACTGAATGAGAGAAAATCTAGGGAATCCAACATTGTTGTATTCGGCGTAAAGGAGCAAACTGTTGCCGATGGGAAGGCAAGGAAAATTGAAGACGTGAAAGAAATACAGAAAATGCTCGAGACATGCAAAATGAAAAATGAGGACAACTTCGCCAAAGTAATTAGACTCGGCAAGTATGGTAAATCTAAGAACAAATCTAGGCCTATCTTAGTTCCTTTTTCATCATCCGGGGAAAAGAAAGTTCTCTTCAAAAATATATCTGCACTTAAAGACAATGCGAAATACAGCATCATCCGGACAAGTCACGATCTTACCATAAAGGAACGAAAAGAGGAAACCGCCCTGAGAGCAGAGGCAAAATCAAGAGAAAGGAACGAGTCGAGGAAATATATACACCGCGTACGGGGACCGCCGTGGAACATGAGGATCGTACGGCTGGCAGTGAAAAGGGCTTAATAAAACATACACATAAACTCCGATGCATGTTTACAAACGCTGACACACTTACAAACAAAATTGAAGAACTAAAATCTATAATCAGACAGGAGAAACTGGATATCATTGGAATAGTCGAGGCTTTCCCTAAAAAATCAAGGTACCAGATAAGCAAGCAAGTCTGAGTTGAGCATAGAAGGCCACGAGGTTTTTCCCGGGGAAATAAAGCAAGATCGTGAATTGAGAGGAATCGTTATTTACACGGCACAAAATCTAGGAGCAACGGAAATACCAATTAAGAATAAGTTTGACGAGCGTTGTGGATCAAAATTAATCTGGAAAAAGGAAATGTATTAACAATCGGATGCCTCTACAGGAGTTCAAACAGCGTAGATGAAAATAATTTGGATTTATGTACACTACTTATCAATACAGAGGTAATTAAAACATCTGACTTACTGATATTGGGAGTCTTCAACCTGACAAATATAGACTGGCATCAATGGATACCGTCTAGGGGATCAGATAGTCTGGAACATAACTTTCTAGAGGCGGTGAAAGCCTCATTCCTGTTTCAACATATCAAAAATCTTCCTGAAAGCTAGAAGGACGGTCAGGTTACTGCAATACACAAAAAGGGGACAAGAAATCACCAGCAAATTACAGGCCAAATAGCTTAACAAGTGTACTATGTAAAGCTATAGACAAAATCATCAGGACAAGAATAATGACCCACCTGGAAGATAACAATCTCCTAAGTAAGCACCAATTTGGATTCGTCATCGAAAGGTCAACTGTCTTACAGATGTTAAAAGTTATTGATCATTGGACAAAGGTTATCGATCAGGGGGGATCAATCAGAGCAGTTTATTTAGATTTTATGAAAGCATTCGACACCGTCCCACATCAATGGCTCCCAGGCAAACTAAAGGCATACGGATTATCACCAGAAATAATCAAATGGGTTCAAAGTTTCTTAACTGGCAGAAAACAGCGCGTATCAGTTAATGGGGAAATGTCAGACTGGAGGGCGGTAACAAGTGGGATCCCACAAGGAAGCGTTTTATTTCCATCCCTTTTTATAGTTTACATCAATGATCTATCGGAAACTATTAACGCACTTAAAGTACATATTTATTTGCAGATGATACAAATATTTACAGTCATACCGATAACTTGAATCAACAATGGTCTGATACATGGCTCTTGAAATTTCACCCGAACAAATGCAAAGTTATGCACATAGGAAAGATAACCGATAATACACCGTTACACTTATTATGGAGACGAGGGAAATAGAAGAGTCGAGGTTACATTAGATCAGGTAACAAAAGAAAAGGACCTTGTAATTATAACAGACAACAACCTAAATATCAACGAACATATTCATGATGCAGTCAATAAAGCCAATAGAATAATGGGAACCATCCGAAGAACATACACGTACTTAGACAAAAAGTCGTTCTGTCTTTTATATAAAGCTCTTGTACGTCCGCACCTGGAATATGGGGCCTGCGTGTGGAATCCCTATCTGCAAAAAGACATAAATGAGATGGAAAATGTACAGAGAAGAGCAACGAAACTAATTCCGGGAATGGAAGACCTAAGCTATGAGAGCAGGCTAAGGATTCTTAAATTATCGACACTGAGGCAAAGAAGATTGAGAGGAGATATGATTCAAGTATACAAGCTAACACATGGAGGATATGATAGGGCTGTCGCTGAGGATTTCCTGATTCAAAACAATAACAAGATAACAAGAGGGCACAGTCTTCAACTATCAAAAAGAAGAGGCAGACTTAATCTGAGGAAGTATTCTTTCTGTGAACGGGTAGTGAACCACTGCAATTCACTTCCTAATGCCGTTTTAACGTCACTAACAATCCAAACTTTCGAATCCCTGTTGGATAAACATTGGAGGCAAACTGAATGTAAATATTATCATGAACTGGACAATAACACACTGATCCATATCCGGGATGCTAATTCTTTTTAACTCTGATCCGGATATATAGGCTTAATAAGCCTGCGTCCAGTAATATATTATTATTATTATTATTTCTGTTGCTAACCGAGTGCAAATAATTATTAATGCTGAGATTATGAACAGGGAAAATTATACCAGGCCAACATTGGGCTAACGTAAATAAATTAATTGTTTGTCATCCGGTTAACGTTTGGCCAACACATTATAATTGATTGTTAGTTTTATTTCATTCAATCAACGTTGGAACAATGCAACAAAATTAATGGTTCGGATTACAACAATAAGCCGACATTGGGCCAACATCATAACGCCAACGCGGGACCAACCGAACAAGACTATAACGGAGCTCCGGATGTCGGAAGAATGGCTCAATATAATTGAATTTTGTTGTAAGAATTCCTGAGTAAAGCTAGATGACCGTCGAAGATCACACTCATAGATCAGTGCTGAATTTTATATGATAAATGTTTTATGTTCGTTAGAACGCAGTGAATTAGAATCATAGCTTCTATTACCCAAAATCCACTTACCACAACACCAGGTAAGAACCGCCCACCCGCTGATTGGATTAAAATATCTTGACCAACAACGGCTTTCATGTGGAAATGTAAATGACACTGAAATCTTAAATAGATCAAATAAATGTTTTCTGTCGTGTGAAAGTACACACCATAGCTGATCGTGTAACATCTCTTTATGTGAACATTCAAGTTCTTTGTACATAAAGTCACGACAGTGACATAAGAGCATATATTCATTATCACGCATTTCACACAAAGTTTGACCATTTTCTTCTATTGTTGATAACACGGTGGAAAACGTAAAGCATATTTGAAAAAAAAACATGAAGTGAGAGATGCCAGCATCGCCGTTCATTCTTTCACTTAGACATGGTTGTTGACTAAATACTTCAGTTGTTGGTTCGGGAAAACACAAACCTTCAAAAAACATTCAGAACTTTGAACAAGTTGCATTTTTTGTAAAATATTAACACTGTTAGGAATAACAACTCTGCTGAAAGGGTAGAGATTAAATTCAACTCGATAATAAGACGCCATCATGAATTATACCATTTACAATTGGTAGCTGTTTTCCATATAAAATGACATCGCAATGAACACTGGGTTTCTATATTGTTGTGAAAACAACCATTTTAGGTTGAAGTGAGTGAAATATTGTATACTGTGAACTATTAACGTTATTGCTGACAAGACCAATATCATCGGCTTGCGGGGGTATGTCTTTTTATAGTAACCTACATGATCAGATTCAAGGTATAGAATTTCCATTTCTAAGAATAGCGCTAGGATTTTACGTAACTGTGGTTTCACTTTCAAAATCTTTTAATAACACATCAACTGAAAAAAAACTATGAAAACCATGTTCAAACGAATCATTTCATATATTTCAAGAGACGGTTTGAAAGTCTTATCAGAATGATAGTTTTTCAAGAGGAGCAAGTGACTCAGTTTAAGAGGAAATACAATGGAATTCCCCGATCTATTTATAGTACCCTGTCAGAATTTCAGAAAATATGACGATGCCTTATCCCTGTATATATAAACTTAGTGCATAAAATTTCCATTTCTAAGAACAGTGCATGGATTTTACGTAACTATAGTTTAACATTAAGATTATTTTAAGGCCTTACGTCAACTTCATGGGTTTCCATGAAATTAACATTATATAAAAGATGTGGTTTGAATAATTCTCGTCATACGAGTTCAGGTAACACAGCTGCAAGGTAAGGATATATTTAGACCTGTTTCTTTATGTATGTCTGGCGTTTTAGAATACTTAATTAGTCAGGTTCGGTTTTAATTTTTATAGCGTTTATGATAACTTAAAAGTAGAAACTTTGTTAAATATTCGGAATTTTGTAGGTACAAGTGTGTAGTTATATCTAATACATGTTAATTTTAATCAGAACCTGAATAGAAATTTTGTTTTGTTTTCTTTACCGGGTACTGAACTAATTTAACAATGTTATACAATCCTTATGTCAAAGTATTTTTCATGTTCCGTTGCAAATGGTTACATGTAAATATCTTGGATATTTATCAATAATAATCATAGGTAACGTCAAACTCCGGATTTACATTTAAAACCGAAGTTGGAACACACCTTGGCTAGGAAAATATAGTACTTTTCATGTTTTTTTTTTTTTTTTTTTCAAAACAATTTTAATGTTTATTGAAAATAGATAGTATGATACCTGGATACTTAAGAAAAATTGTAAATTACGCTGACAAAAAAGTAGTCCATTTCTTTACAATGCCATATAAAGCTCCCTTAGTCAGCTGATAGGTAATACAGAACTAAATAACGAAGTAAACAAAACACAAATGTTCAATACAAAGGTATTACATTTTGTAATGAATTACACGTAAATCTTACTTCCTGTCAAACATCAAAGGAGTACATCCTTACTAACAAGTTAAAACTATCGGAAATGATTTAGATGCCAATATTGCATTTCGTTGATGTAACTATTCTAACAGAATCTAATACAGTAAACATAAACATTCAACAATAATTTTCTTCTCACACAGTTACACTGCATTTTATACAACGATATGATATCAGGGGGAGCAAAATTATGGATAAATATTTATGACAATATAAAGAGACACATATATTTAATGGTTAAACCTGACCAGAACCAAACAGCGTAGTATTATCGATCAATATCTTTCTATACAAATAGAAAGAATCCTGACATTGTATCTATTTATGAGTTAACTTAATGATAATCCGCTTACTTCTGCTTGACAATTATACCAGGATAAGTAACCTGGAAATTTCGCTGAGAGCTAAAAGTGATTTGTTGACTCATAGCATTAATAACTTTTTTAAACTTTTTACGTAAATTTTACGGTAAGAATTGGTTCAACACAATGACAGAAAATCATTTCAATAATTAATATGGAGAGTTTCTTTTCCATGAGGAGTAATAGAAACACTTTTGAATCAATACACTTGGTAAGAAATACCATTGACGTCATTGTCTAGGTATACGTACATATCTGTAATCTTAACTTGTCCATTATTTAAATTGAGTCATCATGTCTATTAGCACACTGCATGCTGTAGATAGATCGGTATAGGAATAGCGTATCTCGATAAAGATATTTGTATGAAATATCCGTTTTCTGTTTATATACCGAACCATCTTAGAAGTGTACCTTATTATACAAATGAGGGAAAGAGGGTTCCCATTTTCCACAAATCAAGCATAGGTTTGATAACGCACTCTCTTAATTCTGACGTGATTTTCAACTTCGTCGAAAAACAAAATGTCCGCTATGACGCCATATTTGATTTTTTTTTAATATCTATTTTATTTTTCAAAGCATTTTAAACATACAGATAACAACTTTGCACACATCATAGCAATTGTACACCTCATGCATCCTATAATTGTACACTCATCATCATCATCACCATCCCTTCTACAATCAACAACATCATCATCTTCCTCATCATCATCCCATATACAAACATCATCTTCATCCCTTGTACAATCATCATCATCATCATCATCATCATCATCATCATCATCATCATCATCATCATCATCATCTCATATACAAACATCATCATCATCATCCCATGTACAATCATAATCATGTCATATACAATCATCATCATGTCATATACAATCAGTATCATCCATGTACAATCATTTTCACTCACTCTGTCATCATCATCATCATCATCATTTTTACTAGATATACATGTACACAAACTTTCACACCCACACATACCACAAAATGAGAGAAAAAAAAACTATGAAAATGTATTGAAATGGAGAGAGTAAATAATATGGAGGGAGAGAGAGGGGGGAGGAGTGGGGAGATGGGGAGGGAGAGAAAGAGTTTACTGGGGTAGAGGTGAGGTCTGATCCAAAAAATCAAACCAAAAAATTAGCGTCTGGTGAGAGAAAATAAATTTCTCGGAAGAATGTCAATGAACAACCAAGAGAAATACAAATTATTCTATAAATATATACCTGTATACAATGGAAAGATATCAAAGCTCTTAAACTGTACCCAGGAAATTCACAAATATTTGAACAGATGAATTAGTCTGAGATTTCTAACAATTTCTCCCATTTTATCCATTCAGCCCTAAACTTCTGTTGGGAAAGTTCCCCTTCACTATAAGCAATACTTTTTTGACACATATAATACTCTTTAATTGAACTGATTAAAACTGTCAGATTTAAGGCTTTATGTAGACATCTTGTTTTGTATATTACAATTTGATTAAAATCAAAATTACATTACCTGTCTTATTACCTATATTATTGCCATTATGTAATAAATTACCAAAGAGAAATCTTTGTTTATTAAAAGAAAATGGGATAAGGAGTGCATCAAAAAGGGTTTCTAAACTTTGTAGTAATGTTTGTGTTTCATGGCACTCCCATAGAACATGAATAATTGTTTCCTGTTCCATATTATAAAGGTTACACATAGGACTATTAGTTATACCAGCTTTAAACAAAAATGAATTAGTTGTCAATATATGTTGTATTATCCTATGTTGCAAACTTATCCAATTCAACAATAGATTCTTTCAGGGAAATTTCTGAGCCATCTAATATAAGGGTGGTGTCGTCGGCATATTGTGAAATGAAAACTGGACAACTATTAACCTCCATACCCTTAATTCTATTATTATTTCTGAATCTAATACCTAGTATTTCTACACATAAAACAAAAATATATGGAGCTATTCGGTCGCTTTGACGACAGCCTCTTTTGACATTAACAACAGATGACAGGTTACCCCCTGATTTACAGTAGCTGATACATTAGTATGTAATACTTAACCCATTTTTGAATATCTGGCCCAAAATTAAAATAACTAAATACCTTGTCAACATATTTCCACGAAACCGAATCAAAAGCTTTCTCAAAATCTAACATTAAAAGCATTCCCGGAATATTCAAATCTTCAGCAAGTTGCATATCATATACCAATCGTGTGTTTTCCCCAATGTAACGGCCTTAAAGTAAATCCTGTTTGATCTTCACATATTAACTTATTTAAAACTGACCTTATTCTATCTGCTATACAGCCTGAAGCAATTTTATAACTAATATTCAATAATGTTATAGGCCTCCAATTTTTTAAGAACTGCCTAGGCTTATCTCCCTTGGGAATACATGTAATAACACCCTGTCTTTGCGTTACAGAAAGGATACCTTTTTTATATCCCCAATTTACAGATCTTACAATAAAAAAACCCTAACTGCTTCCAAAAACATTTAAAAAATTCAACTGTATAACCATCTGTACCAGGACTTTTGTTATTTTTCATAATTTTCAACACTTTTGCTGCCTCTTCTAATGTAATTTGCCCTTCTAGATTTTTTGCCTCACTATTGTCTAATTTTGGGGCCTCAAAGGTCTCCAAATATTCAGTTAAATCAATATCTTCAATTTCAGAGGTGTCATTATATAAACTTTCATAAAAACAGCGAACCTCCTCTAGAATATCCTCTTGGCGTGTTATTACAGTATTCCCTTTCTCTATTTTTGGTATTATTTTTTAAACAAAATTTCTGTTTTCTAAATTGAAAAAATATTTAGTTGGTTTTTCCCCTACACTACCTTTAACTTTCTTAATTCTAATGTTTTCCAACTCTTTTTTTCTTAACATCTAATTCTTCAATATCTACTTGCTCTTGTTCCTCCATGTACTGAATAGTGCTCTAAGTAAATCTTCATTTCTGTTCTGTACTTTCTTTCTATATGATGAATACGATATTGTTTTCCCCCTAATTTCCATGAGTAAGGTTTCAAGAAAAAGTTGGTCATCAATCATAAATTCAATATCTGTATCTGAAATAGTATCTGAAGTATTTCTGTTGTTTACCGGAAGACAACACTGGCTTTTTGTATCTAAAATCACTTTTTTGTCTAATTTTAAGTATTCTTCATCATATAATTAAGTATTCTTCATCATATAAAAGAGATGAATTAAATTTCCACAATCCCTTATCCCTTTTGAATTCACTAAATTTTAACTTAGGTAAAGGAAACGAATGTTGGATCTGTATCCTGGTTCTATAACTGAACTTAAAATGCTTGATTACAAGTTTTCTGATATTAAAAAGTCTAAGCGTGCTTGTTTCACTGGGGTCTTTTTCCTCCAAGTGTATCTTTTACTATCTGAATGTAATTCCCTATAAATATCAACGAGACAATAACTATCAATGATTTCTAGCAGTTTCTGTCTAGCTTTCCGATTATTTACATTTTTATAACCTCTATCATAGTCTAACTCTGGATTTAGAACCATGTTAAAATCTCCGCATATAATTAACTTATCATTACCAAAATCATCAATAGTGTCTACTAGAATATCAAAAATATTTGGTGAGTCTGTGTTTGGACCATACAGTGAAATAAGTGTAATTTTTGTACCTTCTATTAAAATATCAAGTGCTAAAACGTTTCCTGATAAGTCCTTCTGTTCTTTATTTACCTTAATTTCACATTTATTGTTTAACATAATTGCCACCCCTCTACAATTCGACTTAAAAGAGTTGAAATAACAATCAAAACCCCATTCGTTTCTAATAAAATTCTGGTTTTCTTCAGAAAAATGTGTGTCCTGCAAACAGAAAATAGAATGTCCCTTAGATGTTAAGTATGAGAAAACGTCTTTCCTTTTAGTTATTGTTTCATGATCAGGAGCCGGCCATAAAGTCATTCCAAAAACACCATGTGCTTTTCAAGATGGAGGTTTATTCAGAACATTACAATATATATTACATTACACGAGTAGAACCAAGGTACATAGACTGAACCTTGTAGCGTACTTCGCCTAGGTAACTCAACTTCCATCAGACGAACCTAGCATACTAATGCTTATAATTAAGCATATTAAATTTACTGATATTATCTTACAATAACATCTCCCCCTTTTGAAGTTAAAGAAAATAACTTGCACAATATAGATATGATTACCAGCAAAATTATTTCCACTGAATCTTGTCCAATTATTGTCTCCTTTCAAAGGTCTTTATATAACTTTGCCTAATAAAAGAACAAATTCTATGCATGTAATAAATTGTCCACAAGAAATGTCTCTGAAACTGCTTTTTACCAAATAGCTTCTTAATACTGAACTTATGATACCAAATCACTAAATTATATCATTAAACATTTTTTTTTCGAACAAAACTATGACTTTGTTTTGATAACAAACAAATAAACAAAATTATTAACTTGGGAAATGAGGTAGACTGCCTCAGAACCCACAGGAGTGTAGGGATTATTCTGCCCTATTACACACAACTCCTGTACTACGCTAAGATGGAATAGCAATAGTTCATGTGACCTCATAGTCTTTCAGCCTCGTAGGAAGTTTGGTCAACCTCTTTGGACTGGTGTATGTGTTGTCCGAAACATCAGTAGGTGACGTTGACTTGTCTACAATTGGAGCTGGTGGTGTTGACGTTGACGACTTCACATGTGGTGTTGAGACTGCTGACGGAACAGTTTTCCTCGGTGTGACGTTAAGATCACCTGACAACAATTTATCGTACGTCGGAGTAATTCTGACGTCATCTGGGGCAATAGTCTGTAGATGTCTACGATTTCGTTGGTATACCCCCTTTGGCGTTCTGACACGGTATGACCTAATTTCAGGATACGCCTCTTCTACGACTCCCTTCGCGGACCAGAGTTTTTCGCCATCTAGTTTGACCTTGACCTCATCACCAATGTCCAGATCGGGTAAATCTCGTACACCATGTCGACGGTTGTAATGATAGACATAACAACGTTTATATTCTGTATCCCGTTTCCTTACATTCTTTGCATTCGGCCATTTTGGAACTAATTTCTTCTCGACGACTGGCACTGTAGTACGAATTTGTCTACCCATAATCAACTGGCTCGGGCTCGAACCAGTCGCGACGATAGGTGTTGCTCGATATGCCATAAGTGCAATGAACACATCATCTTGGTCTAGAATACGCTTAGCTGTTTTTACACCACTCTCTGCCTCACCATTTCCCTGAGGATAATGTGGACTCGAAAAAGTTTGTCGGAATCCATATTCCTTCGCGAACTCTGCGAACTCACGTGATGCAAATTGCGTACCGTTGTCCGATACAAACTCTTCCGGGACACCCCAATGTGCGAAGATATTTTTCAATCGCAGAATTACTTGACTACTCGTAATGTTCTGCGATTTCAATGTATCGGGAATAATAGTCAGTTACGATGAGGTAGTTTTTCCCCTTGTGATCACACAAATCGGCAGACACTTTTTGCCATGGTCTTAACGGTAGTTCCGTTACTTTCAATGGTTCTTTCCTTTGGGTAGGTTTGTGGTCTTGACAGAATTGACAAGAGTCTACTTTTGCCTTAATGTACTTGGTAAGGCCAGGCCACCATACGGTTGTTCTAGCGCGTTCACGACATTTCTCAATGCCCATGTGACCTTCTTGGAGATTTTCCATAATCTCTTTACGTAGTTCTTCTGGAACAACAACTCGATCACGGTATAAAAGCAAACCATTAGACACTGAAAGTTCTCCTCGTGATGCAAAGTATTCTCGTGCTGGTACATCCACACAAGTTTCTTTTTCTGGCCAACCATACTTTGTATATACGATTGCTTTTTGGACACCTGCATCATTGAACTGTGCGTCCCGTATACGCTCCAATTTCATATCCGATATTGGTCGCAACTGTTCAATCGAATTTACGAAAATTTCAATAGCAGTCTCTCTGCTGTCATTTTGTGTTTTCATAGGGTTTCGCGAAAGCGTATCAGGAACCACAAGCAATTTACCTGGAACGTGCTCAGCGACAGGATTAAATCTGCGTAGACGCATCAAGAGACGTTGGCATCTCAGTGGAGTTTTGTCGAGATCTTGCGTGTTAATCAGGGGTACTAACGGTTTGTGATCCGTTAGCAATCGAAAGCAAACCGACGAGATAACGTTCAAATTTTTCGCATGCCCAAACCGGAGCGAGACACTCCTTCTCAATCTGTGCGTATTTTGTCTCGGCCTGAGTGAGTGTACGCGAACAAAACATAATCGGCTTGAGTTCACCACCGTCGTCCTTCTGAAACAATGCAGCCACCAATCCATAGCTACTGGCGTCGGCGCTCACAACAGTTTCCCGTTTCGCATCGTAAAAGTTCAGTGTAGGAGTTTCTGTTAGTTTTCTTTTAACCTCATTAAATGCTTGTTCCTGCATCGGAGTCCATGCCCGAACTTGGTCTGATTTGAGCAAATCTGTCATCGGTTTCATTGATGTTGACAGATCTGGTAGAAACCGTCCAAGATAATTAATCATGCCAATGACTCTGCGAAGTTCTGTGACGCCCTTAGGAGCCTCCATATTTCGAATAGCTTCCACACGTTTCGGATTGGGTGCAATTCCCTCGGAACTTATCATGTGACCGAAGTACTCTATGTTCGACTTCCTGAACTCACACTTGTCTTCATTTAACTTGAGACCTGAAGCTTTAATTCTGTCCATCACCTTTTCAAGGCGTTCGTCATGTTCTTTGACCGTTTTACCATATATTAATATATCGTCTATAATCGCTTCTACGCCTTCCAAACCCGCGAGAAGTTCTGTCATCTTTCACTGAAAGATCTCTGGGGCTGAAGTAATGCCAAAAGGCACACGTCGAAAACAGAAACGTCCAAATGGCGTTATAAATGTGGTCAGTTTCGAACTGTCGGGATGTAACGGTATTTGATAGAAACCGCTACTAGCATCAAGTTTTGAGAAAACTTTGGCACCTGTAGGCTTTGGAGCTATATCGTCAAGAGTAGGCAGCATTAGTATTTCACGTTTGACTCCCTCATTCAATTTTTTCAAATCTACACAAATTCTGACATTACCGTTCTTTTTCACTACTGGTACCATGGGTGCACACCAATCGGTTGGTTCTATCACCTTTTCAATAATTCCTTCTGTTTCCATATGCTGGAGTTCCTTCGATACTTTGTCGAGTAATGGAAATGGAACACGCCTTGCTGTAGTAACACAATACGGGTTAACATTGTCTCTCAGCTGAATGGTGGCTGGTTCACAATTTACTAGACCAGAGGACCCAAATACTGACCGGCTAACCTCCTCGATTCTGATGACTAGTCCCATTTTCATTGCCGCATCACGACTCAGTAGATTATTTTGCTGATCTTTCACAACGTAGAACTCAAGTGTACAGTCTACACATTTATAGCGTACAACATGCGTAAAACGACCTACACATCCTAATGTGCCACCTGGACTCTGAAGCACAGTATCAACTTTCCGAAGTACTGGCCTTTCTTTAAAACGATTAAATGTTCTCTCTGAAATAATCGAGATGTCTGCACCTGTGTCTATTTTGAAAGTGACTGATGCCCCACAGACAGGTAAAATTACTTTCCAGGCCTCCGATGAGCCGGTACTCACTGCACCTAGAAAGAATTCGTCCGAATGTTCTTGTACAACTTCATGAACATGTTTGGCTTTACAACAAACAGCAAAATGATTCAACGACTTGCATTTATTGCACCGTTTACCATAAGCAGGACATGACCCTTTTGCATGTGACCGGTTACAGAATGTACACCTTTGTCCTCCCTGCGCATGACCGTCATGCTTTTGTTTACCCGAAACTCCATATTGTTGACGTTTTTGTTGAGTAGGACGTTTCGTCCCCGACTTTTTACCTTTACTCACTGCATCGACTGATACCGACGATTGATCTTTGATCTGTGACTTGACTTGTTCCGACTGTCTAGCAATTTGTAGTGCTGTCTCTAAAGTTAAATCGGCTTTAAGCTGTAATTTCTCGGAAATTGACTTGTCCGTGATACCGATTACTAGTCTGTCCCTGATATTATTGTCTTTCTGTGTACCAAAATCACAGTGTTCAGCCATTTCAAATAACGACCTCACAAATGCTTCAATCGATTCTGTAGGACCCTGGGACCTCATGTGAAATTTAGCCCTCTCGTGTATCACATTTCTCTTTGGTACGAAATAAGCATCAAGTTTTTCCACAACTTTGTCATATTTATCTCCATCCCCCTCATTATCAATTACGAGTATCT
Source organism: Ylistrum balloti (assembly GCF_031769215.1). NCBI lineage: Eukaryota > Metazoa > Mollusca > Bivalvia > Pectinida > Pectinidae > Ylistrum > Ylistrum balloti. The sequence continues at coordinate 448,077 of NW_026781877.1, read as the reverse complement.
TGAAAACGTTCTCACCTTGTCTCCCCATATTGTAAATAAGGGCACTTTTCTGTACAGGATCTTCCTCCTTGTTCAACTTCGTAGCTGTCCTGTAATGTTTAAAGCGTTGTAGCCAATCAGGCCATTCATTTGGAGATGTGAAATCAAATGGTTCCGGAGCGTGAAATTTCGCCATCGTGATTGTCGAATCCGTTTCAGGGTGTTCTAACAATATTTCGTATGCGCGGTGAATTTCTCCCGGTTCACGATAAACTTACTTCACATCGGCACATGTATCCCACTTCTGACACCATGTTTCATGATCAGGAGTCGGCCATAAAGTCATTCCAAAAACACCATGTGCTTTTCAAGATGGAGGTTTATTCAGAACATTACAATATATATTACATTACACGAGTAGAACCAAGGTACATAGACTGAACCTAGTAGCGTACTTCGCCTAGGTAACTCAACTTACATCAGACGAACCTAGCATACTAATGCTTATAATTAAGCATATTAAATTTACTGATATTATCTTACAATAACAGTTATATCCCCGAGTTCCTGGCGGTTTGCTGACAGAATAGATACCCCTTCCATCACGTAACGTTTCCAAATAACAATAGAAAATACTCTAGCCCAGCAACAGAGAAAGTAAAGAGAAAGAAAAGATGTAAACATAGAGAACTAAAAAACATATTTTGATGATCAAAATCAAAATACAACTGTCTACTAACGTACACATACCTAAAAATAAAGAAAACCCCCGAGGACTGGCGGAAGTAAAATGAAAACCGGAAGTAGTATACTACTATTTAGAAACCTCTCAAACGTTCCGGAATTTACAAAAAATACGATCAATACTATGTAAGATAAAGGAAGAATTCTAGATAAGCATTAGTACTTTTCCGTATTTAATAATAAATTTACACATGATCAAATCAATGGGGAAAATTAAATAAAAATATACTAATTATAAATAGTATGTCTATGATAAAAAGAACTAAACTTACCAGTTTACAATAATTTTCCCAATATAATCCATTTTTCCAAATTATTAGAAATCACAAGTTACAATCCACTTTAAAGAGATCAATCAGATCGATACACCAGAGAAAGTCAATCTCTGGTGGTACTGAAACGTACCAAGTCTTGTTATCGATCACTATGCTAAAGAAAAAAAATACACATTTTCACATGTACCGAATTGTTTCCTTAAAAAGAAATATAATGCCAACGAATTCCCATCTTAACGTTTCCGTCATCTGCAAGAAACTGGTCAGTTAGTTCAGTATCGTAACCAAGTCTACGCTTCGTACCGTCTTCTAGAGTCACGAAAAGCTTCCCATCGAAGCTGTACGAGCGTTTCACACTCTTCATTTTATACGCCTGTTTCAGAATGTCTTGGTTCTTTTTGGTCAAATCCTCGAAAACAACGAACTTGGTTCCACTCAGTTTCCGGCGGTTACTTAGAATCTGGGTCTTTTTCATCCTATGGGTAAACTTACAGATAATAGTCCTAGGCTTTTCCTTATTTAATCTGCCCAGCCTGTGGGCAATGTCTACATCATTCTCATGTAAGTCCACATCGAGAGAGTCACGAACATATTTGATTTTTGCCAAAACTTCAATTTCTCAATAATGACGTGATATTTTGAATTCATTTTTGGATATGTTATGTAGAACTGAAAACTAAAATATCACTTCTTATAGGACATTTTTGTGTAAAACGTCAACTTCCGGTTTTCGACAGGAGTCAAAGTTCAAAAGCGCAATTTAGGGTACCAAACTATCAGAAACTTTGAGAGGTATAGACGTTTGATATTTCACACACATAAAGATAAGATAATTGCTTATTAGGTTTCTTAATATGAATTACCTTGACCGACTTTCAAAGACACAGGGGTCAATGATATTTATATAATTAAATGATTTTTTTTTACTTTTTAAGAGTAAAGCAACTACATGATTTTCTTATCAACCTCCTATAGAGACTTGCTTTTGATTGCTTTAAGCAAAAATTCTACAAAAAGGCCAACTTCCGTTTTTCCAAAGGGGTCAAATTTCAGAACTGCAATGTAGGCTACTAATGTATACGAAACTTCTTCTCAAGTTTGAAAGGTCCTATATACTTGATATCTAATAGATATTAAGTTAATATAGGTGTCCTTAAATGTGGTCAATATGGATGACCTTGGCCCACTTTCAAGGTCACAGGGGTCAATTATATTAATAACATTGAATGACATTTCTTTCTTTTTCAAAGGAAAACTGTTATGTGTTTCGTTTTACAACCTTCTGTAGAGACTTCTTTTTGATTGGTTTAAGCAAAACTTCCACAAAATACCAACTTTCGGTTTTCCTTAGGGGTCAAAGTTCCAAACTTAAATGTAGGGTATAAACATATACGATATTTCTTCTCAAGTTTGAAAAGTCCCAGAGGTTCGATAAATCGCAAATAAAATGCTAAGATAATTGTCTATTGAATTGGCGAATATGAATGACCTTGATCCACTTTCAAGGTCAAATGCGTCAATAATGTAAAAATTAATTCCGAAGAATTCAATTAAACATTTTTGGAAGTAAACAATTGTGAAATTTCCTTAAAAATCTCCTGTGGTCCTGTGGACACTAACTATTGATAGCAATAAGTAATGTTTTCCAAAAAAAATTAATGTCTATTCTTTTCGATACAGTTCCAAGTTAACGTCATACAGCATTATTTTGGAAAACAGTACACTCAGTGCTTCGATCTCTTACTATTGATGATTCCATTTAATACTTTGATTTCATACCGCGTGCCAATGTATTTCAGGCATTGCCATTAACTACAGGTCAAAATAAGTGAAAAGCCCGTCAAAATTGTCTATAACAATTTCTAGTTTCTGTTGTTTACATTATCTTTGCGTATATATATTTCAAATTTGTCAAAATTATGAGCAACACGCCACACCAGTAAACAAGAATGGCTTCCCAAGTGAATCGGTCGAAAATTACAATGTCAGCCACAAAGCAAAGGACAAGTTAACTGGACAGAGGAAAAACCTAGAATTTCGCTGCGGAAACTCACCATTGCAGATGGGACAGAAAACCAATCATAACGTTACGTGTATTGAATTGACTGATGGACTGTTCCACCAAGTGGAACTAAGTCGAAGCTTTGCATGCTATACGTGTACGGTTGGAGTGAGACTTTTACAGAAACAATAACCATTACTCAATTAATAATTAATGCTGAGTTATCCAACAACGTCTGTCCGTCCGTAACAAATCGGGTTCCGAAAACAGGTGTTTACGTACTATGGGTCGCTACATTTTTTATCCGAAATCATATGCTTTCGTGTATACAAATTAACTGTCTCGTTTTCAATACTGTCACAGGATATGATAAGCTCTAAATTTTAAAAGGATTTCCCGAAGGAATTCAGTTATCAAACTGTACACTGGAAATCGACTGGTAAATATCGAATAGAATGGGTGTATAAAACACGCACAATCAATAAAAATAGTAACATTTTTTTGTCGTGATGTCCTTTTTAATATAACGGAATATACCACTTTATACGCTGCCTCAAGATCATAGTTTTAAAAAAAATGATAAAGTTTGGTTCATCTGTTCCTGGCTGGTGTTCGTGCTGAATAGACACAATGTATACAGATCTAATAATATGAACTTATGTTGGGGTGTTTGATATGATGAACTCTTTTTAATTTACCAAGAAGAAATAATGATTAAGTGTGAATGAGATAAATATAGTTTGATGTGCTAATAGACACAGATATGTTTGCTATTATCTTTCTAGAATGGCTTCCTATACAGACTGTGCTATCCTGGGAGAAGGAGGTGCCGGTGCATGTATCGGAGCTGTATGTGAACATGCAGTGACTCACGGAGCCACTACAGCCGCCTGTCATTCGTGTGGATTAGCATGCCTTGGTGCAATAGTAGGAGGAGCTGTTATAGGAGCTATCGTTTTATGTGCTGCTTGTTACGCCGGAACCAAGTATTCTGTAAGCTATCTATACGACGTGATGATAACTAGGAGGGAAACATTTTTAGTTTTCCCCATTCTCATGATATCGCTATTATTTAGTCATTTTTGCCCCAGAATAGGGAAAGCCCCAAACTAATTGCAACAAAATTCTTTATAGATAACTTTGGAAGTTCTATTGTTGTAGTATATTATATTAAAAATCTACATCCGTGAAAATTGTGGAAATGTGTGAAAATCGCATTTTTTTAAAAGAAAAACTAGAAAACAGGGGTAGGGGTAATTTTTTTTTTGGTAAGGTAAACAATATGATGCGAAATAATTAAATTAATTGTATACCAAAGGAAAGGTAATTCATCATTGGATGAAATAACATAAAAAGAAATGCTTCTGATACAAGATGACGTCACAAGAACCAATAAATTAATTCCCCTTTGTCAAAACGTGATTTTCCCCGCACTTTCAAGGGATATATAATATCTTGAATGATATACCTGAAAATCCTTTTAAAACGCCAATTCATCTTCTAGAAAAGACATAAATATTACAGACATCATACTATAAGGTCAAACAGAATTCTAATTACCTCCCCTTAAAAAAAGTTACCTTTTTTCAGGCAAGCTAAATTATATATCCATAAACGATATAAAGTCTTGGCGGTTTGTCTTAAGCAATGTCCTCAGGGAATTATCAGACTCACACAGACGCATATGCACTTTCATGTTATGAAATACATCATGTCATCTAAATATCATCTGTGAAGTCGGTATCTATCCCGATGGTTGAAATTGCACAGTTAATCCCCTTGCATTGTGTACAAGCAGTTGAACAGTCAAGGCCATTCTTTCTACAGGAGCAGCGTTTGCTTTCGCAGTTTGTTTTACAGCTGCATCTTATGACCTTAAGAAGTTGTTCAGGTACAGGCGGTAGATTGGATTTGATAGGTGTAAACCTGCCTAGCGTGACACACCAAACCCAATCCTTTGGATCCATTTCATTTTCGAGCCATGACTGACATTGGTGATAAGCCCTCATGATGTGAAATCTTGCAACATCTGACGTAGGCGGCGGAGACTGGACTTGGACACTGTTGCTGGTCATCCTTGCACTATGGTAGTAAACTTTCTATAGCGCAAAATGTCCAGGCTTGCACCAGATGGCCCTCCATATAGAGCAACTAAAATTGACTCTCCAATCCCTATAACTTCTTTTACTGTTAATGTTCTGGACATCAGTTGAGCCGCATGTTCCGTCATCGTCTTGCTTGACATAAGCTTCTTGAGGGCCTGTCCTTTTCCAATTCCAAATAAGCCCGAAGTGGTGTTACATCCAGTCAATGAGTGGAGACCAGGAAGTGCAGAACATACTGATTCGCCTAGAATGCCGACTGCAGCTTGTATGTCCCAGATCTTTTTCGCCTTTCCTCCCGCTTTCCTGCAGTCTGACCTAAAGGAGATAGTATTTGTTGTATGACAGTCAAAGTAATAACAAAGAAGAACGAGTAAGTCTGTGTCTTCCCGGATGATCTCTACATTTTGCAACCGAGCACAATTAAGAGCAGTCTTGACGATCAGAAGATCACCATCACCATCAGCATGTATGACAGTGCACCCATATTCTTGTAGTTTGCTGCCGAGAAAAAATAAGAACGCTTGTTTGTTGTCCTTATTCGCCAAAAACAGTTCCTTCTTCGTCTTACAAGGTGTTATTCCTGATAACTCTATTTTTGTCGACGATACACCCTTTCCACGTCTCCAATGGGCGACATCTTTCGTGGATGGTCCGTTCCCGTAGCCATCAAAGACAACAACTGGCCTCAAATATCTTCAAGTTGAATATGTGATGTACATAATCCAGATTGAATCGAATGATTCACCAATCTTCCGAGGGGTCCGCTGCAAAAGAGAGCCACCATCTACCACTGAACGTACATCATCCGGTTTTCCATTCACTCCGCAATTTCCTTTACTCCAAATACTATCAGCTAACAATGCCTTCTGTGCCTGCCTTAGTTATCCAGACGAATCAAACAAAGTCGGAGAGCGACTGGATAATTCAAAACGAAAAATGTCAACATGGCACGTCTTGATTCTTATGAAAATTGGCATCGGCTCAGAAAAACAAACACACAAAACACACATTTACTTCAACCTTTTATGCTATTTTTGCTTTAAATCTTTACCTGCTATTTTTCCAAACGTTGTCATAAAAACCTAAAGTAGCTATCAAATAATTCATGTTGTCGTTCTAGAAAATGCACCCGGTTGGTAAAGGAGCAGTGGTCATTTCGTCCACTGCCGTAGGTGCCTTTAGTGGCGCTAGCGTAGCTGAATTGGTTGTTGTTAGCGCTGGTGCAGCAGTCACTGCTCCTGTCGTGGTGGCTGGTGCCGTTGTTGGAGTCGCATTAGTAGGAGGCGCTGCTGTGGTGGGAGCTCTAGCTGCCAATGCTGACGTAAGTATCAAACATATTTCTATATGTCACATACGTCGCTTGGTTAGTGCCAAGTATGAACTCTCGATCTAATCGACTGTAAGGATAGAGAAAACGATGGCAAAGGGCGAAAGAATACATAGAGGAGCAAGATTATCAGCGCCCATGTTCGTCACTTTTTTATTTACTTACTATGTAATCATCCCAACGTTGGCAATTATTGTTAGGGAAGGCACAGGAATTGATGCTATGACCCTTATAGGACGAAATTTGTTTACATAATTACTATATTTGTTATATACTATATATCCCAAATATATTTATATAAATCTATTTTGACACAATGAAAATGTGAGAGAACAACATGTTTTTCGTGCTCGACATCAAGACGTATATTGGAATATGTGACACTATGTTGAATACTCGTGAGATATATTTACTTAAAATTGCTATATATAGGAATTGCTATGCATATATTTTGGAATGTTTTCTCAAAATATCACACAAAAATACCAACACATCACCATAATCGTAATCCAAAATCAAATTCCATAAAACAAGGTCTAAATATGGACAAGAGAAAGATTTACACAGAGACCAATGAAAAAGTATACGGAGAATGAAACCACTTGGTCCGGAAGAGTAAGCGTCCTTTGCTTCGTCGACAACACCGCCGTGTAAACATTGGTCAATCCAAGTGAGTAATGTCGCGTTCCCTAATGAGAAAAAGGTATACAACAACGGAACTGTTAGACAAAGTAACGAGCATCAAACACGTCTAGCATGATATCGCACAAAGAATTTTAATATTTCGGAATGAGATCATTATGGTGACAATAAAACTTCTCCTTAACTTTCACCAACCTGCATCTTTTGAAACCCAGTGTTACAAGTTGTCAGACAATGAGGACTTCTTGCGCGAAAATCGTGATAACAGGAACAGAGCCATGAGTATCAAATCAACTGTGACATGTAAACACCATAGGTTTGAAATGCAGGTATACTGCTATCCAGAAATGAAAAATTCACAATATGGAAATCATCACGTTTATTATATAGCCTGGTGGAAAACTGTCCATGTTGGCTTCGTTGTATGGAAATATATATAGATAAGCAGCTAATGTAGAAGTGTGTTTTATGTCTTTGATTTCCAATTCTGATGGGTAAATACGATGTACGTGGTCAATGACTTTCTTGTTATTTAAAGACGTCATCATTATATCTAAAAGTGAGTTTAAATGACATTACAAGATGATGTCAACCGAAAAATCTTCATTTTTATGAATTTATCCGTGGAGTTCTTCAAAATATACATGCTATTAATTCCACTTCTTGAGTAATCAGTGTCACAATAAGACTATAACGCACATTTGATATAGCTTAGAATGGTGATTAGTAGTTTTGACTTAGGCTTGGTTGAAGCGGTCTAAATAATTGTAATACCGAAGCATGATTAGCTAGTATTTTGTCTTTTGAAAGATTGTATAATATTTGTTGGGTTTCTGTTGTAATCAAGCAAGTCCACGTCTTTTCTTGTATACAAGAAATGTAATAATGTATGCAGACACACGAGTATGACTGCATCCAGGACTCGATAAACTTACGACTTATTTTGTTATTTCCTTCTTATTATAAAGTAAGTTTCTTAAATTGCAATGTACTTTTCTTCACTGATTGAATGTCATATTAAATATTTGATAAGTGTTTTATTCTTTCGTTTTCACAGAAAAGGGACAAATTAGAGGTAAGAAGACTTATTATTTACAGTGATAGAATGCTTATGATGTAAAATATTTATAAACGTTTACAACAGCAACGTCTGATACCATACGAGATCATATGTTTTATCAAAATTAGGAAAGAGAGTATTCGTTTCTAATTTTAACATTCTGGCAAACTTAAGACATTATTAAAGTCAAAAATACATGCATGTAAATATGAATATGTTGAACACAGTGAAAACTATTACTGTAGAGATAACTACACAAGATTCTTTATCTGGTTCTTTCAAAGGGAAATTTTGCACAATATTTTTAACTGTTTTGAACCTTCTTGAAACTCGTTCTTATAATTTTTCAAAGCATCATTTAAAAGCCAGTTGAACAGGCAAAACTGATGAAAATACCATCATTTGCAAATATAAAATGTCACCTTAACTATTAGATATTCCTTTTGCAGTTGATAATACTCTTTTATTGTGGATATCAGTCCCTTGATATTAAGGAAATTATTAAAACAACGCCTTCTGTAGATATATTAATTTTTACATCCATTTACAATTGTTGTTATCTGTAATACACATACTGAAGTCAACAAGTTCAATTTCTTACACCGCCGACATAATATTGTTCGTCGTGTCATATCCAACAAAAATCATATCATATGATGTGATCGCTAATTAAACATTTCTTCAAAAGTGTAAACTATCGCAAATTATTTTTAATAAAACTAGTACTTAGCTTTAACACAAGTGGTTTATTGCACTAATGAAGAAGTGATGCGCCTGTCAACAAACATACACTGTTATGCCAGAATTCCTAGTTTGCCGTCACTGTCCCTTTAATTTGTGGTACGAGGAATATTTCATGGCAAGATTTTTTTTCTTGTAGAAGGAACTACAGCAAATGAAGGTAAGCCATTACATATAGCTCATAAAGGTCAGTTTGATAAGTTATCAATTTAAATATACGAAACGTGGTATATCAGAATTTGTGACATAAAACAAACATTTATCAGATATGAAGATAGATGTGTTCGATTTTCGTAATTATTTCGTGTTGTTGTTATAGAAAATTTTCCTTAAAGGAAACATTCAATGAAGTCATTACCCGTTATCAATCTAAAATACTTATAGCTATCTTACTCTCACTTAAAATGAATGCAATAGTTTCTTTTCAGTATTGTACATAAGAAATAATATTTATGTGCCTTTTTCCATTTATTATAGGATAAGCAGGAAAATATGGAGGTAAGATAATTATATATTAATAGAAGTGTCACTTGCGATAAATAACATAAATATATTGAGATTTGGCATTTCTTTAATTTTCTTCAGTTGCCCCCTACTTTCAGCGTCACTAACGAACGATAGCAGGACGAAACAGCTATGTGATGCAGTTGATATTATTTCTAAATTAGTACCTAAATATGTTTTTCACTTGCGTGTCTTTGGTACAATGCTATTCATAGCAACAATAAGGCGATATCGTAAAGCTTAAACAATACTCTATTTCAACAGACGCAGTTAAACACCATAATGGTAAGTTATTTATTTATTAATCTTTAATTTCTGAAAATCAATATTATACAAAAATTCATTTGTGAAATTTTGTGTTGTGTCATTGCGTATATTGACTCGTTATTACAAGTCGAATGCTATTTGTTTGTTTACTTCATAAACTGTAGATTGTAATGTTTCAGAATGCGATACAAGGCATGAAAAGTGCAAGTGGATCGTAATCATACAGGTCAGTTTTAATTCTAATATAGTTCCGATTATGTATGCATTAATATGTAAAATCATGAACAGTAACACTGTCTAAAGTTTCTAAAATCATAATTCTTCATGGCGGTCTTCGGTTATCACTATGCAGATGTTATGACAACGGCTGTCTATTCGAAAAAACATAATACTAATGTTAAGTCCTCAAGTGTCATAATGACCCTAGAGGGGCTAAAAAACGAAGAAAATAAATGAGGTCACAGTGTGAAAATCTTCCATGACCCTTATATTATGATGGTTAGATTCTCAGCTAGACAACTTCTGTAACTCCCCCTTACACAACACTCCTCCTCTAGAAGTGTAAATGGGCGGGCTTGAGGACATATCTATATTCCAACTACCCTTCCGATTAATCGTTAAATGAGCATTTTTCGATTCAGATTAAAATGTTATCATTTTATTATTCTGCAGAAGACGATAAAACATCGACATTTCTTCTGGTGACGTCATTGGCCTGTCTGACATCGCTGATACCAATTCTGACCAGAATCAACTAATCACTCCTAAATTCTGGGATCGAACAATCTGAATATATTACGATGTTATATGTAGTAAAATTGTGTGGTTTGATAAACAATAATAATCGTAATCATATTTGAATATGTATTTAATAATCAACCTAAGGGTGTGTGTGGCTTGTGGCTGCTTCAGAATATTTGTGGCAATTTGGTAATAAAAATATTACTACAGGTGTGTGGTTTGCACAGGGGCCTCGGGACAGTTTTATAAGTACATAATCCATACATGTTAGTAATGTATATAAAAGTCTTACGAACACTTATTAGCGGATTATAAGGAGATTAATTTCTTGGAAACAAAAAACGACCAGTGTTGAAATATCTAGTGATATAAGTAAATATAATAAAAATGTTAACATTGCAATCTAGAAAATCTCACAAAAGATAATTTTATAAGAATTGTACATTTCTCTCAGATTATAACGGAATTGAGAAGAAGTAAATGTAATCAAGAAAATAAACGTAAATGAGTACCATTGCAGATAAGTAATTGTAAATAACTGAAGTAACGAATATCTTTGTAATTGTAATTGTACAAATGTATATACTAAATTTTGTATATAAATAGATTTGGAATTGTGATGAGAGAGACGCCTTTGTAATATTTTTTATTAAGGTATGGACGGAACGATCCCCATCTCCACAGCAAGCGAGTCATTACACTCCTTTATTAAGGAGAGACCAAAGTCAACTGTGACAGTACGACAAAATCAGTAAAACAAAAACTGAAACCCAAATAGGCGAAAAACAAAGCATAATAGTTATCTTTGTTACACATTTATGTATATACATATATCATTGCTTGTTGTGATAATCAATTAAGCAGAAATTTTCCATAGTCATTAAGACCGAGGTAATTTGATTTAAGAACCTATACACCAGCAACATTGCGGATGCCTAGACCTAATTTTGCCATTATAGATTCCTATTTGTCAAATATTTATTTAAAACTTAAAATTATTGATCACATGGGAGGGTTATGTACATCCTTTAGATTTATAAACTCGGATGTCCCCCATGGCTCGGTTATAGGTCCAATAATGTTTTTATTGTATTATATAAGTATATATATATATATATATATATATATATATACATAAATTAATGTTACATTATTGTATAAAGTAACTAATACTCCACCTGAATTAGCTCAAAACCAAACTGAAACGAATAAAAAAGAATGATGAAAAGCAATCTTGATCGAAAAACCCTTACAACCATTTATGTATCTTCTGTAAGATCATTATTTATTGAAAAAAGGTAAAGAGGAATAGGTGCAGTAAGGAGCTGCAAAAAATTGAGATCGTGCCTGTATCAGAACACTGGTGGTTTATCTATAGTTTAATTCTCGTCTAAACTTGGTTAAGAAGAAAGATTAGTCTGCACATTTACCTGTAAGAGTTCCCTACCTTGCACTTCAACATTTCTTTATCTAGAATACATACATATATATATATAGTTTGTTTAATGTCTTGTAACACTGTTTTGTTATGTTTTAAGGAGGACACAAGTAGGTTTCATATGATGTTCAAACGCTTTGCCAAACAAAAGAATGCTCTTCTCCGAAATTATCAAGGAACTTTTCATGAATATTTTATTTTTATTCTCCGAGCTATAATGTACTTTCGATATCATGCAGTTGAGCCAGATGCTTTGTAAGGTTGGAACCTTATCTCCATTTTCCTCAAGTGAACTCACACAATAAAAGAAATACTAAAAAATCTCTGTATAAATGTGAATGTTGGCTTGATACAACATTCGTTTCCCATACAAACTATAGTAGAACGTGATTCTCCCAAGGGCTCAACGGGAGACCCTTAAATTTAAACTTGAACAACATTTAATCCTTTCCCGGTAAGGTTTTCTTACGTATAGAGGTGATTCTAAATTTCTAAAAGAAGTAAAGATATTGTCTTCTATGAGGCCAAAATAACTCCAATGTAGGAGTCCCTTTATACCCATAGAAGATACACACAGTTCGCGATTCTTATTAGGGACTGATTAATTTTGTCTCATCTTTCCAGTGTCAAACGTAGTGTTATGTTATCAGTGGAAGGGATATTCCTATGTAATGTTTTGTCTCTGTTTGTTTATGTAACAAATATAATTTCTAGACATAATTCACGTTATAAATATTAACAGTCTGACATGCTTACATTGTCTCAATATTTTCTGTCATTTATTCCCAATTTCGGCCACTCACCTATCGAGATAACAGTGCTGATGTTGTCTGATATATAGAGATAACAATGGTGGTGTTGTGATCATCTATAGAGATAACAATAGTGGTATTGTCCTGATCTATAGAGATAACAATACTGGTGTTTTCCTGATATATAGAGATAACAATGGTGGTGTTGTCTGATCTATACAGATAAAAATACTGGTGTTGTCTGATCTATACAGATAACAATAGTGGTGTTGTCCTGATCTATAGAGATAAAAATACTGGTGTTGTCTGATCTATTCAGATAACAATGGTGGTGTTGTCTGATCTATACAGATAACAATGGTGGTGTTGTCTGATCTATACAGATAACAATGGTGGTGTTGTGATCATCTATAGAGATAACAATAGTGGTGTTGTCCTGATCTATAGAGATAACAATGGTGGTGTTGTCCTGATCTATAGAGATAACAATAGTGATGTTGTCCTGATCTATAGAGATAACAATGGTGGTGTTGTCCTGATCTATAGAGATAACAATGGTGGTGTTGTCCTGATCTATAGAGATAACAATGGTGGTGTTGTCCTGATCTATAGAGATAACAATGGTGGTGTTGTCCTGATCTATAGAGATAACAATGGTGGTGTTGTCCTGATCTATAGAGATAACAATGCTAGTGTTGTCTGATCTATAGAGATAACAATGGTGGTGTTGTCCTGATCTATAGAGATAACAATGGTGGTGTTGTCTGATCTATAGAGATAACAATAGTGGTGTTGTCCTGATCTATACAGATAACAATGGTGGTGTTCTGATCTATACAGATAACAATGGTGGTGTTGTCTGATCTATACAGATAACAATGGTGGTGTTGTCTGATCTATACAGATAACAATGGTGGCGTTGTCTGATCTATAGAGACAACAATAGTGGTGTTGTCCTGATCTATAGAGATAACAATGGTGGTGTTGTCTGATCTGTAGATCTATAGCCATATAAATATTTGTCAATCCAAACAAGTAATGTTACGTTCTATAATGAGAAAAAGATATATAACAAAGGAACCAACAGGCAAACTAACAAGCATCATATAAGTCCAGCTTCATATTGCACAAAGAAATATCCAAACTGGAAACTCTTCCATAGCAGAAGATACAAGTAGTGTTCTTTATTTCTGTGTATAGAAAGTTTCATGTGGTTATCATGAATTATTTGGGCTAGGATATGTATGCTCTGAAAATGCCCACGGAGAGACGAACGCAAGAACGGATAGACGGACGGCCTCACAGACGAGGTTCATGGGTTGCAATTTTATGTCCATGCGGCCTGTGGGCTGCAATGCAGAATAATTCGAAACTTTGAGAAGTCATTGATTATCGTTCCGTTGCTAAAAAAAAAATAAAAAACAAAACAAAAAAAAAAAAAAAAAAAACGCACATTGAAGCCGACTGTCAAAACATCCACTTTTGGAGTAGATTTTGTCGCCTTAAGGAAACGACAAATTTAGGCGGCAGGTTAAAATCATCAAAATCAATCAATATGGTACAGTCTTTACCTTTTCATTTGCACATCTTATATCATTATAAAGTAATTTTGAATGTTAATATTTAAGTCATCAAATGCCACAGGTCAAATAAGTGATCAATATATATCATCTTTGTATACATTTTATTAGCACCTTTTAAAACAATGAGACACGATAAATTTGACAATCAGATTATTATGCATATAAAACAATGTCTGTACTCAACATAGTTAATAAATATAAATTCATGAATAAAGGTGTTCCAAACTTGTAGTAAAGAGACGCTTATGAATAAAATTATGAACGAACGGAAGAAATGGGAATAAGCAATAAAAAACAGAATAACGCATCCTATTTATGAAAATAGTAATATATTTTACATACAATATGAAATGATAAAATACGACGAAAAAATAAAATTTTAGTTTTCATTACATCAGTTTCCAGTCTCGGACACGATCGGTGTGCTTAAGACGGCGATGACACCACGGAGATAAATCGAAGTCTGTGGTAACATATTAGTATATGTGGATATGTCGATGTGTTTTAATGAAGCCATGAATCATGCAGTTCAAAATGTTGATCACTTAAGGGCAATGTTGAGTTCATGTTAATTTATATTTGTTTCGATATCTGCACAAAGTTTATGTTAACTGATATACCACCCAACTTAGTATGTTGATATCGTCGTGTTTTCCTCACATCAATGCTTTTGCTGAAAGCAACCGGCGACAAAACTACGACAATCACTGTGTTAAAAGGCATATATTATTAAAGTCACCTTTAATATCTAGCCATAATTGTATAAACATATTATGTTGAAAATCTTACCTTTTCTCACATCAAGGCGTTTGCTGATATCAACTATTGTGTTTATTAACATTAAGTTTAAGGACAGGCCATATCCCTCCGTGGTTGCTTGAACATCTTTGTCACCAATGCAGATTTTGATTTTAGTTTTAAGAAGTGAACATCCAGTGCAGACGGAAATTTGAATCTGATATTTTATTTAAACATTTTTTTCTCAATGTCTCCCTTGATAATTCAATTGAGCTTAAACGCTTTCATTTCAGTCCCTTAACCGAGACATACCAGAGTTGATGAAAATGGCAGTTACTACTTCCTATTGTAAGCCTAATAAAAGTGTAACAATAATTGTTTCTCTTGTTATCAAAATAAATAAATCTACTTTATTCCTTGGTTTGATACTACGTTTTTTCTGAGAAACCTTTTCATTGCTGTTCTGTTTTGGTCTCCGTTCAAGTATTCCTGATATTTATACTCTGACCAAATTAATTAAAGCTTTAAGCTTTAAAAAAAATTATTTTTCAACTCGGTGCGATCCCATACCCAACTCTAATCTGAAAGAACACCTTCGTCCCCTTGTCGTGAGAGTTTTTTGATTCCACGTATCAATATATGGTAGTAGACTATACTGAGCGCATTTCCTTCCAATCACAGAAGAAATACACAAAGAACACCATCATAATCGAGTTTCTGGATGACAACATCGTTATTGAGTTTGGCGGTATGATCTCCCAACAGCTTATTGACATACCTGTAGGAACTAACTGTGTCCCTGTGTTGGTGGACTTGTGTTTTGTTTTCATATGAGGCGAAATTTATATAAATTAAAGACGTCTTGTCGGTAAAGAACAAGCGATTTATTGATCACGTCCATTGAATATTTTTGTATGTAAAAATTAGACTTGAAAGTCAACAGGTTCTCCTACATCAGCCGCTCGATAGTTTTCTTCAACGAAACCACCACAGCTTTCCACCAAGTTGTATGTTAAGCGTTGTGATTTCAATTTCCCTCTTGTGAATTTCTCATTTCATGATAGCAACATTCCTGAATCCCTAACCTAATGTTGTTTACATGTTTACAGGGGCTCTTCCTTTTTTCACTGCTTTCCTGCAAGAAGTCGTAAAATGACACAAATTCGTAACACAGAGTTTCTAATGATGTAGGTCGATGAAAAAAATATAGGGAAGTTTAATCAAAAATCATCAAAGTGATCCCAATGAAAGACATTTTACTTATTTGTACGATATGAAGATGTACCTTGTTCTAAAATGAGAACCTGACATTACTTACTTGGATTGACCAAGATTTACATAGTAAGTGTCGTCGATGAAGCAGAATATGCTTACATCAGAACACGTCTTATCTTTGAGTAACAAGAAATTTATCGAGCACGTATATACCCTCAAGAATTGGAATCAGAGACACAGCAGACTTTTATACATCAGCTGTCTTTCTCGATCTTTTCCTAGAACAAGACCAGCATGGACAGCTTTCCATCAAGCTTCATGATACGCGTGATGATTTCAATTTCCCTGGCGCGAATTTTCCATTTCTTGACAGCATTACCCCTGCATTCCCAGGCTATGGTACATAGATGTCACACTTGATTCAAGTGCCTGTTCCCATTATCACGATTTTAATGCAAGAAGTCGTCAACTGACGGTCAAACTCGTGAGATAGGGGTTCAAAAGATGCAGGTTGATGAAAATTATAGCGAAGTTAAATGGTCGCCATAGTGATTTCATTAAGAAATTTTCTATTTCATAGTGTGACATGTAGCTGGACGTATGTGATTTTCGATATTTTCAGAACGCGACATTACTTACTTGGATTGACCAAAGTTTAAACGACGGGTGTTGGTGTTCAAGCAGAAGACGCTTACTCTCCTGAACCACCTGGTTTTATTCTCCTTGTTCTTTTTCAGTCGTTATCGTGCAAACCTTTCTTTTGTTGGATTGTGATTCTAGATATAAAGGTATTTTCAGTTGTCTAGACATTCAATTGACCAATCAAGTTTGAGCTGAAAGTTCATCATAACAACTAAAACACCTACAGAATAAATACGTTGAATAATTCATTTTTTTTTATATTTCTACTACACTAATTGTGACATCTGAAATTAAATATTCAATAAAGCTTGTAATTTAGAGATTTCTTCTATACATCGGAACTTTCACAATATGTATAAAATTCAAATTTTGGTTGCCTTGGCAACTTTAAAATCCGAAAAGAAATCATTTTTTGGTAATCTCTGACAAATTAGTTTTTTTTCAGTTTCTTATTATATATTCTGGTGGTTGACTAAACTGTTAATTCTGTTATACAAAGCTTTTCTTTTGTAATGAAATTTAGGCAGACCAAAATGAAATTTGCTAATTTCAACAACATCAAATATTCGAAAAACGAGCTAGCAACCATGGCAACAACCATGAATCAGCAAATTCTGGCATATGCATATCCTTAGGTTCCTAATCCAGTAGTTCACAATACTATTAATTTCGAATGTATTTTTTATTCACTTCCATCGTCGAAAACATTTGCTATTGATAGGGATTTGATTTCTTTCTTTTTTTTTCAAATGTTAAACATTCTGGTTGCCATGGTAATGTCATTTTTCGTAAAACATGATTTTGTCAAAAGATTTGGAAAACTTGTATCCCCATGTATCTAAATTTGTCGGGACAACTTACCAAAACGTTGACAGGAAAGGGGTGAAAATTCATGCTGAAGCAAAACGACAAATTTTCCTTAGTGTCATTAAAAAATTCCTGTGAGTTAAGGTACAACTAATAGAGATAATAAACATTGCGGTATTCCTAATGGAAATTAATATCCTTTATTAAGATTGAAGATAAGATGATATCCTTTAAAGTATTGCAGACACAAAACAATATGTTTTACAGTATTGCAGACACAAAATGATAGTCTTTACAGTATTAAATATACAAAATGTTAGTCTTTACAGTATTAAATATACAAAATGATAACCTTTACAGTATTAAATATACAAAATGTTAGTCTTTACAGTATTAAATATACAAAATGATAACCTTTACAGTATTAAATATACAAAATGTTAGTCTTTACAGTATTAAATATACAAAATGTTAGTCTTTACAGTATTAAATATACAAAATGTTAGTCTTTACAGTATTAAATATACAAAATGTTAGTCTTTACAGTATTAAATATACAAAATGTTAACCTTTACAGTATTAAATATACAAAATGTTAGTCTTTACAGTATTAAATATACAAAATGATAACCTTTACAGTATTAAATATACAAAATGTTAGTCTTTACAGTATTAAATATACAAAATGTTAGTCTTTACAGTATTAAATATACAAAATGTTAGTCTTTACAGTATTAAATATACAAAATGTTAGTCTTTACAGTATTAAATATACAAAATGTTAGTCTTTACAGTATTAAATATACAAAATGTTAGTCTTTACAGTATTAAATATACAAAATGATAACCTTTACAGTATTAAATATACAAAATGTTAGTCTTTACAGTATTAAATATACAAAATGTTAGTCTTTACAGTATTAAATATACAAAATGATAACCTTTACAGTATTAAATATACAAAATGTTAGTCTTTACAGTATTAAATATACAAAATGTTAGTCTTTACAGTATTAAATATACAAAATGTTAGTCTTTACAGTATTAAATATACAAAATGATAACCTTTACAGTATTAAATATACAAAATGATAACCTTTACAGTATTAAATATACAAAATGTTAGTCTTTACAGTATTAAATATACAAAATGTTAGTCTTTACAGTATTAAATATACAAAATGATAGTATTAAATATACAAAATGATAGTCTTTACAGTATTAAATATACAAAATGTTAGTCTTTACAGTATTAAATATACAAAATGTTAGTCTTTACAGTATTAAATATACAAAATGTTAGTCTTTACAGTATTAAATATACAAAATGTTAGTCTTTACAGTATTAAATATACAAAATGATAACCTTTACAGTATTAAATATACAAAATGATAGTCTTTACAGTATTAAATATACAAAATGTTAGTCTTTACAGTATTAAATATACAAAATGTTAGTCTTTACAGTATTAAATATACAAAATGATAACCTTTACAGTATTAAATATACAAAATGTTAGTCTTTACAGTATTAAATATACAAAATGTTAGTCTTTACAGTATTAAATATACAAAATGATAGTCTTTACAGTATTAAATATACAAAATGTTAGTCTTTACAGTATTAAATATACAAAATGTTAGTCTTTACAGTATTAAATATACAAAATGATAACCTTTACAGTATTAAATATACAAAATGTTAGTCTTTACAGTATTAAATATACAAAATGTTAGTCTGATTTTACAGTATTAAATATACAAAATGTTATATTTACAGTATTAAATATACAAAATGTTAGTCTTTACAGTATTAAATATACAAAATGTTAGTCTTTACAGTATTAAATATACAAAATGATAACCTTTACAGTATTAAATATACAAAAAGTTAGTCTTTACAGTATTAAATATACAAAATGTTAGTCTTTACAGTATTAAATATACAAAATGTTAGTCTTTACAGTATTAAATATACAAAATGTACAGTATTAAATTAAATGATAACCTTTACAGTATTAAATATACAAAATGATAACCTTTACAGTATTAAATATACAAAATGATAACCTTTACAGTATTAAATATACAAAAAGTTAGTCTTTACAGTATTAAATATACAAAATGTTAGTCTTTACAGTATTAAATATACAAAATGTTAGTCTTTACAGTATTAAATATACAAAATGTTAGTCTTTACAGTATTAAATATACAAAATGATAACCTTTACAGTATTAAATATACAAAATGTTAGTCTTTACAGTATTAAATATACAAAATGATAGTCTTTACAGTATTAAATATACAAAATGATAACCTTTACAGTATTAAATATACAAAATGTTAGTCTTTACAGTATTAAATATACAAAATGTTAGTCTTTACAGTATTAAATATACAAAATGATAACCTTTACAGTATTAAATATACAAAATGTTAGTCTTTACAGTATTAAATATACAAAATGTTAGTCTTTACAGTATTAAATATACAAAATGTTAGTCTTTACAGTATTAAATATACAAAATGATAACCTTTACAGTATTAAATATACAAAATGTTAGTCTTTACAGTATTAAATATACAAAATTATAACCTTCACAGTATTACAGATACAAAATGAAGTCCTTTACGTGATTCCTTAGAGAGGTGACTTGAGAAATATAACCTTTACGGTATTCTTAATAGAGAATAACAACCTTAACAGTAACCCTAGTTCTCGAATATGATGGACCTATGGTTCTTACACAAACAGTATTCACAGACGTAGAACAAAAGAAAAGGATTTTGGAAGAATGTGACAAATATACCCCTTTTGAGTCCAATTCTTCCACCAAATTGTGCATGAACCTCATTTTACAATAAATGAATCTATCACACATGTCAGAGCAGTATGATAAGTAAATACTGAGTTCATAAATATATAGGAAATAGGAAACATTCATTATTCTGCGCCTCACCGAGGCCTAACAGCGGACATCAGGTATTTGGATTTAACATTGTTTTAATTATCCAAGCCTCAAAGGACAGACAATATTGTTACGAGGTAAACCAGTTATTTGTAAAGAAGGGGAAAATTCCCCCAATCGGACCCAAATCCCCCACCATCTTGAGAGGCCAAATATCCATTTCACCCCAAACGAATATATGAAATAAAATAAACATTAACCAACCCTATGTATAAATGTGGACTTGATGAAATATTCGTTTCATTTCTTAAATAAACTGTACTAGAATGCGATATTTTCCAGGGTGCATCGGAAAACCTTTTAAATTCAACTTGGCTTGAATAACATTTTATCCTTTCCCCATAAACTAACATCTAGTTCAATATTTTAAAAATGTGACACTTCGGTTGCATGCATTACATTATCTTAACTGTTTATATCAGGGACGCATATTGTACGTAAAAAATAAACACAACACTCAAATCTGAAATTGTTATTAATTTAATCAAAGTAGGATATCTTCTGAACATTTGAATATATTTCCAAAGAAAATGTTAGATTTATTTTAATTTGTTCTTTACTTATGATGTATTTATCAGAATATTGTACTGGGTTTTTGGGACACGGGTCGACACCAGGTACAGTGTACACTAGTGATCGGCGAAAAGATGGCGGCTGATGTGGAAGAAAGTCAGCATTTTGATGTTAATATTCAATGTAAAGTAGATTTAGCGGTTTCGTCATCGTTACTGAGGTACCCATTACAGACGAGATCATGATTTAACCGGACAGGGAAATGTTCCAGGCCATTTCTTCACATCCGAATTCGTCAGATCATAATTTGGTCAATACTTAGCTAACAAAAGTTATGTTTCTCCCTTGCGAGAGTTACAGTCCTTGTCACTATAATACATGAATATGGACCGTAGCTTTGGGATCCGTATCAAGTCATTACTGAAGTGTATACTATATATATATGTCTGTAACGAGATGAGATATATATACGGGAAACATGTTATTTAAACTGGCATGGTGAATATTGATGTCTACTACATGACTGAATAGCGAGGTGGTAGGACTATATCGTTGCTCTATTTATATATATAAAGGATTTTTGTATAATAGTGTCGTACTGGAATACGTGGAATCGTACATTTAATATACACGTAATTTTTCAGAATAATGATCGTATGATTCTTAAAATCGATTCTGTGTATAAATATATGTATGTAAGGCGATGTGATGTAAAAAAGGGGCCATCGTCATTACTGAAGTGTATACTATATACCTAAACGGGAAACATGTTATTTAAACTGGCATGGTGAATATTGATGTCTACTACATGACTGAATAGCGAGGTGGTAGGACTATATCGTTGCTCTATTTATATATATAAAGGATTTTTGTATAATAGTGTCGTACTGGAATACGTGGAATCGTACATTTAATATACACGTAATTTTTCAGAATAATGATCGTATGATTCTTAAAATTCGATTCTGTGTATAAATATATGTATGTAAGGCGATGTGATGTAAAAAAAGGGTCATCGTCATTACTGAAGTGTATACTATATACATAAACGGGAAACATGTTATTTAAACATTTTGATATCACACACATTACGTGTAAGTAAATCCCCCATACAACGTGTTATGCATAAGCAAGAGTCATTCCAGGAGTTAATGAGGATCTCCTTGGTATTTATTACCTTTTAAAACTTAATCTTTAAAATCATATATAGAAAATGTGAACTGAAAATGTCTGTATGAAATGCAGTCAGGCGGAAAATAAAGCGCTTTTCACCTTCATTGTTCACTACGGAAACGTATTAGGCTCATGTACTGTAACATTTTACGTGATAACGGAAATATAATGATCTGGCGGCCGCTAAATAATGATCTGGCGGCCGCTACATAATGATCTGGCGGCCGCTACATAATGATCTGGCGGCCGCCACTTAATGATCTGGCGGCCGCTACATAATGATCTGGCGGCCGCTACATAATGATCTGGCGGCCGCTACATAATGATCTGGCGGCCGCCACTTAATGATCTGGCGGCCGCTACATAATGATCTGGCGGCCGCCACTTAATGATCTGGCGGCCGCCACTTAAAGATCTGGCGGCCGCCACTTAATGATCTGGTGGCCGCCACTTAATGATCTGGCGGCCGCTACATAATGATCTGGCGGCCGCTACATAATGATCTGGCGGCCGCTACATAATGATCTGGCGGCCGCTACATAATGATCTGGCGGCCGCTACATAATGATCTGGCGGCCGCTACATAATGATCTGGCGGCCGCTACATAATGATCTGGCGGCCGCCACTTAATGATCGCTACATAATGATCTGGCGGCCGCTACATAATGATCTGGCGGCCGCTACATAATGATCTGGCGGCCGCCACTTAATGATCTGGCGGCCGCCACTTAATGATCTGGCGGCCGCCACTTAATGATCTGGCGGCCGCCACTTAATGATCGCTACATAATGATCTGGCGGCCGCTACATAATGATCTGGCGGCCGCTACATAATGATCTGGCGGCCGCCACTTAATCTGGCGGTCGCTACATAATGATCTGGCGGTCGCTACATAATGATCTGGCGGCCGCTACATAATGATCTGGCGGCCGCTACATAATGATCTGGCGGCCGCCACTTAATGATCGCTACATAATGATCTGGCGGCCGCTACATAATGATCTGGCGGCCGCTACATAATGATCGCTACATAATGATCTGGCGGCCGCTACATAATGATCTGGCGGCCGCCACTTAATGATCGCTACATAATGATCTGGCGGCCGCTACATAATGATCTGGCGGCCGCTACATAATGATCTGGCGGCCGCCACTTAATGATCTGGCGGCCGCCACTTAATGATCTGGCGGCCGCTACATAATGATCTGGCGGCCGCCACTTAATGATCTGGCGGCCGCTACATAATGATCTGGCGGCCGCCACTTAATGATCGCTACATAATGATCTGGCGGCCGCTACATAATGATCTGGCGATCGCCATTTAATTTAAATTTATTAATTTAAATAAAAAAAAGAAATAAAAAAAGTAAGTAGTGGCCGCCAGATAATTGAAAGGCAATTGTCAGATAATTAAGTTGCGGCCGCAAGATAACTATGTAGCGGCCTCCAGATCTTTAAGTGGCGACCGCCAGATCATTATGTAGCGGCCGCCAGACATTATATTTTCGTTATCACGTAAAATATTATCGTACTTGAGCCTAATACGTTTCCGTAGTTCACTGACACACATTTATGCTTATTTAAAGATCATTCACCTTAATTTTCACGTGTCCGAGGCGTGGATATATATTTCCTTCAGCCCGCTTATAAATGGCTCGCAGAACAGGCCGTGTATTTGTATACACAAATCGAAAAAAGAAAAGCATTGTCAGCTTGAAATCAAACCAAACATTTAAACAAGTGTTACGTTTTACTATTTTAGGCAGCATCACGTTTCATCTTCTAGAACTAAAAATAGCTAAAAATAGCTAAAATGTTTTTAATATAAAACTAAGCCACGCAGACAAATTTGACGAATAATATCATTTGCATAATACATATTCGTTTACAAAGAGCTGACAAAGGTTTTCCTTTCTATTGCATCAGCTGTTTTACCTTCCACCAAAAGTTGCATCATCACCAGTCGCTCAGCTGTGAGCAAGTATATAAGGCCGGCGTTTGATTTCATCATCACTTCGGCACACATCACCTGTTTAAGGCAACAACTCGTTTTCAAAACGTTTACAGTGATCTGGTATTCCGAAAGTTGCAGGTAAGTCTCTAATCTTTATAACAATGATTAACAAACCTATATCTAACCTTGTTGCAATCTTCATTTATTGATATTCTGATGAACTTAAAAGGCATCTGTTAACAACACTGTTTCTTGTTTATAACGCTTGTGTAACAGCATTGTCTTTTTTCTTATTATTATTTTATTATATTTGTTGGTAACTTTTTATATTACATTACTCTTTCTGTAGACTTTTTGATATATTACACTCTCTGTTATGTTTCTGTAGACTTTTTGATATATTACACTCTCTGCTATGTTTGTTTCTGTATAGTTTTTGATATATTACACTCTCTGCTATGTTTCTGTGTTTGTTTCTGTAGACTTTTTGATATATTACACTCTCCGCTATGTTTCTGTAGACTTTCTGGTACATTACACTCTCTGCTATGTTTCTGTAGACTTTGTGGTATATTACACTCTCCGCTATGTTTCTGTAGACTTTTTGATATATTACACTCTCTGCTATGTTTCTGTAGACTTTCTGGTACATTACACTCTCTGCTATGTTTCTGTAGACTTTTTGATATATTACACTCTCTGCTATGTTTCTGTAGACTTTTTGATATATTACACTCTCTGCTATGTTTCTGTAGACTTTTTGATATATTACACTCTCTGCTATGTTTCTGTAGACTTTTTGATATATTACACTCTCTGCTATGTTTCTGTAGACTTTTTGATATATTACACTCTCTGCTATGTTTGTTTCTGTAGACTTTTTGATATATTACACTCTCTGCTATGTTTCTGTAGACTTTTTGATATATTACACTCTCTGCTATGTTTCTGTAGACTTTTTGATATATTACACTCTCTGCTATGTTTCTGTAGACTTTCTGGTACATTACACTCTCTGCTATGTTTCTGTAGACTTTTTGATATATTACACTCTCTACTATGTTTGTTTCTGTAGACTTTTTGATATATTACACTCTCTGCTATGTTTCTGTAGACTTTTTGATATATTACACTCTCTGCTATGTTTCTGTAGACTTTTTGATATATTACACTCTCTACTATGTTTGTTTCTGTAGACTTTTTGATATGTTACACTCTCCGCTATGTTTCTGTAGACTTTTTGATATATTACACTCTCTGCTATGTTTCTGTAGACTTTCTGGTACATTACACTCTCTGCTATGTTTCTGTAGACTTTGTGGTATATTACACTCTCTGCTATGTTTCTGTAGACTTTGTGGTATATTACACTCTCTGCTATGTTTCTGTAGACTTTTTGATACATTACACTCTCTGCTATGTTTCTGTAGACTTTCTGGTACATTACACTCTCTGCTATGTTTCTGTAGACTTTTTGATATATTACACTCTCTACTATGTTTCTGTAAACTTTGTGATATATTACACTCTCTGCTATGTTTCTGTAAACTTTGTGATATATTACACTCTTTGCTGTGTTTCTGTAGACTTTTTGATATATTACACTCTCTGCTATGTTTCTGTAGACTTTTTGATATATTACACTCTCTGCTATGTTTCTGTAGACTTTTTGATATATTACACTCTCTGCTATGTTTCTGTAGACTTTTTGATATATTACACTCTCTTTTATGTTTGTTTCTGTAGCCTTTGTGGTATATTACAATCTCTGCTATGTTTGTTTTTGGAAAACTGTTTTGTGATTTCATATACTTTCGACACCATGTCATATATAAAGGCTCACTTGACATTCTTGCTTGCATGGTACACAACTTACTCTAAATGTCCATTGCAGAAATTTTGATACGTCAGGTGGTGATTTATCTGTCCACGTGATTAAAGAAGAAAAACACATGACATTATCTAGTGTTACTGTAAATAGACCAAATTACCTTGACTTTTTTTATTATTAGGCACCGAACATAATCCTGTTTGGCTATCACATATACATATACTGGCACTATCATATGTCTTCTCTTTGTACTCTAATGAAACTAAGTACATGTGTACTATGCTATGTTTATGATACTTAGTATATAGGCTAATAAGCTATGACCGATGTGTGGATTAGACAAGGTGATCTTGACCTTGAGAATGGGATCATTGCCGCTCTTACATCTGTCAGGTCAACTTATTATAATGTTTTTAGTGCTTGTCGGTCACTGATCCGCACGGTCACGATTTTATCAACACCATTATTTGTCCTTCTCATTTCCACAAAGACATCCAGCAGTTATAGATATATTTGAAAGAATGTACAAAAGACACAAGCGAATAACTCTTTTCATTACAAATTTAGAGCTAGATATACAGTAGAGCCAAACAAGGAATTAAACTACACCCTACAGCTGTTTCATCCTTTAAAGACTCGTCGGGGATATATGAAGTTGCTGTTGGTATTGACGAATCGCATATTCGATTACCCTTAACAACTCGTCATTCAACAAGTATTCCTGTACAGTTGGAACCTCATTATATAATTTAGGGTTGGAAATACCCTCCGCATTTTTCTACTAGCTTCTCATATTGGTATTTTTTAAACCCTTCCTCCCCCTCTCCACTTCCTGTGAAACTCTATTATCAGATATATCTAAGATATGTAACGCAATTTTATCAATTAATATATAATACACTCTAGTTATATATCATGCTTCTGGGATTTGACCCGACAGATGTAAGATGTATATGAATATGTATGTGGATGAAATACACGTCTTATTAGCACTGTGTACACAATCCAGAGTTTAATTAGCAAAAACAAATGTTTCGGTTTCTTTATGTTTATTCCACATAAGTAAAAACAACAACTTGCATGTACACACAAGGAGGTGACATCCAGCGATAGATTCGTTGTTGTGGGCATTGGTTTGAAAAGACATCTGCTTTGGCCATGTTTTAATCAACTTGTGAAAGGTCCGGGTAACGAATAATTCTTAATTGTTCTCTTTCTAAACTAATACTGGGGCTCCAGCTCGATAAATTATGAACACTGACTTTCACTTAATGCCTCTTCTTTCAGGGAAGCCAGCTATTAAAATGTGTGGTATCTGGGCAGTATTCGGTAGTGATGGCGAGATTGCAGATCAATGCAATGCAGCACACAAAATAGGCCACAGAGGCCCAGATGCATTCCGAATAGAGAGTATTAACCATTTCCCTTCATGTTGTCTCGGATTTCACCGACTTGCAATTGTAGATGATTTACAAGGAATGCAGCCCATGAGGGTTTTTAAGCATCCCCATATTTGGCTTATCTATAACGGAGAAATCTACAACCATAAAACGGTAATTTTAAAGTATGCTTTCATATATTGATGGTTCAAAGTCAAAGTTTGAAATTTATTAGATAAACTTTTTTTCTTATTTCTAATGTCGTTTCGTTGCATTTGTTGCTTTCATAAAGGTTTGGTGGTCTATTACGTTGCATTTCTATCTCAATATGTCAAAAAAAAAAAAAAAAAACAATTGTTATTGCTTTGTAGACCACATCGGTTCTAGTTCTATACTTCAATTTCTATTTTAGAACATCCTTCGTTGCTAAGGGTTACAAGCTTTGACATGTCAAGCATTTCATTCCTACAGTTAAAGGAAGAATTTGACTTCCACTACGCAACACAGTGTGACGGTGAGTCCATTATTCACTTGTACGCCCGGGGCGGGATCGAATTTGCAGCTAGTCAATTGGATGGAGTGTTTGCTTTCTGTCTTCTGGACACCGCCAATAGGAAAGTTTTCCTCGGCAGAGACACATTCGGAGTGAGGCCGTCTTTCCGTCTGACCACCGAAAGTGGGTTCCTTGCCGTTTGTTCAGAAGCAAAAGGTATAGGAACATATCTTTACTTTGCTAATGTTATTTTGCGAACGAATATTATAAGCAGTATTATAATGTGGGACCTGGTCAATAAAATCATTTATAGTCTGAAAAATGAGAGTAATTTTAAAAGTTTAAAGTCATTTCCATATTGAGATGCAATGATAGAGTTTTGCTTGATGATAAAATGATAGTTTTCTCATTAGATATAAATGTGTCTGATAGAAAGTGCAATCAATATTACATTTGTAACGATGTCTGATAGAAAGTGCAATCAATATTACATTTGTAACGATGTCTGATAGAAAGTGCAATCAATATTACATTTGTAACGATGTCTGATAGAAAGTGCAATCAATATTACATTTGTAACGATGTCTGATAGAAAGTGCAATCAATATTACATTTGTAACGATGTCTGATAGAAAGTGCAATCAATATTACATTTGTAACGATGTCTAATAGAAAGTGTAATCAATATTACATTTGTAACGATGTCTAATAGAAAGTGTAATCAATGTTACATTTGTAACGATGTCTGATAGAAAGTGCAATCAATATTACATTTGTAACGATGTCTAATAGAAAGTGTAATCAATGTTACATTTGTAACGATGTCTGATAGAAAGTGCAATCAATATTACATTTGTAACGATGTCTAATAGAAAGTGTAATCAATGTTACATTTGTAACGATGTCTGATAGAAAGTGCAATCAATATTACATTTGTAACGATGTCTAATAGAAAGTGTAATCAACATTACATTTGTAACGATGTCTGATAGAAAGTGCAATCAACATTACATTTGTAACGATGTCTAATAGAAAGTGTAATCAATATTACATTTGTAACGATGTCTGATAGAAAGTGCAATCAACATTACATTTGTAACGATGTCTAATAGAAAGTGTAATCAATGTTACATTTGTAACGATGTCTAATAGAAAGTGTAATCAATATTACATTTGTAACGATGTCTAATAGAAAGTGTAATCAATATTACATTTGTAACGATGTCTGATAGAAAGTGCAATCAACATTACATTTGTAACGATGTCTAATAGAAAGTGTAATCAATGTTACATTTGTAACGATGTCTAATAGAAAGTGTAATCAATATTACATTTGTAACGATGTCTAATAGAAAGTGTAATCAATGTTACATTTGTAACGATGTCTAATAGAAAGTGTAATCAATATTACATTTGTAACGATGTCTAATAGAAAGTGTAATCAATATTACATTTGTAACGATGTCTAATTGAAAGTGTAATCAATATTACATTTGTAACGATGTCTAATAGAAAGTGTAATCAATGTTACATTTGTAACGATGTCTAATAGAAAGTGTAATCAATGTTACATTTGTAACGATGTCTAATAGAAAGTGTAATCAATGTTACATTTGTAACGATGTCTAATAGAAAGTGTAATCAATATTACATTTGTAACGATGTCTAATAGAAAGTGTAATCAATATTACATTTGTAACGATGTCTGATAGAAAGTGTAATCAATGTTACATTTGTAACGATGTCTGATAGAAAGTGTAATCAATGTTACATTTGTAACGATGTCTGATAGAAAGTGTAATCAATATTACATTTGTAACGATGTCTAATAGAAAGTGCAATCAATATTACATTTGTAACGATGTCTGATAGAAAGTGCAATCAATATTACATTTGTAACGATGTCTGATAGAAAGTGTAATCAATGTTACATTTGTAACGATGTCTGATAGAAAGTGCAATCAATATTACATTTGTAACGATGTCTAATAGAAAGTGTAATCAATATTACATTTGTAACGATGTCTGATAGAAAGTGCAATCAACATTACATTTGTAACGATGTCTAATAGAAAGTGTAATCAATATTACATTTGTAACGATGGCTTCCGTGAAAATCTGTGGGTACACTATATTTCAGGACTGATGTCAATGTTCGGAGATAAATCACAGGCGACTCTCGAAGCTTTCCTTCCCGGTCACGTAGAAACATACGACTTGGACTCCATAGGAAGAGCTACATTTGTAGAAAGGACAAGGTTCCATAAAATAGGGGATGCACCTGCATACAAGACGCTGGCTAACCCTATTGGTAAGTTTTATGAGATATCATAGATATCAACAAATTCTATTGGCAAAGCTTATCAGATATCAGCTAACTCTGTAGCTAAGATTTATCAGGTATTAAAGATATCAGCTGACTCTGTAGCTAAGGTTTATCAGGTATTATAGATATCAGCTGACTCTGTAGCTATGGTTTATCTGGTATTATAGATATCAGCTGACTCTGTAGCTAAGGTTTATCAGGTATTATAGATATCAGCTGACTCTGTAGCTAAGGTTTATCAGGTATTATAGATATCAGCTGACTCTGTAGCTAAGGTTTATCAGGTATTATAGATATCAGCTGACTCTGTAGCTAAGGTTTATCTGGTGTTATAGATATCAGCTAACTCTGTAGCTATGGTTTATTATGTACTATAGATATCAGCTAACTCTGTAGCTATGGTTTAACTCTGTAGCTAAGGTTTATCAGGTATTATAGATATCAGCTGACTCTGTAGCTAAGGTTTATCTGGTATTATAGATATCAGCTGACTCTGTAGCTAAGGTTTATCAGGTATTATAGATATCAGCTGACTCTGTAGCTAAGGTTTATCTGGTGTTATAGATATCAGCTAAGGTTTATCTGTAGATATCAGCTAGGTTTATCAGGTATTATAGATATCAGCTAACTCTGTAGCTAAGGTTTATCAGGTAT
This sequence comes from Ylistrum balloti, assembly GCF_031769215.1. Taxonomy (NCBI): domain Eukaryota; kingdom Metazoa; phylum Mollusca; class Bivalvia; order Pectinida; family Pectinidae; genus Ylistrum; species Ylistrum balloti. The sequence goes on along the minus strand of NW_026781877.1, from coordinate 417,219 downwards.
TATAGATATCAGCTAACTCTGTAGCTAAGGTTTATCAGGTATTATAGATATCAGCTAACTCTGTAGCTAAGGTTTATCTGGTATTATAGATATCAGCTGACTCTGTAGCTAAGGTTTATCAGGTATTATAGATATCAGCTAACTCTGTAGCTAAGGTTTATCTGGTATTATAGATATCAGCTAACTCTGTAGCTAAGGTTTATCTGGTATTATAGATATCAGCTAACTCTGTAGCTAAGGTTTATCAGGTATTATAGATATCAGCTGACTCTGTAGCTAAGGTTTATCTGGTATTATAGATATCAGCTAACTCTGTAGCTAAGGTTTATCTGGTATTATAGATATCAGCTAACTCTGTAGCTAAGGTTTATCAGGTATTATAGATATCAGCTAACTCTGTAGCTAAGGTTTATCAGGTATTATAGATATCAGCTAACTCTGTAGCTAATGTTTATCAGGTATTATAGATATCAGCTAACTCTGTAGCTAAGGTTTATCAGGTATTATAGATATCAGCTGACTCTGTAGCTAAGGTTTATCAGGTATTATAGATATCAGCTAACTCTGTAGCTAAGGTTTATCTGGAATTATAGATATCAGCTAACTCTGTAGCTGAGATTTATCAGGTATTATAGATATCAGCTAACTCTGTAGCTAAGGTTTATCTGTAGCTAAGGTTTATCTGTTATAGATATCAGCTGACTCTGTAGCTAAGGTTTATCTGGTATTATAGATATCAGCTAACTCTGTAGCTAAGGTTTATCAGGTATTATAGATATCAGCTGACTCTGTAGCTAAGGTTTATCAGGTATTATAGCTAACTCTGTAGCTAAGGTTTATCAGGTATTATATATCAGCTGAGATATCAGCTCTGTAGCTAAGGTTTATCAGGTATTATAGATATCAGCTAACTCTGTAGCTATGGTTTATCATGTATTATAGATATCAGCTAACTCTGTAGCTAAGGTTTATCAGGTATTATAGATATCAGCTAACTCTGTAGCTAATGTTTATCAGGTATTATAGATATCAGCTAACTCTGTAGCTAAGGTTTATCAGGTATTATAGATATCAGCTAACTCTGTAGCTAAGGTTTATCAGCTAACTATGTATTATAGATATCAGCTAACTCTGTAGCTAAGGTTTATCAGCTAACTCTGTAGCTAAGGTATTATAGATATCAGCTAACTCTGTAGCTAAGGTTTATCTGGTATTATAGATATCAGCTAACTCTGTAGCTATGGTTTATCTGGTGTTATAGATATCAGCTAACTCTGTAGCTATGGTTTATTATGTATTATAGATATCAGCTAACTCTGTAGCTATGGTTTATCTGGTATTATAGATATCAGTGATGGTTTATTATTATAGATATCTGTAGCTAAGGTTTATCATATTATAGATATCAGCTAACTCTGTAGCTAAGGTTTATCAGGTATTAAAGATATCAGCTGACTCTGTAGCTAAGGTTTATCAGGTATTATAGATATCAGCTAACTCTGTAGCTAATGTTTATCAGGTATTATAGATATCAGCTAACTCTGTAGCTAAGGTTTATCAGGTATTATAGATATCAGCTAACTCTGTAGCTAAGGTTTATCAGGTATTATAGATATCAGCTAACTCTGTAGCTAATGTTTATCTGGTATTATAGATATCAGCTAACTCTGTAGCTAAGGTTTATCTGGTATTATAGATATCAGCTAACTCTGTAGCTAATGTTTATCTGGTATTATAGATATCAGCTAACTCTGTAGCTATGGTTTATCTGGTGTTATAGATATCAGCTGACTCTGTAGCTAAGGTTTATCTGGTATTATAGATATCAGCTAACTCTGTAGCTAAGGTTTATCTGGTATTATAGATATCAGCTAACTCTGTAGCTAAGGTTTATCATGTATTATAGATATCAGCTAACTCTGTGGCTAAGGTTTATCTGGTATTATAGATATCAGCTAACTCTGTAGCTATGGTTTATCTGGTATTATAGATATCAGCTAACTCTGTAGCTAAGGTTTATCTGGTGTTATAGATATCAGCTAACTCTGTAGCTATGGTTTATTATGTATTATAGATATCAGCTAACTCTGTAGCTAAGGTTTATCAGGTATTATAGATATCAGCTAACTCTGTAGCTAAGGTTTATCAGGTATTATAGATATCAGCTAACTCTGTAGCTAATGTTTATTATGTATTATAGATATCAGCTAACTATGTAGCTATGGTTTATTATGTATTATAGATATCAGCTAACTCTGTAGCTAAGATTTATCAGGTATTATAGATATTTGTTTACTCTATAGCTATGATTTATCACATACCATGGGTGGAGAGTTAGTTACAGATGTTACAAATTACATTTGGGAAAACATTCAACAGATGTAGCTGTATTCTTTCAAGTCGGATTAGGGGAATCGAACCTCGATTACTGCGTCATCAGACTACCCAAAACAATAGAAAATCAAATATATTAATTTTTGTTAAATGATACGTATAATAACCTGTTCCATAAACATCATTAATGTCTAAAATCAATTGTTTATCAGCTAGACACCGTGTTATAGTCATCATGTTGGAATATCGTTTTAGTCCCTTTACCATTACATCATGTATTCCTATGGTAAGTCATTAAATGATGATATCTCGTTACAGATAACGACATCAAAGGTAGCATCAGGACACTATTTGAAGGCGCTGTAAACAAGAGGATGATGGCAGATCGGCGTATAGGATGTTTACTATCAGGTAAGTCTTTAAAATATACACAGTGAGCTACCTTTGAGGTAATCGGTGCTGCTACCTTTTTGAAAGCTGGTACATCCACTACCTATTTCCTGCGTAAAATTCTCTTTATTGATAGCATCTGTATACTGTTTTGGTAGTTGTTATCTCTAGAACTGAAACAAATGACGAATACCAATAAAAATCAATAATATTATTTTTTAATTTAGATAAAAGATGATAATGATAAAGGTACTCACGTGTCAACATACAAAAACATACATTTTTAGTAACAATATATAGAAATAGGTATTATCGTTTACATATATGTTTCAATGTACAGGTGGTCTAGATTCCAGTTTGGTAGCAGGCACTTTAGTAAAGTTAGCTAAACAGCAGGGTCTTGAATACCCTGTACAAACATTCTCCATTGGAATGGAAGGAAGCCCTGATCTGCTGGCGGCTAGGAAGGTACTGTGTAGTGAGTTACTTCTAATTACTTATCTTATCTTAATATGCACACATTCTGTTGATTATTTCTCACATGAACTATTCATGGAAATGTGATTCTCATTTAATTATTTATCTGTTTACCATTTCATTAACAGGTAAATTCGTAGATTTAGCGTAGCCACTAATTCAACGAAAATAAATCGCCCCCAAATATTGATGATTTTAGAGTAAAATTCTATCGTCTGTATCGTTTCTTCTCTATAACCATCAGGTGGCTAAACATCTGGATACGGAGCACCACGAAATCATATTTACACCCGAGGAGGGGATCGCCGCTATCGAAGACGTTATTTATCACTTGGAGAGTTACGACATCACTTCAGTCAGAGCATCTGTTGGTAAGTTGTAGGCATTAGTAGGCGGTGTCTTGTGTTTGGTTCGCTAACGATTGAGATAGCGAAATAGCTGGACTGCTGGAAATTGAATCAATTTCGTAAAGTCGATTTATTTTCTGTTTAAACACAGGGACAATCATATTTGTAATGGTTAACATCTATAAATGGAAATTAGCAAATAACATTTGTATATAAAATTTAGGTATTAAAGATTGAAAAAAAAACAACAAAAACAACAACGTTTCGTAGTTATTAGTACAAATATTTTCAAATCTTACATAAAAACATATTGATTTGTTTTTCCACAGGAATGTTCCTTGTTAGTAAATATATAAAACAAAAGACAGACACGACAGTCATTTTGTCAGGGGAGGGAGCAGATGAGATCGCTCAAGGGTATATATATTTCCACAAGGCGCCCTCTGCTGAAGACGGGGACGAGGAGAGCAGACGACTTTGTAAAGACTTGTACATGTATGACGTACTAAGAGGTGACCGGATGACGTCAGCCTGGGGGTAAGGGATTTTTATACTTAACAGACAATCCTAACTTTCGTGATATCATTCGAAGCTACTAATTTAAGGTAAACAGCGCTCTTTGTACCTGAGATTGGGTGGGATCTCTCTCATATTGGCAAGGCAGTAACTATGTATTCCTTTTGTACCTGAGATTGGGTGGGATTTCCTCATATTGACAAGGCAGTAACTATGTATTCCTTTTGTACCTGAGATTGGGTGGGATTTCCTCATATTGACAAGGAAGCAACTATGTATTTCTTTTGTACCTGAGATTGGGTGGGATTTCTCTCATATTGACAAGGCAGTAACTATGTATTCCTTTTGTATCTGAGATTGGGTGGGATTTCTCTCATATTGACAAGGCAGTAACTATGTATTTCTTTTGTACCTGAGATTGGGTGGGATTTCTCTCATATTGACAAGGCAGTAACTATGTATTTCTTTTGTACCTGAGATTGGGTGGGATTTCTCTCATATTGACAAGGCAGTAACTATGTATTCCTCTTGTACCTGAGATTGGGTGGGATTTCTCTCATATTGACAAGGCAGTAACTATGTATTCCTTTTGTACCTGAGTTTGGGTGGGATTTCTCTCATATTGACAAGGCAGTAACTATGGATTTCTGTTGCCATTATTGATGGTCCTAGCATTTTGGATATTTCGTCTGACAACATTAGCATTAAAATAATGTCCGTAAAATGAATTATGTTTATGAACTTCAGTGGTAGATGGTCAGTGTGTTCTATATTTGAGTCGTTTAAACTGTATTTCCTTGAGAAATATTTATTTTCATTATTTATTACTGGTACATGTAAGTACCGTTTTGCAATGGAAGGGAGATTATCTGGAAGAAAAAAAAAGTTTATTAACTGACAAAGATAGAGTTACCTCCCCTATCTCAATTATTTTTCGACTACATGGCAAAATCTGAATAGTTTTATAATTTTATATTGTAGATAAATCGAAAATCATCTTTGTTTTAATTAGTGTTAGTTTATGCGCATTCTTTGTTATCTTTTTTTTGAAAATGATACAAAACGGAAGTGGGGAAACGATTAAATCATTTTACAGCATAAAATTATATATAATATATATATAAACATTATGAAATGTATTTGTATATATGTTAAGCTTGCTTTTTAGAGAACACGTGCACAAATATTGTAAATATGACATTTAACCTACATTATTCGACATTGATACTGGTCTTACTTTTTCGGCTGTGTACAGGTAATGTAAAGAGTTTGTGTAATATGGCTCTAATGCTGACATTTCAAATTTAAATGACTATCACAAGAACAACTCTTATGTCTCTTTCTAACGTAAATAAATATATCCATGTGCTGTTGAGAGATAATTGATTTCAACTTATTTTGCGTACGAAATAGTAATATAGTAAACTATTAAATGATGGTTCCAGGTTGGAAATACGTGTTCCTTTCCTGGACCACCGGTTCAGCAGTTTCTACCTCTCACTACAACCTAAAGCCAAGTCGCCCAAGAACGGGATAGAGAAACATTTACTTCGGTCAGCCTTTGACAGCACGGGTTTACTCCCAACAGAGATATTATGGCGACCCAAGGAGGCTTTTAGTGATGGCGTGTCCAGTCAAACCAGGTCTTGGTACGAGGTACTTCAGGACTTCGTTGACCAACAGGTAGGGTTTTCTTTGACAATGATAATATTAACATTGGCGACTGGTAAAAATGCACTCAGATAATTCTACATAATTTATATTTTTCAATCCGACAATAAATCTTTTAAGTTTTGAAAAATGTGTAATAACAACCATCATCCATTTTATCTACAAAATGAACCCGGTGTTTTATCCACGGCTCTAGTAAGCCAAAGTGTTTATTTATAAGGAAAATGTTGTAAACAGCAGATCACCACGGGTCACTCATCGGTGAATGCTTTTTTATTCTATTACGGTACTTTTCACGATCAATGAATTTTACTTTTAGTCATAACAATCTTTACTTTTCATTACACCATGATATCAACCCCAGTTATCTTTTATTTTGGAGTGACACGAGTTGATTTTTTACTTTAGATATGATATTACACATCACACATACACAGATATTGTGTTGTACCTACCCGCCACACTTTACATACTAGTAGGTCGCGTATTAAATATTCCTTCTTGTTTACAACAGATAAACGATACAGACTTAGAGGAAAGCAGACATCGTTATCCCCACAACCCTCCACGCACTAAAGAGGCTTTATACTACAGACGTATATTTGAGAAGTCCTATCCTGGACAAAGTCATCTGATACCCTATTACTGGATGCCGAAGTGGTCAACATCAACAGATCCTTCCGCGAGAACGCTAAAACACTACAAACAGTGAGGATTGAGAAGGAAGTGATGAACCTTATAATAAAAGTATCCAGATTTACTCCAGCTTTATATAATATAGATAAAGATACATAATGTGTATGATAAGTACTAAATCTATCAATATATGACGTTATGGTAATTTCAGCAGAACAAATTTGTTGTCCATGGTTTGATATCCGCTTGAGACCTTACAAATGTTGTCGTCTTTTAACCTTCCGCTGCCTGAACATGAGAATCTCCAACAAGACCAAGATCGTCCACGGAGCTATTTTGATATAGAATTGCCTCTTGAGTAAGTTCTTGATGCCATGGAGACATAGACTTCTGAGGAGAAAGACCACGAAACTTACTCAGTATAGGCTTTATTCTTCCGAGTACCTGTTGGAGAATTTTCATAATTTCTAAAACATATCAACAAAATCAATTATTACAATTAAATAATGTTTTATATTTTTTAATGTATGGACTTATTGTTTTTCCTTTGGTGATACTTTTTGATTATCATATGATTTAAGATGTTGAGATTATGTTTTTAACCCAATTCATTGGGCTTACAAAAAGTAATTGCAGACTTTTGAAACAAAACCGTCTTAATTGAAATATAAGCATGGAATCTTGCTTTTGTACATTTCATGAGGAGATGAATTGAGTTGCTTTTGAGACAAATTAAGAGGGGCTCAATTACTACCCAATGAAATCGACAAATACAGTTAATTAGATTTGCCTCGAGAGCAACTCAATTTACTACCCCATGAAATCGACAAAAGCAGTTTATTAAATTTGTCTCGAGACCAACTCAATTTACTACTATATGAAATCGGCAAAAGCAGTTTATTATGTTTGTCTCAAGTACATTGAGAATAAGACCAGGTGTTCCGGAAGAGTAAGGGTCTTCTGCTTCATCGACGACACCCGCCATGCAAACCTTGGTCAATCCAAGTAAGCAATGTCACGTTCTCAAATAAGAACAAGGTATACAACAACGGAATCAACAGGCAAAATAACGAGCATCAAATACGTCCAGCTTTATGTTTCACAAAGAAATAGAATATTTCTCAATAAGATCACTTTGGCGAACATAAAACTTTCCCATGATTTCCATTAACATGCATCTTTTGAAACCTTGTGTTACGAGTTTGTCAGTCAGTTGACGACTTCTTGCACGAAAATCGTGATAATGGAAACAGGTCCCTGAATATCAAATCAATTGTGACTTGTAAATACTATTGGTTGGAGATGCAGGTATATTGCTATCCAGAAATAGAAAATTCACAATAGGGAAAATGAAATAATCACGTTTATCATAAAGCTCGGTGGAAAGCTATCCATTTTTGGTTTCGTTGTAGGAAAAGATTGAGATAAATAGCTGATGTAAAAAGCCTGTCATAATTTTGATATCCTGTTCTGGTGGATATATACGATGGACGTCGTCTATAAGTTTCTTGTTATTGATAGACAAGACGTCATCAATATACTTAGTATCTGAAGGTGAAATTAAACGACTTTGCAAGGTCTTTGTGGCCTGTTTTGATACGCTCTTCAATAAATTCAGCCTCGTATGAAAACAAAAACAAGTCAGTCACCAGAGGGGCGCAATTAGTTCCACAGGTATGCCAGAAAATCTCACTACCAAATTCAACGGAGATATTTTCAACCAGAAACTCGTTCATTTTTATGATTTCGTACGCCGTATATTTCTTCTTTGATTTGGACGTAATTGTTTTACGAAATACGCTTCAGTATAGTTCACAATCATATATTTATACCGCCGTTCACCTTTCATGGAGAGTGAGGCTCTCATAACAAGAGAGCGAAGGTGGGGTATAGGGTAGAAAAATCCAATGTTGTTATAGAAGAAAAGTTTTTAGAAGAGACTTATTTATGTTATACATATATATATCTCTAATTGTCACACATACCTTTATTCGGACTGTCTGCTGTTGACATTTTAACAACTGTATTGTGTTTCATATATAGACTTGTCCATCACACATCAGTGAATGAAATATGTCGCTTCTTATCTTAAGAAAAACCAAGCAAGACATATTCCAACATAAAATTTATTGATACAATGTAAATGATAGCTCTACCTTTCCTACTATCGTCCACACGATGAATTGGAAGCGTCTACATGAATTTCGATTTCTTGACCCATAACAGAGGCAAAATTTTATTGTGTATGAATTTTATGTTTAAGGAAGCACAGAGTCATGCTTATGGACTTGTACTTTACAACAGAAACCCATTTTCTGATGAATGTGATAGGCATTTAATGCATCAGAAGAATTTGTTACTAGAGTTCATCCTAGGGAGTTTCGATGCTTCAAAATCAATCAGACCTGGTAATTCGTATCTCTCGCCGAGACGTGGTAGATTGTGCTTCCGAAGGATGGAGTCAGCTTCCACTCGGAACCCCTGGGGAATTGTCCTTCGTGAATCACTTATTACCAAGCTTTGACTAAGCGAACCCCTGTTTGAATCCACCTTGAATCCCTCTGTTGCAGATGCTATATACTCTCTTCGAATATCGAGAAAATCGAACAGAATCGAACAGGTTTTACGAGGATTCTTCATCATATCTTCATAGAGTAGAGCGATGACTGGCACTCGCGCCTCGATAGCCTCAACGCAACGCGAGATACTGGCAGCCCATGATGTCGTGAATATTCCCACGCTACTCAAGCTCTTTGGAGGCATAGCAGGAGGGTCACGATCTAGCACAAAACAGAAGTTGAAATAAAAGAAACTTCTGAAACATGGCATGACCGTGGATAAAATTTTGTTGTCTATTATGTAACGTGCCATCATGGCAAACGGCTCTTCTGAGAAGAGACTCAGCGATGACGTCACAGTTTTAAGGCTATTGCGGTATACATAGATTTGATATATCTGTGGGAAATTCTTGTACACGTCATCCATCTGTCCTGTACAGCTCGGCCTCGTTTTGACACAAATCATTCCTGCCCTGTCGTCCGGTTTACACAGTAAGCGAATTGAACTTGGCAGTAACTGTTCATATTCACCTTTATTGATTCGTTTAGTTTTCTTTAAGTAAGCTAGACTAGTGAGAACATCTGGTTCCGACAACACCATCATACCCGGAAGTTGCGCAAAAACACGTGTCAGTAAAGTCGAGCCACAACGCCCGGTGCTAGAAATCCAAATGATTGGTACCCTTGGGGCGCCGAGGTCAGATGCAACTTTATGGAAAGATGCTAATGGGATGGAGATGAGACATTGCGCATGCTTAAACTGTTCTTGAAATAATGATGATGTGTTTTCTGATGAACTATATATATCTGTTCCTTCTTTCACCTCGACAAATATAGCTTCTTTCTTGGTGATACAATAAAGTGATATATGAGGTTTGAGCACGTAATTAGGATGCTTAAAACATTTATGAGTTGTTATGAAATCGGACGGGTCAGCCATTGTCATACCAAACAACTTCCGTCGCCATACAACATGCTGGACATGCGCACTCAGCTTGAATTGTAATCCACGATGTGCGTCCTTTCGGGTCCTCTCGACACCGGTCACTGCCCACGTGAACTTTTGGAAGGTGACGACAATAGAGCGCGTAATTTTGTAGAGTATGTAGGTAAGGAATAATATGAGATATTCCCGCGCTTTGTTCATTCCCTTGCTCATGTTGTCTAGGTGGTTCACTTCCTTCAATTTAGACTCCATATTGATGTTGCGGTGATCCCGGAACGACATCTGAAACAAAGATGGACAATTACACAAAATGACTGCTACAATGGCCTTTTATATTTATATACTTTTCATATTAAACAATGATGATGTACAACCAACGACGGAAAAAAAACTACAAAATATTGATGACATAACACATACTTATTCTGGCTAGAAGAAGTACATATTTATCTGGAATAGTTACTTGTAAGATCTTCCTGGTATTTAGAGTAAACAAAATCAACTTTACGTATTGTTATATTGGCACAGCGGTCAACCAAGAGGTCCTAGAAATTGTTTATAACAATTGTAGGTGTATAACAGTGATGTTTGTAAGATTTCTTTCTAGCGAGTTCAGAACAATATTCCTAAAATTGTGAGGAGTCACACTAATTAGAGATATAGCTGAGTCTTACAATTTGGGTGAGTCTCACAGTATAAGCCTGAGACTTGAACTTACATTCACCGGTATATAGAGCATTCTTCTGAGAGTTATCTCCCCTTAGCTACCACACTAGTTTGGCTTGGTGTTAAAATGTATAACTTTGATATCTACTGGGAAAATATCTTGAAAATTTACAAAAGATGGTTATTTTCCTTAAAATTTCTGATTTCGAGGTGTTGTTAATACGTGTATACACGAGTACAGAATGCCACGACTCAACGATTTACACTAAAATGTACGTTATGTATCCATCAGTCGTGGCATTTATAACATTTACTATCACCAAACACACAATGATAAAAATTCGTTAATAGTAACCATTTGCTGCAGTACTTCTAGTAATTATTTAATAATTCTAGGTATATGTGCTATGAATCAACTTGGACAAGGCCGTTCACATAACTGTATATAGTACTGTCCCATTGTTGTTTCCATTCACTAAGAAAAAAACTTTATTTTTCGTTGCCATATGTCATTATGTGGATGACAATAATCTATATACTTTCATTTGAAAACGATTTTGAACGTATGTGAATGTAGAACTGACGTGTGTAGACGTGTGTCTTATTGGGTAAATAGAATCTCGTTAGCACTAGAGTAACACTTTGACGTCACCATCACGTGACCTCGTTCCGCATTCAAAATATGCACTAGGCTAAGCTAAAAGGGCCTAGAAAGACGGGACGCCACGGATTATACACCAAATTGCATCATTTTAAACTGAAATCAGGAATTATGCAAAATCGACGCCAAAGTCATTGCATTTTTAGGGTCGGATTTTGTCAATCTGATTATCCATTCACTACAATACACTCCAGAATATCGAAGTGAATTCAGACCTTGAGATAATCATATTGACTGCTATAGGGTCAATGGATCTTGGAATATGGGAAGAAGAAAATACTTCTTAAATTCAGACTCCACATTAGAGGCCTCATCGATTGTACTTTTAAAGTGTGTTTCAATAAATGTTCTATTAAATAATGTACTAAATGCGAGCTATAAGTCATTGATATCCACATAAATGTCCATATATATAATCTACCAAGGTAAACTTATATATATATGTGTGTGGATATCACGTCCTTCATTATATAGTTAGACGTAAGTACATACCGAAATGTACATATAAACAATATTTATAAAGTGTTTCCGGAAGGTAAGTCTAGGATAGACACACATTCTCCTATAAATAAATGACCTGTTGCTGTGGGGATGACCGAATGTGACAAATTGCCAGCGAAATCTGCCATTACATGTAGGTAGGTGAAAGGTCAGGGACGACTTTGAAACTATACACAGAGAGATTGTAGTTCGGACCGAGTTTTCAGAATGAATCCAAGGAAGCTGGAATCAGAGATATAATATCCGAAGCTGGAAAGTCAATCTAAACTCCCACCTAATACATTTTAAACACCAGGTAAGGTTTTCATATACTGTATGACCACAGGGATCCGGTGGTGACCAGGAACCTAGTTTGTCTTAAACTTAACTTTTAAATTATATGTAATGCTATGTTTTCAAAATGAGAAGTGTCCGTATTAAGTATATGGTTTGGTATCTTTTTAATGTTTTTATGTTCCTATACTGAGAGTTCAAACCCTTTGACCTCTGTGTACACGGTCCAGAGAGGTCATATCATAATGGCGTCACGCAAATATGTAACCTTGTTAAACTTTTACCTTCGATCCATACAACAGTGCAAATATAATAAATCAATAATTCAAACTGAAAAATGACTTTTTGTTCATTTGAATTAAAGCTTCATCAGAAACCCGACAATGAAGCGGTGACTAATTTCTAGATACGGCAGGGACAATGTCTTTGTGTTACAAGCATAAATAGGGCTCGATGTGTGATTGCTATTTATATATATATATATATACCTCGTATCGTACATCACTGTATTATACAGTATCCTATGTATTTTTCAATTTTTGTGACCTAACAACACACAATATGTATCACCATCGTGTCCCGGTATGTGTACCTGTAATTGTTTACCTGTAATTGTTTACCTGCTATTGTTTACCTGTTATTGTTTACCTGGCAATGTTTGTGATGGTCGCTATTATGAACAATCGAATATACATTATGTACTGGTTTTAACATCTCAGGGTCGTCTTATGTTACGTCCAGGCTAGTGATTTCTCAGATATCACGGAAAGTATACACGGGAGAATGAAGACTTGAATGATACTACGATATATGTGTACTGAGTAGGAGTGGGGAAGGATGGGTACTAAATGTCTTGTGTTCCCTACAACACGCGCGCAAACATTATACAAAACATATTAAAATTATCATTATTCACCAGGACGTGGAATGTATATATTGTTGTTCCGTAATACACCATGAAACACACTAACAATGTGTGACGGTAGGTTGATCAACCCGGACAGAATAGACATCATCTGTTATTATCTATCCTGGTATTTACTTATGTAGCTGACTTCAGTATGACATTAGCACACTACAAAATTCAGTTCATGCTCTGCCATTTTATTACGGTAATTTCCTGTCGATAAGTCAAGCTCTAAGTTTACACGTGAATGCTGGGTACAGTGTTTACACAACGTGTGTTGTAAAGAGTGTCGACAGATAAGGGGTGTGTCCCGTAAACTCTTATATATCTCTCTACGGGAGGGCCAAGTAGGACAGAAAATACTTAACTCTAACTTATCATATTTCTGAATTAAATATTTCTTGTTCACGATGCGTGATATTTTGTCTTCATAAATAAGTAACTGTCTATACGTTAAGAATACAAGAATGATTTACTATATAACTATAGGGTATGTAAGTGTCTACATTTAAAGAATACACAGGGTATGTAACTGTCTACATTTAAAGAATACACAGGGTATGTAACTGTCTACATTTAAAGAATACACAGGGTATGTAACTGTCTACATTTAAAGAATACACAGGGTATGTAACTGTCTACATTTAAAGAATACACAGGGTATGTAACTGTCTACATTTAAAGAATACACAGGGTATGTAACTGTCTACATTTAAAGAATACACAGGGTATGAGACTGTCTACATTTAAATAATACACAGGGTATGAGACTGCCTACATTTAAAGAATACATAGGGTATGTGATTAACAGTAAGATTTATGTAGGAAAATAAATCTGATTTGCAGTCAAAATTTACTGAATATATGTGACGAAGCGTCGTACATTTAGTCAAAGTTAATTGGTTACAAAATATACGTGCCAAAATGTTGTATATTTAGTCAAAGTTAAGAAAATATTATGACGAACCGTCGTACTTTTTCTCAAAGATTATTACAAAATATCTGTGACGAAGTGTCACAGTATACAATGAATTTAGTTAAAGTTTAGAAAATACTTAGACGAAGCGTTGTACTTTTAGACAAAATCAATCAATTAATCAATAAAAAAAGTGTATGTGTGACGAAGAGTCGTACATTTAGTAAAAACAATTACAAAATATTAAACCGGAGTGTCGTACTTTCAGTGAAAAGTTAATAATTACAAAAAAAGTTTACTGAATATATGTAACAAAGTGTCGTAAGTTTATTCAAACTTTAATTATTTATGTAACAAAGGGTCTTACGTTTATTCAAACTTAACTTATTTATGTAACAAAGTGTCGAAGTTTATTTAAACATCACTTATCTATGTAGCAAATGTCTTGCGTTTATTCAAACTTAACTTATTTATTTAACAAAGTGTCATAGTTTATTCAGAACAAAATAATTCACTTAAATATGCACTGAGGAAAAAATCACAATATTTGTCAAATTTCGGTAAACAACTTCGACGAAAATGTATATGTACGTTTTTAATCACGTCTAACAAAAATTATGTTCAGCTGAGTTATTACACTTGTATCTGTATATCTATACGACTGTTTGACAGATTTTAGATTTGGTGAAGTTAACAATTCCATGTGACACGGATATATCTATAACATAATTACACACCTTGACACTGGTATGTGATCGATGATGAAACGAATGTTGGAATCGGACATTAAAATGATTTATCTTTCAATAACTACAGGTAAAAATCTTACAGGTAACATTTGTTACCGATGTCTCTTGGTTAATCAACTAGCCTTTCAGGTCACCGAGTACACTTACTCACCTTCCGCGGCATATTCTGAGGTAAAGGCATCTGGGCGGTCCTAAGAAAACTTTATCCAAATAAATGTAAGAGAATCACAGTTTTAAGGCAGTTATCAATTCCTAGTCAACGGAACGTTTGGACAAGCCGCACATGTCCGAGGGTAAGTACCCTAAAGTTTGGGACTGACCAGGTAGTTAAGAGACAGAGCGGAGTAACCGCCATATATCAACTGATTCTGACACACAATGGCGTCCCCACTGTGAATTAACATGATTTTCTTATTTCTGTCAATGATCAAACACCAAGCGAACGACAAGAGTACCAGGCGTCAGTTGTGGTAGTGCTGTACCCCTCCTGTCTATCAGTTACTACGAAGGCACGAAGGCACAGGGGTAAATATAACACCTTTATGGGTACAAAATATATCTACATCAATGGCGTATAGTGAGCCAGATTTAGAGTTCATGGACATATCACCATCCTAACTACGTACCCTCTCAAGGTCTCTTGTTGTACGTCTCGAATACGGAAAGCCAATAACAAATTTATATTCTGAAATAATGTCTTTTTTTCAGTGATATAGGCATCAGCGTTACTCTGATTAGATTCACAAAATGTGTAAAACACTTAACATATTTTCAGTAAAATTGATAAACTATGATAAACACGTCTATTTTGATGTTCGACCTCCTCCCCAGAGAGAAGATAGGTACTCTGTCTGATCCCCTCCCTCGGGGTAAGATGATAACTGCTACGCGGTATTAAATTACCCCCTCCTAAGAGCGGAGATGAAGCCGATGTAAGTGGAAATTAACTGTCAAAACGCATAGATTAATTAGATATATGACTGGGGCGTAATGGTTTGAAGCCTGTACATCATGAAGGGCAATAAATACCATATTGTTTCGAATGTCCTGTATATAACTGTATTACACAGATCTTTAATCATTGTGACTTAGCGTCGTCCTGAAATGACCCTAGCTTTTTTTGATAGGATGTTAAACAAAATGAAACTAAATCCAGCAATATGTCAGATCGTTTCTAGTAAAGATAGATTAAACATGGTAAGATTCACTCAGCTGTGCTGTGTGACATAACTCGCGTGTAACATGTTATATCTGGTTTTCTCTACACGGCCAGGTTTGACTCCAACACTGATGACACAGAACATTTGACATTTACAGATAGTAATGTAGAAATAAGGACCGCGATGAGGATCCCATATTGTCGGTACATATAATATTCTTTTGAAAATGCAGTTAAAAATCCTTTAAATAAAGAAAATTCTAAACTGATTCACAATATTGGGTCTAGATAACATATTTGCGTGTTTTGTTTACAGAGCCCAGATCACCACCTTGTACGTTTATTGAGCCTAGATTAAATGCTTGTACGTTTATTGAGCCCAGATCACCACCTTGTACGTTTATTGAGCCTAGATTAAATGCTTGTACGTTTATTGAGCCCAGATCACCACCTTGTACGTTTATTGAGCCCAGATCACCACCTTGTACGTTTATTGAGCCCAGATCACCACCTTGTACGTTTATTGAGCCTAGATTAAATGCTTGTACGTTTATTGAGCCCAGATCACCACCTTGTACGTTTATTGAGCCTAGATTAAATGCTTGTACGTTTATTGAGCCCAGATCATTTCCTTGTACGTTTATTGAGCCCAGATCACCTCCTTGTACGTTTATTGAGCCCAGATTAAATGCTTGTACGTTTATTGAGCCTTATCACACACATTTGCACGTTTATTGAGCCTAAATCAAACCATTGGACGTTTATTTATGGAGCCCAGATCAGACTACAGCAAGCCTATGGAGGTAGGACTGGTTAAGCTATCTATAGAGGTTAAACAGAGCACTGCAAAACCCTTACAGTTTAAAAAAAATTAGATGTATCAATCAGTATAAGAAAAGGGTCATTTCAAAACGCATTTTTAACAAAATAAAAAATATATTATATCTTCGCTTCCGTCGGCACGTCATTTTGATATATTACAATTGTACAGTCCCATTTTCAGGTCATACATATGATTTCCACTGAGAGGGAAGGTGAAGTCTTAAAATCTCGTACGCGGGACGACATCCCCTAGTAATGATAGCGATCGTTGTCGGTAAAATCTCGTAATGACGGGGATGTCATCCACTAGTAATGATAGCGATCGTTGTTGGTAAAAATCTCGTAATGATGGGGATGACATCCCCCAGTAATGATAGCGATCGTTGTTGGTAAAAATCTCGTAATGACGGGGATGACATCCCTAAGTAACGATAGTGATCGTTGTCGGTAAAATCTCGTAATGATGGGAATGACATCCCCCAGTAATGATAGCGATCGTTGTTGGTAAAAATCTCGTAATGATGGGGATGACATCCCCCAGTAATGATAGCGATCGTTGTTGGTAAAAATCTCGTAATGACGGGGATGACATCCCTAAGTAACGATAGTGATCGTTGTCGGTAAAATCTCGTAATGATGGGAATGACATCCCCCAGTAATGATAGCGATCGTTGTTGGTAAAAATCTCGTAATGACGGGGATGACATCCCTAAGTAACGATAGTGATCGTTGTCGGTAAAATCTCGTAATGACGGGGATGACATCCCTAAGTAACGATAGTGATCGTTGTCGGTAAAATCTCGTAATGATGGGGATGACATCCCCCAGTAATGATAGCGATCGTTGTTGGTAAAATCTCGTAATGACGGGGATGGCATCCCCCAGTTATGATAGCGATCGTTGTCGGTAAAATCTCGAAATGACGGGGATGGCATCCCCCAGTTATGATAGTGATCGTTGTCGGTAAAATCTCGTAATGACAGGGATGGCATCCCCCAGTTATGATAGCGATCGTTGTCGGTAAAATCTCGAAATGACGGGGATGGCATCCCCCAGTTATGATAGTGATCGTTGTCGGTAAAATCTCGAAATGACGGGGATGGCATCCCCCAGTTATGATAGCGATCGTTGTCGGTAAAATCTCGAAATGACGGGGATGGCATCCCCCAGTTATGATAGCGATCGTTGTCGGTAAAATCTCGTAATGACGGGGATGACATCCCCAAGTTATGATAGCGATCGTTGTCGGTAAAATCTCGCAATGACGGGGATGACATCCCCCAGTTATGATAGCGATCGTTGTCGGTAAAATCTCGCAATGACGGGGATGACATCCACTAGTAATGATAGTGATCTTTGTCTGTAAAGGGCACGTGTTAGGCCTGATCAACATACCGCTGGGCTGGCATTTACAACTATGAAGGGGTTATAAAGGTTATAGTGAATGAAACCCTTACCTTGTGAAAGATAGAAAAACACTTTGACTGCGGCAAATACTACGTTCAGGAGATTAAAAAATTATGCATGCGTGACGAAAATGGGCAAAGGTGAGAACTCCGGTTATAAAGTGTCAAACCTAATCAAATATTATGGAATTCTAAATAGATGTGTAGACAATAAAACCATCATTATGTTATATATATCTCAACGTCTCTGTTATACACACCTAGATATCTTTACTGGAGGTATACTGACTTTTACTAATATATCTTAAATCTAGTACATGTACGTTTCAATGTTTTCAAGTCATTTATCATATACCGATTAAATGATATAACAACAGAATATATTATGTCATTTTATTTACTCAAGATAATCAGAAATGTATTGTGTGAAACACAGGTAAACTCAGGTAAAAAGTAAAAAGAGACAGTTGATATGAAGCAGTGAATAACTGACTAATGCAACACTTTACTATTGTTAAAAAAAATGTTGGCGTTCAGGGAACACTCTTACACTTGAATGAATAGGAATTTTACACATACAATATATACATGTACGCTATGGTATTTTGTCGTCACTATATTTTTATATAAAATCACTGATGCGTCTTCCAAAATCAACAGCTTACGAAAAATAGAGCATCAAAGACCTTTGTGATGGAAATTCATAATGTGGTCCTTCTGAAGGTCAACACTACAAAATCAAAGTCAATAAAACGCTTGGAACTACACACAATAAAATCGAATAGTTTAAATCCAAAACCTCTTGTCATATACGTAGCGGACAGTCAATAAAACTCCATACTGCCTTTAGATATACGTACTGTCCGGTAATTTATAACTAGATAAAGAAATATTTATCTTAGAAGCTGGAACTCTCCTCTCACTCCACCATAAACATCATCAACGGCAGCTTTATAGTAAACATTTTCTAGTTTAAGGTAATATAGCTACACGTACGAATCCAAGTGTAAAGATTAATTCAAACTTTAACTAGTTGATTATCAAAATTTGAATTGTCCACTTAGTATACAGTATAATTATACGTACAAGTATGTAGAATTTCTGGAAAAGTTATCGTATTAGAGGCTTAACTTAGAAATAGAATTTAGAATATTAACAAAATCTATCGCCTTTTGGTGACTTGATAAAAAAAATTAGTTCACACTAGTGAAACACCTAGTGTTCTGCTGACAAACTTCACCTTAAAGTGTTTTGAACAATAAACATTAAAAACTCCATTCCACGTTATTTTCAGGGTTCTCTTCTATGTACAACCACGGCATTACGTGGTAAAATAACCGCTAAAACAGACGAATTCGTCCCACATCTTATCATTAACACTAACTATCAAACACATCTTCAATTGTTATATACCTGTATCTGATAAATAACGAAGTCGCGAACGCTCGAGAAATCGGCCATGTCGACTGCCATGTTGAAAAAAGTCGATTTTAGAGGATTTTCATATCAACAAAACTGCATTATCAAAATATATGGACCGATACAAGATATTTGGATTAAACAGAAAACTTTTTAGAAGAACGATAATTTCAAGTTATTAAATGATCTTGTTCATCAGTTTCTCAATGAAAACGTCGACAAATGATGTCATTAGCAACAGGATGGCAAAAATTACCACTTGAAAAAATGGCCGCGCGAATTTCCAATGATAATCAAAGTTGGATAAGAATTATGGGAACACATCACATTTTAATTCACGTTGAATATAAATTGTCTGACAAACTCCAAATGCGCAATTCTACAGCCCAAAAAAGAAGATGAACCACGGCACATCCATAGCCCTGAGTTGATGATGCGACGGTTTTACATCAATTTGCATCAAATCGCTGGAAATGTCGGTCGACCAGATTTCAAAAGTCGACACGGAAGAAATCTCCCATGGCAAAACGGCATTTATCTCTCTATGTCCGTGATATAACCTCTAACCGTGGCACTGTTTTAAGGCGATTTACTCTTTCATCGAGACTTACCTCTGGGGTTCGGTGAACAGTGGGGATGTGCCTTAATAGTATGTCTGGCAGGGGCTGGTAATATGTCGGAGCCACATGTATGATATTATTAGATACGCAAGTACACAGTCATCATGTTATTGTGGTTAGAAACGTTACAAATTACACTTTAGTCATCTAGTGAAATACCATTCATTACGTAACATGAGGCAGGGGAACGTGTTGAGCGTTTTTCCATACATCAACATACATCATACCACTTATAACGAGCAATATGGAGTTAGAACGATTTACTACACCATGCCTCAGAAAAGTAGAATGATTTACCAATAGTAGAGGAGACTGAATTACCCTGTATCGACAGACAGACGGACACACAGACAGACACAGTAAAATGACAGTATGTTTCAGCTGACCACACAAACAACCTTAGAGAGGCTTAACGCCCTTTTTTGTTCTGTCATTAAATATTGTTGATTAACAAACATCTTCAACGAATTTTATGATCTCACGAAAGAAATCAAATACATGTATATGTGTTCAGTTACGTGGACATCATTGGGTTTTTTTCACACTGTTCTTCATCCGAATCCCTACTTCTGCCACAGAATCGTACTTATGTCAAGACTGATGGACCAGCTATATACATGTCGTTATTTTAACGAATGGTTGTAAATAACAGATACAACAGAGTGTATAAATGTAATGTATGAGAGCCAAACATGATTATTATTCTATCTACTTCCGTGTCCTTGATGGATCAAATCCTTAAATCTCAAAAAACGGCCAGCATTATTTTGCATTGTGTTGTAACCTTTGAGAAGTAAAAACGTAGGAATTCGCAAGAAAGGAAAAAATGATAATGCAGTAATGATGATAATAATTGAAAAGGTGTGTCTAGGTTATCTAAGTTTATAGGTAGTATTGTATATCAGGGCTGATGTCAGATTCGGTACGTATCCGGTGTGGTTTGTGTCTTGTGGTGTGTATGTCAGGTCTAGTCAGTGGTATGTATGGTGGGTACCGAATCATATGCATGTCAGGTGTGGAGTGTATGCTAGTTATGGTATGTGTCAGGTATAATGTTCATTGAATGTTAGGTTTTGTGATTGTAAGTTCCAGAGTGTGTCAGGTCTAGTGTGTGTGTCAGGTCTAGGTTGTGTGTCAGGTCTAGTGTGCGTGTCAGGTCTAGTGTGTGTGTCAGGTCCAGTGTGTGTCAGGTCTATTGTGTCAGTTCTAGTGTGTGTGTCAGGTCTAGTGTCTGTCAAGTCTAGTGTCTGTCAAGTCTAGTGTGTGTGTCAGGTCTAGTGTTTTTCAGGTCTAATGTGTGTCAGGTCTAGTGTGTGTCAGGTCTTGTGTGTGTGTCAGGTCTAGTGTGTGGCTGGTCGTGTGTGTGTGTCAGGTCCAGTGTGTGTGTCAGGTCCAGTGTGTGTGTCAGGTCTAGTGTGTGTGTGAGGTTTAGTGTGTGTGTCAGGTCTAGTGTGTGTCAAGTCTAGTGTGTGTCAAGTCTAGTGTGTGTGCCAGGTCTAGTGTGTGTGTCAGGTCTAGTGTGTGTCAGGTCGTGTTTTTCAGGTCTAGTGTGTGTCAGGTCTAGTGTGTGTGTCAGGTCTAGTGTGTGTGTCAGGTCTAGTGTGTGTCAGGTCGTGTGTTTTTCAGGTCTAGTGTGTGTCAAGTCTAGTGTGTTTGTCAGGTCTAGTGTTTTTCGGGTCTAGTGTGTTTGTCAGGTCTAATGTATGTGTCAGGTCTAGTGTTTTTCAGGTCTAGTGTGTGTCAGGTCGTGTGTGTGTGTCAGGTGTAGTGTGTGTCAGGTCTAGTGTGTGTCAGGGCTAGTGTTTTTTCAGGTCTAGTGTGTTTGTCAGGTCTAATGTATGTGTCAGGTCTAGTGTTTTTCAGGTCTATTGTGTCAGGTCTAGTGTGTGTCAGGTCTAGTGTGTGTGTGTAAGGTCTAGTGTGTGAGGTCTAATGTGTGTCAAGCCTAGTGTGTGTCAGGTCTATTGTGTCAGGTCTAGTGTGTGTCAGGTCTATTGTGTCAGGTCTAGTGTGTGTCAGGTCTAGCATGTGTCAAGCCTAGTGTGTGTCAGGTCTAGTGTGTGTGAGGTCTAGTGTGTGTGTGTGAGGTCTAGTGTGTGAGGTCTAATGTGTGTCAGGTCTAGTGTGTGTCAGGTCTAGCATGTGTCAAGCCTAGTGTGTGTCAGGTCTATTGTGTCAGGTCTAGTGTGTGTCAGGTCTAGTGTGTGTGTGAGGTCTAATGTGTGTCAAGTCTAGTGTGTGTCAGGTCTAATGTATGTGTCGGGTCTAGTGTGTGTGTCAGGTCTAGTGTGTGTCAGGTCTAGTGTTTTCAGGTCTAGTGTGTGTGTGAGGTCTAGTGTGTGTGTGAGGTCTAGTGTGTATGAGGTCTACTGTGTGTCAGGTCAAGCATGTGTCAAGCCTAGTGTGCGTCAGGTCTATTGTGTCAGGTCTAGTGTGTGTGTCAGGTCTAGTGTGTGTCAAGTCTAGTGTGTGTCAGGTCTAGTGTGTGTGTCAGGTCTAGTGTGTGTCAGGTCTAGTGTGTTTCAGGTCTAGTGTGTGTGTCAGGTCAAATGTGTGGCTGGTCTAGTGTGTGTCAGGTCTAGCATGTGTCAAACCTAGTGTGTGTCAGGTCTATTGTGTTAGGTCTAGTGTGTGTCAGGTCTAGTGTTTTCAGGTCTAGTGTGTGTGTGAGGTCTGGTGTGTGCGTGAGGTCTAGTGTGTATGAGGTCTACTGTGTGTCAGGTCTAGCATGTGTCAAGCCTAGTGTGCGTCAGTTCTATTGTGTCAGGTCTATTGTGTCAGGTCTAGTGTGTGTGTCAGGTCTAGTGTGTGTCAAGTCTAGTGTGTGTCAGGTCTAGTGTGTGTGTCAGGTCTACTGTGTGTCAGGTCTAGTGTTTTCAGGTCTAGTGTGTGTGTCAGGTCTAGTGTGTGTCAGGTCTAGCATGTGTCAAGCCTAGTGTGCGTCAGGTCTATTGTGGCTGGTCTAGTGTGTGTGTCAGGTCTAGTGTGTATCAGGTCTAGTGTGTGTCAGGTCTAGTGTTTTCAGGTCTAGTGTGTGTGTCAGGTCTAGTGTGTGGCTGGTCTAGTGTGTGTGTCAGGTCTAGTGTGTGTCAGGTCTAGTGTTTTCAGGTTTAGTGTGTGTGTCAGGTCTAGTGTGTGTGTGGCAGGTCTAGTGTGTGTGTCAGGTCTAGTGTGTGTGTCAGGTCTAGTGTGTGTCAGGTTTAGTGTTTTCAGGTCTAGTGTGTGTGTCAGGTCTAGTGTGTGTCAGGTCTAGTGTTTTCAGGTCTAGTGTGTGTGTCAGGTCTAGTGTGTGTCAGGTCTAGTGTTTTCAGGTCTAATGTTTTTCAGGTCTAGTGTGTGTCAGGTCTAGTGTGTGTGTCAGGTCTAGTATGTGTGTCAGGTCTAGTGTGTGTCAGGTCTAGTGTTTTCAGGTGTAGTGTGTGTGTCAGGTCAAGTGTGTGGCTGGTCTAGTGTTTTCAGGTCTAGTGTGTGTGTCAGGTCTAGTGTGTGGCTGGTCTGCAGTGTGATGTTCGAATATTTTGATGATTTATGTGATATTATGGAATGGATTTGGGCCCTTTTATGTTTATTTAACATATAGTCAGAATAGTTTGATCCCAAAATTCTTGTGATATATCAATTTTTTATGACAAAGATGCGATATTAACTACGGAATTCATAAATGTAAGTTATTGGCCATATCGAGATGTTTCTACGACGGGCTGACCTTGAGTCCTAGCTAAATCTCGGTATCAGACACCAGTGTCGTTAATTTAGATGCTCTGTATTAGTATTCATTGTCTAGTGAGATTTTCACTATCGGTTCCTTAGCATGATGCTCTGATTTGTTTATCTAGGATTGATGTTGATTCATTTTTATTATCAGACACCGACAAAATAGAAAAGATCATTAAGCGCGTTCGTTTTTTTTCATTCATTAATAATCATATCTATTTGATGTGGTGCGACTTTATTCAGAAACGATATCAGTTCTCAGTTTGTAGTCCGGGCCACACCCCTTCACTTGTTCGACAATGAAATATTTGTGAAGGTGACGTCATTTATTAATATTGATGAATATCGAGGACTAGCTCCTCATTGACATGTCCGACACAGTCAACACACACTCTATAGCTACTGTACCAGCACATATACACCCTAATGCTTACAGCTATAAATAACCGTTTATTGTGTTTTGTTACGTAAGCTCGAAGTACAATACTACAGGTGTTGTGGTTGAAATTAAAATTTAGAGTCATGTAATAAAACAGCAACAGAATAACTTTATAACTTTTCCTGTGCCAGAATAGTAACAAGTGTAGACCATTCGGTTATGGGATAACGATCAGTGCTTATGAGTAAAGTAAAGATAAGAAAAGAATATAAGGTATCTTACCTTGGCTTGATTACAGGTAGTGAAATCTGTGTACAGGTGTAAAATGTGCCCGTCAACAGCTATCTCAACACTGTCCCCTCATCCCGCCCGACAGGTAACTGATCAAAATCGTCGACAGTCGGAAATGAATTATATCAGCTATGTGTTTGATAAATAGTAATCCTGTCACTCAGCGGGGACACGTGGCCATACCTAGAAACTAATAAAGAAAACGAAATGAACACGAGTTGCATATGTAAATGGTGTACAGGTAACTTGTTGATAAATCCATCTTAAAGCTTGGTTCACTTTACCCTCCTAACTCCGGACGTATTTAATATACTCAGCTGAACTGATCAGTGGTGTTGTGAAAGAGATTTAATATCAATTACCGTAGTTATCTAAATAAAGTGTAGAATATGGTACCTGTATGTGTTTTAGATATCTCAGCCACAATATCACAATCAATAGATCTCAATCACACCACGTTAAGCGATTACATTGTATTTTGATTTTTTTTATCATTTTCATCTCAAAATAATTCAATATGACTAAATTACCTTCCTTTCCGACAAAACGTCAATTACACTGTTGTATATAATATCATTTCAATAATAAAATCACTCTATGTCAAATTGACCGCTCAGGCCAACTGACCTCTACAATCGCAGGTTGCAATACGTACGGAAACAGGTTTGTAAAGAAAATCACGAATCGAATCATAGGATAAATTGTTTATTTTTGAAGTAAATGATAAACATCGCATAACGAACTGACAAAAGTCTTCATACAACAGACTGATGCATTTCAGACCTGAATAAGCATAGCACCTAAGCTCGGCGGAACAATGCAGCAATATCGCTATGGTAAGATATGTTATGTTTTGGACAATATGGCAATGGTTGCTAGGACAACACTGATTGCTATGACAAAATAGAAATGATGGCCAGGGCAAAAAAGCTACGGTCACCAGAGCAGTACAGGAATGATCACTAGGGCATGACAGCAATGATCACTGGGACATAACAGCAATGATCACTAGGACACGACAGGAATGATCACTAGGGCATGACAGCAAGGATCACTAGGGCATGACAGCAATGATCACTACATAACAGCAATGCACGGACAGGGAATGATCACTAGGAGGACACTGGGACACAGGAATGATCACTAGGACAGCAATGATCAGGAATGATCACTGGGACATGACAGCAAGGATCACTGGGACATGACAGCAATGATCACTAGGACATGACAGCAATGATCACTAGGACATGACAGGAATGGTCACTGGGACATGACAGCAAGGATCATTGGGACATGACAGCAATGATGACTGGGACATGACAGCAATGATGACTGGAACATGACAGCAATGATGACTGGGACATGACAGCAATGATCACTGGGACATGACAGCAATGATCACTGGGACATGACAGCAATGATCACTGGGACATGACAGCAATGATGACTGGGACATGACAGCAATGATGACTGGGACATGACAGCAATGATCACTAGGACATGACAGGAATGGTCACTGGGACATGACAGCAAGGATCACTGGGACATAACAGCAATGATCACTAGGACACGACAGGAATGATCACTAGGACACGACAGCAAGGATCACTGGGACATGACAGCAAGGATCACTAGGGCATGACAGCAATGATCACTGGGACATGACAGCAATGATCACTGGGACATGACAGCAATGATCACTGGGACATGACAGCAATGATCACTGGGACATGACAGCAATGATCACTGGGACATGACAGCAATGATCACTAGGACATGACAGCAAGGATCACTGGGACATGACAGCAATGATCACTAGGACATGACAGCAATGATTTCTCTGACAAGATAGCAATAATCATGAAAATGGCTCATAGTTTATCGAATTGAACCTGAAAAATGGCTGTCGTCAGAAAACGAAGTTACGACACCAACAAAGGATAGAGATTATACAACAAACATACTGGGATGGTTAGAAATCACTATTGTAGACAAGCTTACAATACTTGCAGTAATACGCCAGCCAATCAATTCAGACTGAATACCTAGATCACTCCCACGTGTTTATAGACTCATATTTACCCGGGAACCTATATACCTGTAGTAAAGCACACACGGCCAGACACGGGGGAATTTATGGTCGTAATTTAGGTACCCTAAGCTAATAGATAAGCGCGTGGTCTCTGAGCCGTTTACGTCTACTGCAGTTCAAACAATCGCTAACGTGGTTCGTTCATGAAGTAAGGAAGGAAAGAGTGAGCTTATTTCGCTCCTCATGAGCATTAGCAAAAAAATGTAATGATGTTTTAACAGTTGTAAGCCTGTCAGAACTTAGCCATAACGTATTATATTTACAAAAATAGAGTAACCGGGCTGTTTGCATAAGCAGTGATCGGTCTATTTCCTTCAAGCCATCTCATACAAAACACCGGGAACAGTAATAGACTGCTCTTGGATTCATAGCTCAACACATTTTTTTCACCGCATTGTATTGATGTCAAAAATTACAACACCACAGGAAATACCAAATAACAATATCTATCATACACAGTTATTTTTTAAATATGACAATTTCGACAGGAAACACACCAACACTATTAAACACTCTTTAATGCACAAAACGATATATATAATAAACTATATGCGTCTTGTGAGACCGAGAAGATATATAACACAGCAAGTTGTGATAATATGAGGAAATGAAGGGGTCAAGTGATAGTGTGGTTCTGTGTTCGTTATTAATGGAACAACTCCCCCGAATACAGTTGTTACGTTACCGCTCTCGAATACTTCAGTTACGTTTACCTCCCTCGAATACTGCTGCTACGTTTACCTCCCGACCAGATAAGGCGTATCACCACACCATCAGGTACCTAAGTTATTACCATAGTAAATCAAACTGAACTGATATACTCTTTTAAACCTCTAAAATATGTAAACATGTGTAACGGTTGTTTTCTTATTTCCGTTTATACGGCAACTGTGCCTGTTCTAAAACATTTTTTATGTACAACATCGTCATGACTTTTATTACTTCAGGAAAAAAATCCCAAATGTTGAAATTGCGTCCAAAATATGACGATGTTTTACAGCGTAAGGGCATTGTTATTTAAGGGAATTAGGCTGGCGTTAGCCGTAACAGCTACATGTAAAACCATGTGAAATCTTCAACATTTAACGTGGATTCCTACAGTCATGACCTTTGGGTTTGTGCCCACCATCTGTAAGTGATATAGAAATGCCCTTACACTATCACATATAATTGTTTATTCTTTCTTGTATCTAGAATAATGTCAAGGCGATATGTGGTAGCAAAAACGAAAAGATAAAAATGTCGAAAACAGATTTTATAAGTGTTTGTTAGAAGGACATTCCTGACTAGGCCTGGTTAAATTTAGAACCTGTTCGTATTATAATAATTTAGCATATCGAATTTCATTCGAAATGCTTATTCATTGGCAGTGATGTAGGAAGCGGGGGAAGGGGGCATGGGATGGGGGGGGGGGTGGCAAGGGGGGAGCAATCTCTTCTCCACTTTTTGAGTTGGGGGTTGGGGCGGGGGGAGCAAACATTCCCCCCACCCCCTTCAATTTTTTCATTTGAACTTTTTAAAAAGGGATAAATTTCTTCTTTTTTACTAAATAAAAATGCACACAAAATTTGATCCACTTAATTTTATAGATTCCATTTGTCGTAGTCAAGTTAGAAAATTATGAATAATCCTTTTTATTCACCATCTGATTCATTCCAGTGGCGTAGGAAGCGGAGGGGGCATTGCCCCCTTACTTTTGACAACTTCCTACGCCACTGATTAAAATATTTTCATTTTGGACTCTACTTCATGAAGCAGGTGTCGTCGATGAAACAAAAGACACTTAATCTTCCGTAACACCTGGTCTTTATCGCCTTCTACTTTTTTCGCTCACCTGGCCCGAAGGAATGAACGACTGAGCGGATTTTTCAGGCCAAATTTGATCAGAAGCATTCTCGAAAGGAAGAAAAAAATATGAACGATGGGTGTCAGCGGGAGGGGAGGGGAGGGGAGGGCCTAATAGGGTGATTAAAGCATGTTCTTTAAAATTCAACATTTCTTGTAGGAATAATTGAATTTGCCCGAATTTGGTAAAGAAACATTGTTTGGTTAAGAATTCTGTCTCATGTAGGTCTTTAGCATGGATGGTTTGATTGCAGCCCTCGGGACAGAAGGTCGGGACCCAAGGATAAAATATATGTGCTTTGTGTTATATGCTTTGATATTTACAATTTCCTCTCCTTAAGTTTTGATGGAGCAATTTCAGCCAGTAAATCATGTGAAAGAATCAGGCCCTATGGGCCTCTTGTATTCAGGATAAGTGTTAGTTTGTTTTTTTTGTTATTTTTTTTTATATTGAATTTAAGAGGTTTGATTATGATTATGTTCAGATGTTAGAACTTTCTTGCTGTTTTTGACTGGATGTATGTATAGATCAGTTTGGTTCATACTAGGTAAGGCTCTGGTTACAGTGAAATCCATTATTAACTAGACAAATATTAGGCAATTGCTCGTACAAATAAGAAATATAGTTTTATTCATATCAGGTTTAAATAGGCCTTGATATTCTCGAGGATACATCAAGTTAAATAAAGATATAACTATTTATAAACAATTAAAATATAATTTATGTACATTCAGATAAAAGTGATGAAATATCGCTGTCTAATTCCTTAATTGAATATTCATAAATTTAATTGGTTTTTTTTTATTGTTTTAAAGACCACATTTATTGTAGTCTGTGCATTGGCAAAAAGTAAGAATCGAACGTAGAGTTTCAGTAATCATGAGACAAAAGACGACGTTAAAATTACACTGAAATCGTTATTACATTATGTATTCATGTCTTCTCTGCATTATAAAACAAATATTTCAGTTTTATTTTTTTTACGCAAGGAACAATGATTACTTCCGTACGAAAGTAGGAATGCATACCATATAGATTAAATCAGCATTAATTTTACTGTTCACATTATATATCGTGATACGTTATGGCTTTGTTTATCATAAGTATACCCATTCCTCCCCAAAACTAAATATTCTATCGTGTATTGATATATGTTTGCTTGATGAAAATTGTACAATACAATAAATTACTACAAAAATATCTTTTGAACAAATAAACTGAATTTACATGTTTGCCAGAGTTGATGAACACGATATAGCTGTTAATGACAATGATGTATAATGAAATATATTACTGCCTGGTGCAGTGTTTAATTAGGTGTTTTATAATTCATAAATGCATCTTTACCAAACAGGAAGGTGGAATGTCTTCGTGTTGTTTTGTTTAGTGGAAATATACAAGATTATCTGTCACATGGACTGACTTTCCCCCGAGCATATTTTACAATCATATGTAAACAAATTATCAAATTATAGCTAACAAATGAATATTTCGACATTGATTTAATTAAATCACTGATGAGGACCCTGTGGAATAAGATGGGGAATGATTTCTATATAAATACTGTATAACTATCTTCAACCTATTGCAAGATTACGTTATATTCATTATTGTTGTCTAGATACCAACTAGGTTACTGTTGGTAATATGCTTTATTCTTGTCCATCTTATAAAATTTTAATTTCTAAAATAAGTGAAATTGAGATTATGTATTTTCTAAACTTTTAACAGTTCGTTAACACACCCAAGAATTAAATATCTCTCTCTCTCTCTCTCTCTCTCTCTCTCTCTCTCTCTCTCTCTCTCTCTTACACACACACACACACACACACACACACACACAAACACACACACACACACACCCAAAACACACTCATCTCTCTCTCTCTCTCTCACACACACACACCCAAAACGCCTACAACCCATACACACCAACACACATACACCCAAAACACCCCCAACCCATACACACACACACCAAAAACGCCCTCAACCCATACACATCCACACATACACACCCAAAACGCCCTCAACCCATACACATCCACACATACACACCCAAAACGCCCTCAACCCATACACATCCACACATACACACCCAAAACGCCCTCAACCCATACACATCCACACATACACACCCAAAACGCTCTCAACCCATACACATCCACACATACACACCCAAAACGCCCTCGACCCATACACACCAACACACACCCAAATCACCCCCAACCCATACACACCCATCAACGCACACTCACAAATGAAAATTAATGATTTTGCACTATTTGAAAAGTGATGAAAGTATTTGACACACTTTCTTACCCATAAATTGCTTGCGTAGATATATACTTTATGATGTGCAGATAGCAAAATCCTACGTGGACAGTGAGAAATGGGTCTAATACTCTACCTTAATTCCACAAGAAATGCAAAGACATCCATAATGATGCATATTTTCCATAGGCATATGATGAAATCATCCAAATATTATTTCAAATCGACTATGTTTGGTATTGAGAGACGTTTTCCTTTCTGATAAGACTACTTAAACCCTTACGTATTCGTCCCACTGGGGTCAATCAAACTTAAAAAGTCACACAAGTGAATTTCACATACAGCAGAGTCAAACATGGAAACCAATTTCATTATCTAGAAGCAGTGACTTGTATCAATAATGAGTCTTAAAACTAACTATACTAATGTTACAGTTGTGAATTCATCGGAAACAGGAGGAAATCCATGCCTAAAAGTTCGGACAGTGTGTGGCATAGCATCGCTATGATTAGAAAGGTAATACAGAAAAGTATTCTTTGACTGGTATAACGATGACAAGGTGGAGAAAGTGAGCCCTGTCCTCTACAGGAAAACCACATAACCAAGTTTCAAATTTGACTTATGATAACCACCAAATTTCCTTAGCTGACATAGCCTAATATTGTATCCTCTGACTCCATGGTATTTCAAGATAGCAGTATATTGATGTTGTCCTTTTGCGTCAGGTTGGTATGAAAACACCTTTGTCCGGAGCAATCCATAGTTATGAAAATGATAAACGCTAAGGTATGGTTGTACTTTATATCGATCTATTCCTTCAACGAAACCAACATGGACAGATTTCCTTCCCCCTAGCTGTATGATAAGTACGACGATTTTAATAGTGAATTGTGAATTTTATATTTCTGGATAGTAACATTAGTGTATCCCAAAACCTGTTTCCAAGTCACCGTTGATTCGACATTCAAGGAACTGCTCCAGTTATCATGATTTCCATGCAAAAGAGTTTCGAAAGATGCAGATTGATGAAAATTATGGGGAAATTTGACTGTCCTCGTAATGATCTCATTGATAAATATTCTATTTCTTCGTGTGATATGAAACTTGACGTGTTTGAAGCTCATTAGGGCGGCTGGTGGTTCCATTGTTGTATACCTTGTTATCATTTGAAAGCGTGATATTACTAACTTGGGCTGACCAAAGTTTACATGGCGGGTGTTGTCGATGAAGCAGAAGACGCTTACTCTTCCTGAACACATGGTCTTATTCTCCTTTTACTTTTTAGGGGGTGTCTGAGTGAAACTTTCTTTTGTTCAAATTTTGTCTTGATTATGATTATGTTGACATATTGGTATCTGTTTTGTTGTTTTTTCTCGTCAAATACACCTAAAATTTTAAATAGTGTTTTTGAAGACACGCGAAGGACATGTATGATGACGGATTTCAGATAAAGCAGTGTATCCATGCAAGTGTTGTTTCGTAGATGATTATAAAAAACCCAGAGTCTCTGTACACAATATAATGACTTGTTTCACGTGTTATACCTGTGATTATACGATTTTACGAGCTTGAGAAGCGGAGAGATTAAGTTTTATCCGTGTGAAAATCGACATGACATTATGACAAAATTACATTAGGAGAATCATTTAAAAAAGGACAAGGGGAAGAAGACAGTAGGACACTCGCCATGCAAAGCTTTGTCAAGCCAAATGAGCACGTTTATTCGCCTATATAAGATCTTTTATGGCGATATGTAAACTAATCTGGTATCTTACATAAATTAGTGCAGACCATTAGTGTATCACCCTATCCCAGTATCGAAACTCTGGTGACTGGCGCGCAAACATTTCTTGTTTTATAAATTAATTGATTGTCGTCGTGTTCACTTAACACATGTCATATATACAAGGGCAACTCTTTCGAAAGAAACATTAGTTATAACATTTAAAGTGAAATGAAGTATGCAGCAGTGTATATATTGGTAAATCATGTTATTGGTGGAATGTGGTTTTAGCAATGTCCTAGAACAACAAGATCAAAAATGACAAAGATGCACAACACAGTACAATAGCGTAATATATGTTCAACGTATTCAAATTAATAATAAGCTAAGATAGTGTCGAAATCATATGTAACACTAATGAAGGGAGAATATATTGACATACATAATATATATATTTGAAATACCTGTTTTTAGTTATCATTTGCTGACCGTGTCAAATATGCTTCGGGCATCAACATTTCAAACCTTATAAGACGACAGAATTATTTTGATTAATTGACTTCTGATGGTTTTTTTTAAATATTACCTTGTTTAAGCATAGAATTGCATTCCAAAACGACTTAATTTATTACAAAATTAACATATGTGAATGTATTGAGACGACAACCTGTAAAACCAATTTAGGAAGAGAGAGTGATTTCGTGGTAGATCTGGAAACATTGTCGTTCACATGCTTTAACGCACATCATGGTGAACGTTTTTTTGTGGTCTTAGACAATCAAACCCTCACGTATATATCTTCATATCAACAATATCTTACCAAGCACACTTTTAGTTAACTAAGCGACGAACAAGCTTACAGCCATTAGCGAAAGTGTTCAGTAATATATGTTGTACCTCAATCAATGGTTTATCACTCGTATGAGCTGTACTTCTGTTCCTCCTCTAAGCATGTAACAAGTGTACTGCGACGACCCTCAGGTTAGTATTTAAACAGTCCCTGGCGGTCTTTCATTATCCTTGTTTGATAACAAAAAGGCTATCATTGTAATATTGATAATAACTGAAGTTTAAAAGAGCAGAAGGATTCCAAACCAGACAATCCTTTCTCCAACATGAATGGTAGTAGGATTTCACTTCTACAGACATGGAACTTCACTTCAACTGAAGTTCGTTTTTTCGTGAAGACATTAACTACATCAAGGTAAACGTGTCAGGCTTTGTCAGAGTTGTCTCCCTTGCTTTATTATTTTTAGAATACATTAAGATGCCCTTTTTCCATTGCAGAAACGCGATTCAGTGGCATTGCAAAGAACTGTGATATGATTAGTGCATTGAGAATTGCAATTCTGATACTATTAGAAGCATGTGTACATCACAAAAATATTTTAAGACCTTTGAATAAATCTTGATCACCATGGCATTTTAAATACTGGACTTTCTTTGTTTCAATTTCTAGTCAACAAACATTGCAAAAGTGTTAAGTGCTAATATTTGGCTTTTTTCTATTTATAATTACAAATACATCTCTCAGATATGCTTTAACTTCCTTTGATTAGATTAACAAAACAAAATTTTACAGATTGTCTCCAATGAATATAGAAATATGTACAAGTTAATAAAGCCATTATCCAACCATTTATGCCACATTGCAGCCATTACCAATGCATTTACTGTTTTGCATTATAATATAAACACGCTATACACTGATGTCAAATGTACATCAATACAGACACTCAGACAGTGACAAATTGTAATTATATATTAAACACGATGATTACCTGACATTTAAAAACAATTTATCATATAAATCACATAATAACCAAGTAATAGAATAATCAATATAAAGTTTGGTACTTACCAGTCTAAAGCCTGAAGCCATGGAGGCCAGACACAACACGGCAACAATGAGCAGTTTCATCTCTGGTCTTTTCGTCTTCAAGTGGAGAACGGATAGATCAGAAACATCGAAAACCGAAACTCGTCATGAGCGTAGCGCTGTCTGGTGGCTACATTCTAGATGTGATGGGACCATTTCCCGGAGGAAAAAACGACATCAGGACCAGCAAGTCTTTCCTGCCTGGAGAAGGATGACAATGTGGTTTGTTCAGGAATGAATAATCCGACTTAAGAGTCGCACGGCTTGACAGGGAAAATGCACTATTCGTGAACAGTGAATGAAAAATACTAATTGATGTCCCCCATATACTCACGTGACATGTAGATGGAATCAAAATATCAGAATGCACAAAAAAATACGTGTTTTCAATAGTCCCACTTTCGTGTCGTGAATCTATGTAATTTCAGAGCATCTTTCACAATGATTTTGTTCATAATTTTTTAACTTCGCGAAGTAACTTAATTTTTTTGTGGAGACCTCTAAATAAACTATAGTAACTTTGAGTGTATCATTTCCGGACACCCACAGTAAGCGGCAGTCATTTCTGTTTATTAGAGAGACGCGTAGCTGTCTCAATATCGAAAATACACACAGACACACTGCTAAATCTGTCTCAATACCGAAAATACATACTGCTTAATCTGTCCCAAAACCACACAAACACATGGCTACATCTGTCTCAATATCGCAAATACACACATACACACTGCTAAATATGTCCCAAAACCACACATACACACTACTAAATTTGTCCCAAAAACGCACATACACACATGGCTAAATCGCTGGTGGTATTTCAATTAAAGCTGGGAA
Source organism: Ylistrum balloti (assembly GCF_031769215.1). Taxonomy (NCBI): domain Eukaryota; kingdom Metazoa; phylum Mollusca; class Bivalvia; order Pectinida; family Pectinidae; genus Ylistrum; species Ylistrum balloti. The sequence continues at coordinate 382,213 of NW_026781877.1, read as the reverse complement.
ATGTACAAGAAAAAACAAAACTAAAGATTAATCTAATGACTGGATCACTCCTTAATATGTGATCAGTTATGATCCTGAAGTTACAGCGACCATTGAGATGACATTCTACTATGTCTCCAACACTATCAAGTAGGACTCTTTGTCGCTAGTACTATCATGTAACTCATCGGCTGTATTCAGGTTTTGGTCAGAACATGGGGGTTTATATAATATGTAAACATGTCCAGAATTCTTGTCATGATTGCTTCATATCATTTGAAAACTCATTTTTTTTTTGGTATCTTAGAATTTATGTTATCTCCAATATTTCTGAAAATATAAAAAAAAAATTGCCGCAATGCTAGGATCGAAAGTGCGATCCCCATGAAATCCCAGTTCCATCAGAGTAACGTCTTACCGTCCGTGTTATAGACACTGATGAACCAGCAACATTTTGATTTTTAATTCAATGTTGGAAACATTAGCACTTGACATTTTTGTTCCAATTTGATATTTCAACTTTTCGGTATCGCTTGTACCAATTTTCAAGATAGAAGTTACATCTGATTACAGTAGGCTAGGTCCAATTGCCTGAAAGTTGATACATGTGTGCTCTGTGTTTCAACATTGCATGTGAAGCCTGGGAAACCCCTATATTTTAGTGCAAATTGTAATTTTGACGAACTGTGAAAAAAATAACACACAACATTTATCCAAGACATTTTTTCTGAAAACTGGTGTTTAGATATAACTCATTGAGATTACCTATCCGAATTCCTCGAAATAGAAAAGCCATTTTTCCATTCTACTGTTGGTGATATTTAGGTCAGCTATCGAGTTACACTACTCTGGTCGTAGTTACTGTATGTGTGTACAGTAATTTAGGTTTTGTTTTCAAATATTGCAGTATGATAAATCAAAGGATAGACACAATCACGTGATTTATCACTGAAATGAAATGATTATCACCCTTCAACTTCATCTGTCTGTTTGTTGGAGTTGTTAAAACGTGATTAAAAAAAACGTGTCAATGTTCTAAAAAAAAGGTTTCCGTCAGTTTTTACTAATTTACCTAAAAATAATGACAGATTCACGTGATACACTTTCTATTGTAATGTATCACGATTTGTGGGCGTGGCACGATATACGAAGTGTGCAACATAAGTTGGAACAACAGAAGACCTATATACAGGGAGCAAATCATTTCAATTACCTATTTACTTAGCTGCAATAATACATATAACTGTCTGTTTCAAGTTAAGTTTGAACGATTTTATTTAAAGTTTAGATTTCAAATTAAATAGAATGATGAAATATTTCCTCTGAATTTTATGTTGTTTGTATTGATGCCATGTCACTGCCGAGACCAGGGCCCGTATTCATGAAACCGTTCTCATGCTCAAGCATAAATTTTTGTACTCAAGAAAACTTTTTCATAATTCACATAAATCATATCCATTAATACATGTCAAATATAAACATTAAATACAGCATTTGGCTTGAAGTCCTTTCAAAATATTTTCAAATCTTTGACAAAATCAGCTTTTTTAAATTTATTTTTAACTAAAACAAGATATAAGACTTGAGCACAAACTTTATGCTTGAGCATGAGAACGCTTTCGTTAATACGGTTCCTGGTCGAGTCAGAAAACATTGCGGGACTTTTTTTGCTTAGAACTCAGAAATCTGGGACAAAATAAGAACAAAGAAATCATCCAAATGATCGGGGTTCCTAGGTTAATAACGAGCTTGTTTTGCTACTCTGTTTCAACAGGTTCCAATGTAGTATGATAAAGTTAAGCTCCTCTTATTGAATGAATCCTAAATAATCGTAACCTGTTAAGTTTGGTGATTGTTCACTGGGTACGTGTCCTATTTTCAACCAAACAATGACCATTATATCGTTAAGTAGAAATTCTAATTGAGTCCCCTTTCTTCATTATGAAACAAACGTGTCCTTTCTCCAAAAGAGTTCTCCACCTGAATCCTTCTCTATAGACAAGGATCACGATCTATAGTTGTGTATTTAAGACACACTGTTTTAGATAGCTAGCAGGAATGAAGTGACATGTTAACATCGTAATTACCTATTGCTGTGTACAACTTTACATCAGTCTGTCTACACTGTATCAAACAAAAAGTAACAAATACAGTCATTTGTCTGTAACATCAAGGAAGCTGCTCTATCTAATTTATTTTTTGTGATGTGTAAAACAATGTGTTTAAGTTTTCAGAGTCAAGCTGAGCAGATTAACGGGTTTGTATAAAAGACACGTACAATTAAAGCTACCCGACACAGCATACGCGACCGCCCATAAAAACATAAAACAGACCCGCCCACTACATTACTGTTAGACCGGTAGACAAAACGTTATGGAGCTCTGAGCAAACAATGTTACAGGCACTCTCCTACACCTACACCACCAAATTTCTGCTGACTCCACTCAGAACCGTAAACGCCGCACTTCTGTATAACTAATCCTACACACAGAAAAGTTAGCACTTCTGGTGACTAGTGTTACTAACCCTAAATACACACCATCACTATCACACTTCTGTTACTAATGATGGTGCTGCGTGTAGGCCTAGTAATACGAGACTAAAGTAAATAATATGGTGTTGAAAGTTGTGGGCTCTAGCCACTTGGATCCCCATCTGACATTTAGTCCGAACGTTCTTATTAGCTTGTTAAACGGTAAATTCAACCAAACGATTTTTCTCGAATCATCAATACAGTTGGAAATTAGGGACTCGTCTGAAATTAAGTTTGAATACAGACAAATTTTGAAGTGTAATTGATTCCAGTAATGAAAACCTTCCTTCCCGATACAAAAGAGACACGGTGTTTTTTGTGTTTAGGTTATAATTGTTGAAGATAAGACGAAAAGCTGACTTTCACTATTTAAGTAAACCTCTTTGATCACAAAAAAATTAAATAAATAAAATCACCGAGACAAGTTTCCATTGTTTATCACATCACGGTATCGGTATCGGTGTGCCACAGAAGACCTATATACATCGTACATTAAGTGTTTAGAGAAAACAATGAAAAACAAAAACAAATTAAAAATCACTCGTTTTGTTACATGAGCCTGTAAAGTATTTATAACAATGTGACCCGGCTGTTATCTAGCAGGAGTGAACTTTGTTACTGTACCAAAGTGGACTGATATACAATGTAAAACCAATAACAAATATTGGGACTATTGTTTTCTAGGCTGGTGGTTTTTTTGAAAGTGTTCGTGAGCAAGGGATTGCTGGTATTTAAAATGTCGTACCTCTGTTTTTATTGTTATATATAGGACAATTACAATATGCAATTACTATATTCCTGTTGTGATTTGCTTAATTGACTCATGTACTTGAAATTTTAAATTTACATTGATACTGGATTAACATTGATCTAACAGTATTTTTAGGGTTTTTTTTTTAGATATTATAACATTTTGATAATTTGGTGAAAAATCAGAAAATCTCGCAGAAATCTTGCAGAGATCAAAAGTAAATGTATGAACATCGACTGTATAACTACAGGAGCTTAACAGTTCTATAACCCGTGAGTCAGATTCTATACATATTTATATACTCACTTTTGCTTGGTTTAAACTTTGTTTGAAAAAAAAAAGTAATAATATTAAGTACATTTTATGAAATACACAAGGAAACAAAAACAAGTGTCATGACACGTATGCATTTTTTAATCTTTAGTTTAGTTTAAACTTTGTTTGATAGAAAAAACAATACAAAGTAATATTAAGTATTCATTGTAGAAAATGGAAAAGCAAACGAAAACAAATGTCATCTTGCTTACGAATTTTTTTTTATCTGATATGAAATAACTTGACCAACAGTGTAAACAGAAAACTCACAAGACAAGAGGTGAAGGATTGGTAAGTATTGGAAACCAGGGATCAGTGATATATCAAAATACTATGTTGTGATAAGTATGCTGAACACGAATCTGTATAATAATGCCTACTTTTTTCGCACACTCAAGTTTAGCGTATTACCGAATTTAACCAGTTGTGATCTACGGCCACGGGAAGGCTTGATGTCATACATGTAGTATAATGTGTTTGCACAGAATGGAAAGCTGGACTCTATTTTCTGATATGTTGTTTTCTGTATGTTGCTTGAGTACCAAATAACAGACTTATCACAAAAGCAGTTCTTGATAGTGATGTTAAATAAATATCTATCTTACTTATGCGGCAGTCAATTAAGTGAAGGAACATTTATTTACTGACTGAAAAGGCGTTAAGTTCGAGACGATCGGATAATGGTTTACAGTCAATACCGTTAGGACTATTTGTTAACCTTTGGTATTGGTTGAAGAGGGTAAAATTAAGGGTTTCTAACACATTTGTAGACGACGTATTTAAGATTTAAAATGAGCTGGCGACGAATTTGTCACGATCAATGCAAAAGTTGAGTGAACTTGTGACAAAGGAGTTATAATAGAGGACAAAACCATATAAAAAAACAGAAATATACTCTCACATAAACTGTAGCCTCATTACAGTACATGTATATTAAAAAAACTTGATATACTTTGTAGAAAACAGATCTCCTAGTTCTATTTGCTAATCGAAAACATATGAGTCTAAGAAATATTAACAAGCAAAAAGCGAAAGAAGACTAGATTTTAAAACTAAGCACACTATTTGAGGAAGAATCGTTCTACGAAATGAAGTATTTTTCATTTTGTATTTAAGACAAAGAATCATAGCCCCAGTGTTAGGTTTGTTTTCAGAAGATCGGCGTCTGGCGATAAGTCGATGGCGGTCGTTACATTCCTATTCTATCATAGGAATTTATGTTATTGGTTAATTGTAAAGAAGTTTCAATTACACTTTTTTTCTTGGTAAATATCATAAAAATTGATAAAAGGATATACGCGGTTTTGGGGATTAATGCTATTTCTAATAGTTCTAAGCTACCTTATGTGTGACATCCATTAACGACCAAACAATAACATGGTTGTCTTAGAATAAAAGTATAATACTAAAGCATTGGTATAATATCACAAAATATGAATACTATAAGTAAAAGATAACTTATGTTATTGTGAAATGATTCTATTATTAGTTTATAAAATTGTCCAGCAGTGCAAAAAAATGTGCTCAATTTTCAGAAGCATTATTTCGGTAAAAGCGAGGCAAACAATATTTGGAGCAAAAAGAAATCATCAGTACGGTGAACATTAGTGAGACACGGTTCCATTGTTTGTCAAATGACGAGGTCATCACCGGCACGTTATCAAACAGATCATATGTACTTCTTGTATTACATCTTTGTGTAGAAAACAATGGAGAATACATGTATTGGTACTGTAATGTATTTATAATAGTATACTACTGAAAGTGATCTGTCAAATGTTCACCGGCGGGGGTAGGGGGTGGGTCTGGCTATTGACAACACACACACAACAGTCTTTCCTTTGCTGTCACTTAAGACGTCTATCGCCTGAAGATTTACAATGGTGATATCAATGTCTTGACATCGCCTGAAAATTTACAATGGTGATATCAATGTCTTGACATCGCCTGAAGATTTACAATGGTGATATCAATGTCTTGACATCGCCTGGAGATTTACAATGGTGATATCAATGTCTTGACATCGCCTGAAAATTTACAATGGTGATATCGAAATGTCTTGACATCGCCTGAAAATTTACAATGGTGATATCAATGTATAGGCAGTTTATAGTATTCATTTTAAACCAGACTAACGATTCTTATGAAATACTTTTCATATATTTTAAAACATTAAACTATGTTTCAAAATACGTAAGTTAACCCATAACTCTATCTTCTAGACGACAAAACAATAGACAGAAAGGTAAAACTATGTTTCAAAATACGTAATTAAACCCATAACTCTATCTCCTAGACTACAAAACAATAGACACAAAGGTAACAGGTAAGATTTGCCAGGGAATCGATACAATTTGACAGGGAAACCTTTTCTGTTTTATCAATGATATTAACCTTGTAAAGTGAGGTTACAAAGTTCTAAGAACTATACTTCGTGTAGTAATAACGATAACTATCACTTACACTACCGGACACGTTTAACTTCACAATCTCAAATAGAAAAAAAAACATTTACCAAGAGAATCCTTTTATTAAATGGCGATAAAAATCACAAGACCTTGCCATATTTTTTCCCAACAGAAACATTTCCTCCCTTTGTGTACTTTAAACCCATCATTAAAATAGAGATAATTTGGAGAATACAGAGGGGTAGCTGTAAACCTTTAATGTTGTATATCTGGTATTTGTACAAAAGGCACAGAAAGGAAGATCTCTTAGCGGTACAAATTTAGGACTGGTTACAGCCTCATGTAGCTCTTTCGTCCTTCTGTTCTTTTAGGACTCGTCAGTAATGCTAAGGACCTAAATTGTTAAAATAAAGGAGACGACAAAAAAAAAATAAATAAATAAAATAAAATAAAATAAAATAAATAAAAATTGGCCTAAATATTTATTCAAATATACATTGTATTTAATCCATAATTAAATGAATTTCGCACATTTTGATATTGATATTTTGATATTTAGTATCAAACCATATATTCTTATGATCGAAAACTTGGCAGGATTGTATATATTTGATTATAGAGTTTCATTGATTTGGAGAAGGTTCAAACCATTACTCTGATTTATCCCGAGGTTATATCTATGTATAGTAAATGAAGGCATAGACATTTGAAATCTATCTGTATTATAAGCCCTTGCTTAAGGTTTGGCACCGTTTTCTGGTAACTTGAATGAAAATCTGATGTTATGTACTGCAGTGCATCGGCAGCAAATTACATTTAACTTCATGTTTGTATCTTTCTCTTCAAATCAAAGTTTTATTTACTTTATGGTGTGGTAATGTCTTATAAAGAAGATTGAGAGTTGAATTACACAGGAACTCGTCATAATGACAGTTAAGGTTGTTGAATTACACAGGAACTCGTCATATAATAATGACAGGTAAGGTTGTTGAATTACACAGGAACTCGTCATAAAGACAGTTAAGGTTGTTGAATTACACAGGAACTCGTCATAATGACAGTTGAGGTTGTTGAATTACACAGGAACTCGTCATAATGACAGTTGAGGTTGTTGAATTACACAGGAACTCGTCATAATGACAGGTAAGGTTGTTGAATTACACAGGAACTCGTCATAATGACAACTTAACTTTTTAATTACTATATTTCTTACTTCTGGGGCAGACAATTACGTTTCAATTCCATAGTAAGTGAAGATGTTTACATTAATTTGCTGATTAAACACGTGCCCGATAGAGCTGAGACAACTTGCTAGTAGCTTCCGTTGTTTTGTATATAATATTAGCGAACAAACTCCCGCCAAAAAGCGGAATAAAACTAGATCCTAGGATAATAAGTTATATCTTCAATTTCACGTAAATACAGCCGTATAAAAATAACGCATCTCTACAAACTGAAACATGTCTTACTTTAAGATATTTATTAACATTCTCATTCTTATGCGATTCCGAAGAGAAAGCGTGTTTGAGTCGTAGTTGTCATGTTCTGAAATAAGAGATGCTTACAAATGAATAATACCGCGGATGTGATTGATTTGCGAATTTTCCGTTACCCTTGTTTCTCTTGCCAACTACAGGTTAAAGATGAACGATACGCTGCATTGTATTATGTACATTTATGTATATGCACATATTTTAACATGAATTTGCTGTAATGTGACGTCCCCTATCCATTTTAATTCTCAACATCCATTTTCGTCACACGTGAATATTCATATTCGCTTTTTTATGTGAACTATAAATGGAAATTATGTAGAACAGATAGGATACTCTGAAATAGATAAGCTATGGATACCAGGGTTTGTTATTGTTTATTGGATTTGGTTGTATTAAAGTTTGTTTTCTTAATGACAACAGAACAATGCAAAAACAAAAAACAAAACAAAAAAACAATAGAAATAGATGTATGTTAGAACAACAGTGAAAGTGATCAATCTATCTGCTGTTAGATATCTTGCTTCAAATGTAACGCATGGTTTATGCTTGAGACAGACCTTAAATCAGCCAATTTCTTAAGTGGAATATCAGTGTTCTTCCTTGGTGATTAACTAATTATCTTGGCATTACCATTTTTTTCTCAATGTGAATTATAAATGTTCCAGTAGTCCAGTTGATTTGTTAAACTTACAATACTGACCGTTTGTAGAATATATCAGATCAAACAATCTGACATTTCTAGAAGAGATTCAAGAAATATACCTCTGTGAAAATCTAGATTCAGCGGCATTTTAAAAAATATTATACCTTCAGTTGTAGCATAAAGTCAACAGCAGAGGGGCACAGACAGTTCCCATAGGTAAACCAATAATCTGTTGGATGATCGTACCGACAAACTCAACGAAGATGTTGTCAACCAGAAACTGATCATTTCTTTCTTCATAGATATTAACCGTGTTATTTTTTTGTCAGTACAGAGTAAAACCACGTTATCAGAATAACCGCTGTACTGATAACATAATCGATCCAGGTTGATTTCAAAGGCCGAAAGACAGGTGAAATATAACTCTTCATGAAATTCTTATGGTAGTCATTTAACATTGATCTCGACTTGCCCAGGGCATATAGACATTCATCTCGTTAATATGATAGTTGAAAATAGGATATTATAAAACCGAATGGCTAACCATCCTTATTGGTAACGTCGTAAGTAATCTGTAGAATTCCGTCGATGTAGATATCTAGGTATTCATTTTGTAAAAAAAAAATATATTATTTAGGAAAACTTCTTTTTATCCTATTCATTTTTTTTCGTATCTAAAACAAACCTCACTAATGGCAACTTAATACCTAATATTTCTGAAACCTTTGATTTCGTGAAAGCTTGATCTCAAATTTGGTTTCTTTGTACGTGATGAAAGTTTGACCTCGTCTTAAAAGGTCTTTTTTGGAAAAGTAAGATCAGCATTATCTACGATTTGAACATCAAATAAAGTATCTATCAATATTTATCTAATAGTAGTGGTATAAATATGTGCTTTATTATTGATCGAATGATTTATTTTCTGTAAAAACGATCTGGAGGGTATATTTTTTACTGAATAAAGCTCTCGTTGTTACGTTTGAGACAATAGGATAATGGTTACTGTTGACACAGTAAAAAGCTTTTCTCAACTGTGAGAGTGTCATGGAAGGTATCATTATGAAATACAATATTAACAAACACACACAGATTTCACAGTGCCTAACGGAAATGTATTCATTCAGTTGAGTGAACATTTGACAAGTAGTAATCATCTGATGTTTGATCTAGGTCAGATAATGTTTAAAGATACTGTCTATTAAAATCTCATGATTTTATACTGTGTAAACAAGTCTCGTACCCTCCCGACTGTAACCCTCCCGACTGTCTCCCGACTGTAACCCTCCAGACTGTCTCCCGACTGTCTCCCGACTGTAACCCTCCAGACTGTCTCCCGACTGTCTCCCGACTGTAACCCTCCCGACTGTAACCCTCCCGACTGATGAATAAGGAAAACTACCAGTTCAAGAAACTTTTTCACACATTTCCAACAGACCCTAGGATCACGAACCAAATAAGAAAAGTTAAGTTCCTAGTCTTAAATGAGCATGTCCAGCGGCGGAAACATGGACCTAAATTTATGTTAAAAACACACCAAAAAATATTTTAGATAACCGATGGTAAGGTATTTTACAATGCTGGTACCTTCACCAAACACTAGTCTCTGTAGATCACAATACGGGACTTCGGACACATACCAAGGACGTCAGCAATGCTGATTCATGTAAAGATATGCCCTACAGTTTTCACCTAGTGAAAGTTTGACCTCATGTTTAGAGTTTTTTCACCTAGTGAAAGTTTGACCTCATGTGTAGAGATTTTTCACGTAGTGAAAGTTTGACCTCATGTTTAGAGTTTTTTCACGTAGTGAAAGTTTGACCTCATGTTTGGTGTTTTCATCAAGGTACATTGTAAATATACAATTTTCAACTATAATTGTTCAAGATATAATAGCAATTTGTCATTTAGGTCAGGTTAAAATGATATTGAATAGACATGTCAGTTTCTTTAAATACCAAGTGGAGATTCTTTTTGTTGCTAAATAAAACGCGGTGCTTACTTGCTACGAAAGGATAGTATAATGACTTCTATTGACACAGTTGAAAACACGTTTTCTAAAAAAATATGTTAAATGAAAGATTTTCCCACAAGCTGAGAAAAGCAAGCACAATAGAAAGGAATATACTCAAGGTTTTAATTATTTTTCTATATGTATTCATTCAATGACAGACATCGTATATGTCACAGTTACTTGAAGAATTTGGTAAAGATTAAGTAAAGATGTAATTATAGGGAATCATGTCATTATATTTACAGACACTCTCGCCCAGAGAGGCCTTTCGATTTAACACCCACGATATATATTCTGTAAACATCTTTTAACTTCCAAACTGATTGAAAAAAAAACGAGTTGCAAAAACTGTACTAAGCAAACAATAGAAAAAATAAAACCAACGCAGAATTCTAAAGTATAGAAGACATGTTTTTCTGTTTTATTTTTTAGTTCGAAAAACTGTTACTGGTCAAAAATGTGGTATGATAAAAGACTGATACCATAAACCTTAGGTTTTTATCTCCTTTTTTTTTTTTTTTTTTTTGTTAAGATTTACTTCATTTCCGTTTTTATTTTAATGTGCAAATTCACAATTTAAAGAAATATAGAAAAAATGAAGTAAATATTGCACAGCTTTTCCGTCATTCTAGGGGTCGTCAATGATGCAAGGGACTCGAATTATTGAACTTGGAATAAAAATCTTAATTTTAAAGACAGTATGTTTCTAAAATAGCGTTAGGTACATGTCAATGTGGCAAGAAAGACATGTGCATACATCCCGACAATCAATTTAGAATTATCCATTTGTAGACATTTGATATTCACATGTCATTATTGATTTGAAAAAGCTTGTTTCTGTTATCAAGGTTTCCTTGATAGATGTTGGCACGTGAACCCGGGAAAAATGCAGGTGGTAGATTGTATGGTTTTGTGGTTGTCATCATGTTTACAAGGAAACATTTATCACCTTAAGTTGTAATAGATTTCGTTGATATTAACTCGGTTCTGATCTAGAGAACGTAGTATTACCTAGATTGTGTTAACCTTGAGGGTAACTTCTTTGAAACAGAACGGCTTATCCTTCCGGAACACCTGGTCTTACACATCTTCACTGATCTCCATGTAAATTTTCAATTTTTGTAGCGTGATTTATTTGATATCATAAGATGATTATGTATTTAACAGATTAAATAATTATGCTATCTTGTTGGCTTTTCATAACTCTTTTATCGTAAGTCATACACTTAATACTTCAGTAATGATGGTGAGGTGAATCACATTCTGTTTGACATGCTCTGGTCTCTTAGTTAAATAAATTGCATTATACTAATCGTGTAAAAATCCTACTTTCGAATCGTTGAATCTAATTTGTTTCTTTTGTCTTAATACAAATGTATGTGTATCCAGTTTTTCCCCATTCCTATTCTAGGTCATATTCCACGTATCAATAGGACGAAAGCATAGACAATTACATCATTACGCATAAATAATCGAATTTTGAAAAACCAATCGATAAATTATTTGGGGTGGCAATGTTTCACGTTACTCTTTGCACAACAATTTCCAAACGGTTGAAAATTGTTAATGTAAAGTCACAAACCACACAATTACCTCATTATTGAACTGTACGGTTAGTTTTAATACTGTTTCATCTTCCAAAGGAATTTGCTCTCTTAACAACTCTTTATTCTAATGTGTTGTACACGTACAAATTTAAACAATGATCTTATGTTAACTTTTTTTGCACTGTAAACATATTATTGCGGTCATTTGTAGTTTCATCATCTAGTTTATTCATTAATCATTGCGCTAGTTTTCCAAAATTGGTAATGCTTTAAAAGTTAATTGTGTCAAACTAAGTATAAAGCATATAAATGAGACTGATAATTTAAATCGAAATTTTAAATTCTGTAAAATTGTCACAGAAACTTTCCTAAGAGTTCTGAACAGTTTGACCCTATGTTTAAAAATACCCATTTAGTTCAAGGATGCCACGTTTTCCAATTCTCTTGGTCTATATTTAAAACTCTGAATACTACCCGCCTCGATAGTGACAATTAGCAACTTGATATTTGTTCATGAAAAGTTGTTAAGTTGTGAATAGTGAATAAATAAAAAACGTCAACACGAACCATTGATGGAACATCACGACGCGGACAACAATAGATGGTTTTCGGTTGTATTTAAGGAGAGGTGCCGGTCTTAGGAGCTACCTTCGTACTCGACTTGTCGACGAAAAAACTCGAAGATGAAACTGCTCATTGTTGCCGTGCTGTGTCTGGCCTCCATGGCTTCAGGCTTTAGACTGGTAAGTACCAAACTTTATATTGATTATTCTATTACTTGGTTATTATGTGATTTATATGATAAATTGTTTTTAAATGTCAGGTAATCATCGTGTTTAATATACAATTACAATTTGTCGCTGTCTGAGTGTCTATAATGACGTACGTTGATTTGACATCAGTGTATAGTGTGTTGACATTATGATGTAGATATACAGATATCTATAATAGCCGAAAGGATGGATAAGTGGTTTGATAATTTGTCGATAGTTTCTTACCACTTTTGTTAGTTATACATGTTAGTCGAATATTAACTCAGTAATGTACCAAGGTTTATTGTGATATAGCTGGCGTGAATCTTTCATTCATGTAATATTTTCTTTGTGACAGACTGTGACACAAAACATTTAAAAAATAATGTCAACGCACCATTCAAATGCACATCAATCATCACACTATGTCAGAATATTCATGACAAATGTTTATTAAATTAAGTTCCTTGCTATCACTGTGATGTCTCGTTAATAGCTGAACAATATTAGTCTCTTGTTTTGTTTGTATATCGTGATAAATGATTGCTAATTGGGGTATTGTTTCTCTGCGTGATTCTTCATTATGGAATGACCTAAACCGAAGACCCTAACTTGGTTATCATATTATCTAACCATTGTGATCTTTTGTCCTAATAGCTTGGTTAAGTAACTTGGTTTTTGTATTGTCTAGACTTTGTAGAGTTCTGCCCTAACTAAGCAACCTCAGGTCCTAACCTGGTTATTATATTCGTCAGACTCTGTAACGTATTGTCTTAACAGTGCAACCTCGGGTCCTAACCTGGTCATCCTATTGTTTAGACTTTGTAATGTACTGTCTTAACAGAGTAACCTCGGGTCCTAATCTGGTAATGCTATTGTTCAGACTTTGTAATGTACTGTCTTAACAGAGCAACCTCGGGTCCTAATCTGGTAATCCTATTGTTCAGACTTTGTAATGCACTGTCTTAACAGAGCAACCTCGGGTCCTAATCTGGTAATCCTATTGTTCAGACTTTGTAATGCACTGTCTTAACAGAGCAACCTCGGGTGCTAACCTTGTAAGCCTATTGTCTAGACTTTCTAACGTTCAAAATGTACCATCCTTATAGAGTAATCTAGGACCTTACTTAGTTATCCTATTTCCTAGACTTTGTAACTTACTGCCCTAACAGGGCAATCTCGGGTCCTTACTGGGTTATCATCTTGTCTTGTTTGAACTATGTCAGGATAAAACATTTTATACTTGAATTTTAGTGTTGTTTAAATGCCATAGTTCTGTAAAACACAGCACCAATACAATTACATAAAAATAACGAAAACATTAAACATTTAAAACAAATCAAGGTAAGTAGCATAGAGTTGAAGTTCTGCCTTATTTAACAATGGGCAATATACATATTTATAGTAATTAAACGTTTGTTTACACGCCTATAACAAATACCGTAAAATCAATAAGAAATGTATGACAGAACGTAAAAGTGTTTAAAAGTCCTGCAAATATTCATAAGTAATCCTATACCCTAAGATGTTTCGTTTTTATCTTCAGAAGGAACTTAACCGGTCAAACTGGTTTGCTAAGTTAGATTTGACACTGGCAGATTAAATGTGTCTTCTATCAAACATTTAAAAAAAGGGACGTGTTTGTTTTCCCACACAATAAATGAAGAGTTATTTCCTTCGGAAACCTATTTTTAATTCAGGTGCTTTTCAAATCTACGGACAGTTATAGCAATAGAGATAATACACTAATATGACTGAACTTGGGCCTTTTCGTGATCTCTCAATGATTAATCTTGTTTATAGATCACCTACATATATCAAGTTATTCAAAACATCATCACTTCAGATTTTCCTTGAGTCACAGAAATTTCGTTGTTAAAGTGGAAAGTTGACTGGTTGGTGGGTTGTGGAAAGTTGACTGGTTGGTGGGTTGTAGAGTTCTTTATTCTAACAACCCATAAAGAAGTTTACATCAGATATAAAACTATAACGTTTGCTAATGAATACATGTCTTAACCTGACAGAAAATATCACATGCTTTATGATTGGTCATATAAACTATCCGTAAATAAACACAAATCAATCTCAAAGTTTTTATTACCTTAATAATCTATGCTTAGCTATTTACTGATCCAAATAGGTTCCGGAGTATGTAATACCGGTGAATCCGAAGTTTATCAAGTGCATTTTCTGTTTTTATCAACATTGAAGCACTGTTCTGATTTTGATCAAACACGCTACCAATGTCAAATCTTGTCTGGTTGGGAGTAGGATCACAAGGAATAAACAGATTTTTAAAATCACAGCCATGTGACCATTGTCAGGCCATGCATGCAATGTTTAGAATATCCAAAACTGCTTTTTGTGATATGAATAGTCAAGGTCTCCTTCTAGTAGCTGACTGCTGTCTCCATGAAAACCATGCGGGAGGCCTTTTTCTTTCCATCTAAAGCAATTTGGTTGAAATTAGATGCCGTAGGAAGTGATGTCAAAGGCGGGGTCATGATCTCAGTTTTATCAGCATAGTGCAACTTGAACAAGGTTGATGATGGAATGCTTTATTGTATTTATAGTTAGCAAGCTTATCATCAAAAATCATCGATGACTAATTCCACTTCGAATTCCATCCCACCCACCAACCAATTACCTTTTTCGTCCTCATCAAAAACCTATATTACAACATTAAAATGAAACCAAATCTACTCAGATAAATACACCCCAACTCCGACTCCTTTGTGACTTTAATGAGAATATCATGACATTGTACAATCAATCTTTATTTCAAAAGTGTTTAGTAATTACTTTGACCTTTAACCTTTATCAATGTCCAACAGAATCTGATTTGATGCAGAACATTAGAACGTGATGCTATGATGAGAATATAAACTAAAACTATTATCGGGCTCATAAGATAGGATATCGAACACGCATGCTTTTTATGTCAGAAAGTTTTATTTAAGAACTTGTCAATTGTAACTTTTTAACCTTTAACTTGATGGATGACAGCCAAAATCTTAGTCTAGTGCTTCATTATATGTCTTGTACAACCTTTGATCTATAACCGATGACCATCAACGTGTAATCCGGGATATACCTTGGTTGGTTATTGCTATGTTTTCAGTATAAACTAAATTTCTTTTGGGTTCTTGGGGTATTTTATACAGTTAACAAGTTATCATTATTATATGTAGTTAACAAGTTATTATGATTATAAAAGAGAAAACAAATTATCATTATTATATACATTTAACAAGCTAACATAATTATATACAGTTAACAAATTGTCATTTTTAAATACAGTTTTCAAATTATCTTTTCTATATGCAGTTTACAAATTATCATTATTATATACATTTAACAAACTAACATAATTATATACAGTTAACAAATTGTCATTTTTACAAAATTATCTTTTCTATATGCAGTTTACAAATTATCATTTCTATATGCAGTTTACAAATTATCATTATTATATACACCTTCCAAATTATCATCATTATATATAGTTTACAATGATCATTATTATATACACCTTCCAAATTATCATCATTATATATAGTTTACAAATGATCATTATTATATACAGTTAACAAGCTAACATTATTATATTTACAAATTATCATTTTTATATGCAGTTTACAAATTATTAATATTATATATAGTTAAAGCATTATCATTATGATATAAAGTTTACAAGTTACCATAATTGAATACAGTGAACAAATTATCATTATTATATATAGTTAACAAATCATCATTATTATACAGAGTTAACAAAATATCATTTTTATTTACTGTTTACAAATTACCATTGTTATATACAATTAACGAATTATCATTATTGAACAATTTGGTTTCCTTTTATCACATTTTTTATCCTGAAACTTTGTTTTTGCATTTTTGTGATTCAGACCCAATTAAATACCCGCCTAATGTGTAATCCTTTGATCAAATATATTTATTGATAATTATTTGGAACTGAAAATCAACACGAGAAAATACCCAAAACTGCCTGTTAAATGGAAGTAATGTGTGGCGGAATTCTATGTAGCTGCAGTTTTTTTCCGTTGAAATGAGACCTTCCCATTATTTACGTGAAAAAGGTTTTAGTGTGATCATCAATGTTTTAACACTTGTGAATATGATAGGCATTTCAATACCACTACTCATTCGTTCGTCCATCCGTCCTTCGTCTTTTCGACTTTGATACGTCCATCGTTCTTTAAATATACTTCTATTTTGATACACAGACTGCAAGGAAGACTGAAAAAGGTGATGACGCCAGTGCATCTGTTCCAACTATCCAGGTAAGTACACAACATATAGAATGTTTTTTCACGTGAATCTAATAGAAGATGATTGAGTTAAGTGACTAATAATATTTCTGTTATTTTACAAGTTTTATTTCGGCATATATTCAGGAAGAATAATTACTTTGTATAGTTTTGATATTTAAAGAACTATGTAGACATTTTGTAGTGTTTAATTATCAACATTACTTCATTATCAACACAAATACTAGGGCTATTGTAGCTAGTAATTCCAAACAGAAAGAATTGTTTGTTGATGGAAAATGGAAACGTCAATGCATCTGTAAGTGTTTCTAGAGTTAGTGAACTTCTTGATATTGCCAAAGAATACGAGTGATTGATTCCAGGTCAGAGTTACATAGGTTGCATAATGGACTGATAACTAGCTTTACTTTAAACTGGAGTTGGTAGTTAGACTGTTTTAAGTAGTTCTGTGTTGCAGCCACTGAAGTTTAGTATTTTATTTTATTATTTTTTTTTGTTGTTGTTTAACAATTATAAAAAAATCCTTAGTACCTTTCTGGTTTCTCAAAAATGTCTGAATATGGAATGGGATTATGTGCCGCACAACAGTGTTCTCAAATGGTAACCGATCAAAATGATTTCCTTAACAGAAGACACTAACCAATGATATTTAAGGAAATGGGTTTTTATATACTTATACCAAATCTTCAAAACATAGAAACGATTCAACACTATCCTACTCTAACAACTCCACTACAGTTGTTACTCCTTGTTTATACCACTGATTGTAAAAAGTCTGGTTTGTCTGATATAGTAATGTTCCTCCTGAACCAAATAGGTGTTTTTAATACAACTTTTCTTTATCAATAGATGTTTCTATAGAGATCTGTAATTTGTACCATGCTTTAAAAAATTCTTTCCAAAATTTATTATCCCTATGGCAGTTTTGTATGTACTCATCTCCGATTTTAGCAAAAGATCAGTACACTAGTATTTTAAATTGAAAACCACTTGCCTTCTAACACAACTTAGTCTGAACAAATCTGCATGATGATAAGGATGATGATAATGTACAGTATTAATATAATCATGATGGTGGTGGTGGGGGAGGGGGGTTAGGATATGAGTGAGTGAATGTAATTGTAACTCTGGTATGTTATTGTGTACGTGTAAGCGGAAAATCTATCAAAAGTAAAATTTAAAAAATAAAACTAATATAAAATCAACAAAAAAATATATAAAAAAGAAATGTTAAAACCAGTAAGTCTCTCACTTTGTACAGAGGACATCAAGTTGCAAAATTCGTCGAAAATAATAAACCAACATGACATTGAATATCAACTTATGAATGCGTATTATTTTTATGACATCATATTATGAAAGTAATTGTTCTATATAATGAGATTTCCTATTTTATGGTGAGCTTTCTATGCCAAATTCTGGGTGTTTCTTCTGTCCATTTGGTCATTCCTCGCTTGCTTGCTGATATTGTATCATTTTTTTCCATCGCGATCGATCTGGGTGAGACGCGATTATTGGTTACTGGTGGAGTATGTTGTGTGCGTATATATGACATATATACATGTAGACTGTTGATCAACGGGAGAAATTATCCTTTTATAAGTATTAATCATAATCTTTACGTACATATTTTAGTGGAAACTATCTACCTTTGTTCATGGTGATAGACGTGATATATATATAATGATAAAACACAAATTAGTTTTAATGTAATGCCACTTCAATGTCACCTTACATTGTATATTACAAGTGGTTTAACAAAGTCAGAAATCAAAATTAGACACGTTTCTCAGACTATAATTTACAAAATGTGTACCATAGCATCCATCCTGATTCGCAAATGAATAAAAAGCATACACTGAAGGGTAGATAGCTAGGATATGGTTGTCGCCGTGAGAAAATTAGAATGTGAAAGTCCACTTCCGGTACCAAACAAGGTCAATGTTGTCTGCAAAGTGCATAATAAAGTTCATAAAAATAGGAAGTGTGTTTGTGTGTGTGTGGGGGGGGGGGATGGGGGGGATCTCGTATGTATCCATATCCAATGGTCAGTGCCTATTGCACGTAAGATTCAGGATCGGTGATCAGATCACATTAAAGATATATATTGTATTTGCTAACAAGTGATTTTCTTTAATCAATATTTCCTTTTTCCTACCTGTAAAATGATGACGTTATTACTGTTTTAATTTCTTGTTAATAATTCTTACTGATTTTATTGTTAGTTACACAATCATCAATTTCCTATTTTGATTCATGCTTAGATAACTATTGTCTTTTGTAAATGAATTTAATCTGTTTCCTCTTATCTTCACAATTTCAGATGTACGAGGATTTCCTCAAAGTAAGTTTTATTGATAATTCATTTCTCTGTAGAATAGATATTATCAATGTCTGATAGTATATTATTTTATGCTCAACTATTACCAATGGTTTTGTTTGTTCGTCTGTGTGTATTTGCTCTTTATTTTTTTACCTTTTACCTCCTTCAGAAAGGAACATTAATATAGAACAGATTTAACGAGGAGAGAAAATATCTTGGATGATATTTAACGAAGGCGGTTGAGGTTTACAATTAAAGCATTTTGATAAATTGTTTCCTTTTCTGTTTGTTGGTGAATGAACACTTCTGTTCAGTGGTTGGTTATTCTGAAGCTTGTTCATCCGATGATAACTCAAAATATTAGAGCATTGTATATTTTCCATGCCAAAGCTATGAACTTAAAAAGTATACAATTTTTACTTCCAGTGTTTGGTGAAGGTAAGTTAAACATTTTCGTTTGTTGACCGGTTTCTTTGACCGATTTCTGTTTTTTTTAATTTTTTTTTTTTGTTTGCGAATTAATTTTATTAACATATAATAAGACGTATTTGTGGGAACATATTAACAATTTCTCATTCAACGATAGAGCCATACTCACGGACGTTATGGCGTTACTAGAACTATTAATACGTTGCCTCAGATAATACACAATTATGATTTTTCAGGGTCCACCCCCGCCCTCTAATGATTATACAAAATGAAATACATTGTAAACTCAAACCTTATTCTATTTATATATCACTCTGAATGCAATCAGTGTTAACAATACATACGATTTGATGACTGTCAATGGTAAATTAATATTCACTGAAAGTTTAGTATATACATGGCTTTTGTAAGAAAAGCCTACATGCATTTTTAAAATGTTTGTTGTAGCCCCAACACAAGGGACGTAATACTTCTAACACAGAAAGATTTAATGGGACGTAGATTTATTGATGATTGTATTAGTCCAAGCATACTTCTATTACAAGGGACGTAACTCCTAAAAAAAGAAAGATTTAATGATGTTTGTATTAGTCCCAGCATACTTTTAACACAAGGGACGTAACTCCTAGAAAAAGAAAGATTTAATGATGTTTGTATTAGTCCCAGCATACTTCTAACACAGGGGACGTAAGTCATAGAAAAAGAAAGATTTATCGTCGTTTTTGAACGAATTGCGAATCATTGCAGCACTTCCCATGAAAAAGGATATTGTCAATTCTTATCTATTGTCAACGTTTCATCAGAATCAAGTGAAATTCGCCAATTGTATATATTTATATCAATAATTTTTAAAGGGAAAATTAAGAAATTTAGTAGACACACGTTGGACCATTTATAATGGTTATATGTATATATCATATTTCTAACTAACATATATATTATTGTATATGCATCCCTCATAGACAGAATGTTGTTTATATACTACTAACATATTAAGGAGAAGGCTTGTATAGACTTGAAATTTTACTACAAGTGACTAAGCTCTTTGAATAACAATCAACAATAAACAACACGGCTTTAAATAAGATGAAATAATAAACATCCACTCTTTCTATATTGTATCTAATTCGTTACTTGATCGTCTACTACCAGAAAAAAAGGGATATTTTCTTTCGCTTCAGGTCATGAAAGATGAATCTAAGGTAAGGTCAAATCTTCTTCGTTCTTGGCTAAAGAGAAAACAGAATAAATCAAATCGGAAACGTTCATACTACGGCAGACAGTATTATTTTGGAAGGAACTTAAATGATGACAGTTTGGGCTTTATAGTGATTAATTCTAACGGTCAGAAACTCATTTCAGACCGTTTATTGCCATAGAGTGAACTCATTAAATGAATGTTCAATATTCAAATTTAATTAATGTTTATCTGGAATCAAAATCAGAACAATGACAAAAATGAGCGTCCTTAGTTAAGTTTGTGAAGTTGAAAGCTAAATGATAGTTTACAATATTATTTTGCATTTTCGTCATTGATACTTGCAAGGAAATTTGGTCAGCCAATATACTAGAAAGATTTCATCACGTGTAACCGTCTCAATATTGTGTTTGAAACTTAATGTTATCTTTTCTTTGAAAAAAAATTAATTCAGATGCAGTGGGAGAATGTCTTCTATTTATGTGTTGAGGTATGTATCATTTAATCTTAATTCAACGTTAAAAAATAACATTACAAGACATCACAAACCTGTTTTTATGCAACTGCTTAATTTGTTCAACACATTAGCTTCCTATTTTATACTCTATTTTAAGTTGCTGACGATTTTTTGCTAATTCAATGAATGAAAAATTCCATTTCTATATACTAATCTTTATTAGTTACATTTATAATTTTTCTATTTCATACTTAACAAGATGACCGGGTCTGTTAACAAAGTACATAGATAAAAAAAAATTCTCGATTAAATCATTTGAACCTATTTATTTCAATTGAAGATTCCTAGCTGTTTAAATTATGTACCGCAATTATCTATACACAAACAATATCAGGTGTTTTATATTAATAGGATATTGTGATGATTTCAGATGAAAACTTTCTGTTTCCAAATTTGTTGATGGCCTCATATTTGGTAAATCTGTCTGAATCTGACATCATCCTTACTATTGTTTACAGATGGCTAATGGATTTGCTGAACACGAGGTAACGTTATCGAATGCAATGCATTACCCACACAATCTTATGTAGTTTTGACTTCTGTAAACTGAGACACTTTAGATCAACTGAAATTTTTTTTTAAAAAAACCTAGATACTAAACGTGTTCAATCTACTTGTCTGTCAGAGAGATTCTCAGGAACATATATTCTGTATATTGCATTATTTCGCTCTACCGTAGTTAATGAGATATTGTATTGAAAACACTATTCACTTGTAAATGTTTTAAAAACAGTTAAAACGATTAAATATAACTTCAAGTTTTAAACAATCTCATTATCAAACTCAGTCTTTAACTACTGTGGAAGTTTGATTTTGCCTTTTAACATTTGCACCAAAATGAGAAAGTAAATCACTTAAGTTTGTGTTTTTCTGTAGCATATTAAGAAGTAGGACTTTTAAAGAGATATTATCTTAGAAAACTCTAGTCTATACATACCAATGTATTAAAAAGAGAAGCAAATCTCATTTTAATTTGCCCCTTATCTTCGAGGGTAATGACAAAGCAAAATTTTGGTTAACCACGTCTGTGACAGAGAAGTGAATGGGTCCTTATATTTTTTCGTTTATACAAGCTGTACATCTGTATTCTAGGTAAAGTACTTTACCTGTTCTATTTTCTGGTGTTGTCATTTGCTTCACCAAATATGCCAGAGCTAACTTGAATTATCATGAATGATTGTATATAACCATCAATACATACGTTTACTATATTAATATGTTTTTCTCTGTTAATCATCTTAGTTTGTGTAATATAATTTCTCTTTCAAAATTTGATCATGACAACATTTTGCGATTAACAATTGACACAGGAAACCCGAAAACTAAGTGAAAGCACTGACAGAGATAACATTGATAGGGAAAAAAATAAGGTAGGTACATGTTTATCATATTTCTAAGTAGGATATATGTGAGGATTAGGTAACACTAACAGACGCTGACTTTATTTAATCACTTCGACATGAAATCAGATGGTTACAATATGTCTCGGTGCTTTCGATTTATTTTGAGATACGGTCACAACAAGTATTCCAAACGTACTGTTAAAACACAGGGGACATGACTCCCACAAACATTAAGTGTTTCGCTGATTTTTGCAACGTTTTTTCATCCAAAAACTTGAACACACCAGGTACATGTACGTTGCATTATACTAAACCTATTTAATTCAATTAAGCAAACATGGTTTAATTTGTAGCTTAGAAAAAAATGTTGTTCAATGATAATGCTAAAGGTTTAACATCAGATTGTACATGTATATATACTTCGTCACATTCAAAATTAATTACCCGTTTATTGACAGAATTTACTAATACTAATCACTCATATTAACTTTAGACAAGTTGCTGATGATTTTTTGTTGATTCAATGAATATAAAATTTCATATCTATATATACTAATCTTTATTAGTTACATTTATAATTTTGGTAATAGTAACTCACGGGAACAAGTTATAAAAGAAATGGTCTCCAGGATAAAATAAAGCTAATATAAAAAAAAACTAATTATATGCGGACGTCTATAATATTAAATATTACCCAGTTACCAGCATCGCGGTTAAGGGTCCAAGTTTACAATATTCTCATTTAAAATACAAATTCTGTCATTAAATAACAATGATTCCTATTCAAAGTCATGTAGTCTTAGATATTACAAATCTATGCATTTCCAAATATGGTGTATATTAGTTAAGATTTGCTTTTCTTTACTTATTTCAACACAGAGCCGAATCCACTTAGTGTATATAAAGACATTATTTCTACAGAGACAAACGCTATCTGATCTGCACACCTGAATAATGTTAATCTAAATAATATTCGTCATTAACACAGGTTAAGGACGGCAAAAACCCCCAAAAACCCAAAAACGGCAAAGAAGAAGTGACAGAAGAAGAAGAGGTAGGTCAACAACATATAATTCTGGTACAACAATCTCAAGCTCAAAATATTAACATTTCTGTCAGCTCTTTTGGTTGTATGATCTCTTTCTGATATCGTCACACACAGTAGGTAATAGTTACATGTATAATATTATGTTGAAATAGATAAAGTTTACTGTCATTTAGACAGAGCAACATACCTTCTGGTATATGAACTTCAGCTAGACAATTTTGCTGTTAACCCCTTTTCCATCCTAGATGACATGTGACTACAAGGCTCACAAAAAATACACGAATAAATAGTTCTATGAAATAAAAACTCTTTCAATATCCTATATATATAATAAGCATTGGCATCGCATATCAATGCTATTCAATGTAATTGCTCTTAATATATATGCTATTGTTTAAAATCAAAAATCAGGTTATGACGCATAGTGTGTGATAGCAAATGTAGTTTGATTAGCTGATTAAACGTCATTCTTGATATATATTTGGCAATAAACGCTTCCTTCAAAACAAAAACGATGACAATATCCATAATTCACAACAGATATGAAGAGTTTATGTTTTAAAAATATAACAAAATCATAATCTGACATCAAGAAGACACATCAAAAGCAAAAAATAACAATTCTATTATGATATGTGCGTGACGTAAAAGATCTGTTAAATGGCAGAATAGATTGTTACGAGATCTTTGTTAGTTTGGTTATAGGTTTTAGAAATACATGCAGTTTCTCCATGTGGATTATCGTTTTTCACAATTAGACAGAATAATCATCACCGTGCGCGGCAGTTACAGTATTGTAGTGTTGTATTTCTTTAACGCCAGAGCTCATTCTCCATACTTGCAACAACTCTCTGAGATAACGTTAAGTCGAAGAACCGGAGTCTACATCTTCATTGAGTTTCAAATGGTCAGATACTTCAGTACATAATGCAATTATCAAAATGATATCATATATCAACCATTATAAAGTACAAAGTGAGACTGTATTTAAGTGAAGTGATTAGGAAGGTCTGTAGTCAATATCTTTCTCTGGAATTATTGATAAGAAGGATTCTAACTCTGGTATGGGATATATGTTCTAATATATAACCCCATAGTCTTGTATATCCACAAAGCGTAGCTCATGTAAACATGATAAACTCCCGCTTAAATCACTTTATATTACCATCGACATCTTAACGTCACACCACCCTGAGTAACTCTTCCTGCGAATATTAGTTCCTTTTTATTTACTTCTGTCAGTAGTTGAGGATCCATCCGTAAGGAATTCTCAATATTCTAACTTAAGTGATCTATGATTAATGGATTTCAGAGATGCGTTTTACATCCATATACTTAATTGACTTTTTCTCTTTCCTTTTTTAATTCTACTATGAGTTTTATACACATAGTTAAACTAAATTTCAAACAGTGTTTTTGATGGTTTTCATTTCATCTAACCAAATTACTTTTTATCTATTTATTTAACCTTTCATATCAAATTGTCTTTTTGAAGTGTTATATCTACAGTTTTTTTTCTGTTTATTATTATTATTTTTACCATTTGGTGAAAGATCTATTGCTATTGTTATGTTCCTTGTCGTGATTGTTCTTACTGTTACAAGTTAACCGGCCGAAAATAGCTCTTTAGGGCAGCAAAATTGAAAACAAAAACCCCAAAAACAATGGGATTTTAACTTGCTTGCAATGATTTTGAGATAGTTCTGAACATTTATTATTACATTTTTCAGATTGGATCTGAGTGTTGTCAGTTTGATTTTTTTTATTTCCCATTAATTATTTTGCATGCATGGTGTTTCTTAGATAAAAGGATCTCTATGAAGTTGTGTATAATAGTAGTTTGATAGTAAAAAAGTGTTGGTAGATGGTGAAAACCATCGTGACTTGTTATTGAATCAGTCTTTTATATATATTTCAAAGCCAACATTCAAATTTTTTTTTCTTTAGTGAGATTGAGTAGATAGTTTATTTAGAGAATAGTTCCTTCCATACCTGAAACATTTTTTTGATATCGATCCAAATTATGAAAGCAGAGGTAGTTTGAGAGACTTATCTAAGTGACCATTAGAACTTGTTATTGTCATTTTTATTAGGTTCCACTCTAAGTGTTAATTTGGATTGTAAGGCGCTGTACACTCCTGTGTCTTTTGTACAGACTTGTATATACACTTCAACTATCTGATTTCGCCGCTAGATATTTCTTTAACATTAAAAGTTATTCCCCATAATACATGCTCTTCATGAGGTACTGACATAATGGATATAGAAGATGTCAAAAGTCTATTGCTTTAAGCTCAAATAATAAAAAAGTGATTCCCTCCCGAGAGAAGATATTAGCATATTGGGTCCTTGAAATGATATGATTAAAAATATTTCAAAACAAAACGACTTAATGTTTTTGTAACCTTGCCTTTTTTCAAAGATTTGAATTATCCGCCACACATTGACTTATATACTAGTTCTCAATAGTTCTACTAAAACATTGGAAGGTTGTCATTTATCTGTATGAGTCTTTCTAATACATTTCTTAATCAATTTTTAACCTATTTCTTCTCATTATTTCACAACTTTCATGATTTTTTTTCTCTTTCAGATTAAAAACTTCCTCGAGGTAGGTAAAAGTTAACCAAGTTCGTTTTTCAAAGCAAATTTATTTTCAACAAAAAGCTTATCACCAATCCATTACACATGCGTTATTCGTCATCAATTACACCCCATCTGGTTATTTCCCTTGGGTGTGTTACTGAAATGTTTTTATTTCATTGTTGTTTGCTAATATGGAAACGTTCTTAGTATGTTCTGTGTTCTTGCTAGTTTTCGCTAAAAACGCGTGTATTCGCTATAACCAGGTAGATAGATATCATCTATTACCACTTATATGCCAAAACTCTTCCAAGGTTCAAGAGCATGTCACTCAATATGGTAGCAATGGCAGGTGGAGTAAATTGATCATCAATTATCTAGAGAATAAAACGCCTATAAAATGATGTAGACTTTATTTGTACATTTCAAATATTTTGTTATTTTGGTGTTTACTTAGGAATTAATCAGCGTTTCAATATTAAGAATGTACAAAACACAAACAGGAGAATAATGCATTTCGATACAAATGTAGAATTAGATACAGTTAATCCAATGATTTATTGAAATGCATCATACAGACTTTTTATAATAATAATCCTGGTCAGTGATTCCAGAAGCCTTATTGTTTGAAACCTGGGAGACAACTGAAGAAAAGCTAATATTAAAAAGGAGATAAATGGTAGGGTACACGAACACCGTAATTCAGTAAATTCAATAAAAATAGGTGAGGCAAAACTTTCATTTTGCATAATATTTTAACGAAGATTCATAAGTAAAATTCAAAATGATCGTTTTCGGACTTACCTCCCTTTGTACAATCATCTCAGGTGACAATAACATTTAAAACGAGCACGTTAAATACAGAGGTAAGTTTAAATCAATCCAATTAAGTAGCAAGAAATTGTAATAGTACGAACTAGAGCGAATACTTGATGTATGGATGAAGTTGTATCCCTTTACACCACCAGCATATAGGACTGTTCTTTGTATGACTTACACGGTATAATTTCATAACATTTCTAATATAACCTAAACTCATACCATATTTTGATTTTGTCATATTTGTTTGCTTGTTGGGGATGATTTATGTCCCCATAATAACCACGGTCGAATAAAATATAGTGTCCAAGATTGAAAGGACCACTAACAAACGCTTTTAATGTGCTATCACAATGAAATTTCATTACTTAGACGCGATAGCTTGATACCAATTCGGCCGTAAGGTTTTGTTCACTTGCTCACCAGCATATGTGTGGCCCATATATTTCACATTTTTGACTTCTCTTCCATTGAAAAAAACAAATGAACTTCACTGCGCGGTCAGTTTGATTCATCTTGTTTGTAATTTTTTGACAAAGTTGTGAGTCTGGCTATCATTTTGTATTCGTGATTGAATCTCGGTAAATTTGACCATCAATGAAGAAGAAAAAAGTTACCTACCGGACAATTCATTTTTATTTTCTGATATTTGATCAAGAATATCCCAGTTAATCATTCATGTTATCATATTTTACTGTAGTTGTATCGATATTTTTAGTTTGAACTAAAACCTAACAGTATATAGAGATTGGCATTATTGTTTGTATTGTTAATTTCAATCAAACTTATGTCTTCAAATGTTTGTATTTATTTGTTCCAGTGTGCGGAGGAGGTAAGCAATCCTTTCATCATCTATCTATGACCTGTTTAAAAACTTTCTGAAAAATGATCAGTTTTAATGTCATACTTTAGTTAATTTTTCCACAAATAAGATAGATAAATGTTTATCTAGTAATGTGATGGTAAGTGAAATGTTCTAACGTCTTTTTGACATGAAGATATTTTACCTTATATTCATTTTATTCATAAGGTAATTTCTGTCAACTTAACGACCTTTACAAAGTATATCTACACAGTTTTATAGCATCCTGCCATAGCAAAACTCACACTCTTTCTAAATGGCGACTATGTAATCATTGCCTTAGTCTCGCTGTTATAATTTTTTCCCTTTACAACACTTGAACAACAGACTCTCTGTTCACTTCCCATCAATCTGACAGTCTATCTGTCCAGTTCTCATCAATATGACAGTTTCACTTTCCACTTACCACTATTCCGACAGTCTCCCTATCCACTTATCAACAATCCGACAGTCTCTCCATCCACTTATCATCAATCCGACAGTCTCTCCATCCACTTATCATCAATCCGACAGTCTCTCTATCCACTTACCATCAATCCGACAGTCTCTCTATCCACTGACCATCAATCCGACAGTCTCTCTATCCACTTATCATCAATCCGACAGTCTCTCTGTCCACTTATCATCAATCCGACAGTCTCTCTATCCACTGACCATCAATCCGACAGTCTCTCTATCCACTTACCATCAATCCGACATTCTATCTGTCCACTTATCATCAATCCGACAGTCTCTCTGTCCACTTATCATCAATCCGACAGTCTCTCTATCCACTTATCATCAATCCGACATTCTATCTGTCCACTTATCATCAATCCGACATTCTATCTGTCCACTTATCATCAATCCGACATTCTATCTGTCCACTTATCATCAATCCGACATTCTATCTGTCCACTTATCATCAATCCGACATTCTATCTGTCCACTTATCATCAATCCGACAGTCTCTCTGTCCACTGATCATCAATCCGACAGTCTCTCTATCCACTTACCATCAATCCGACAGTCTCTCTATCCACTTACCATCAATCCGACAGTCTCTCTGTCCACTTACCATCAATCCGACAGTCTCTCTATCCACTTACCATCAATCCGACAGTCTCTCTATCCACTTACCATCAATCCGACAGTCTCTCTATCCACTTACCATCAATCCGACAGTCTATCTTTTCACTTATCATCAATCCGACAGTCTCTCTGTCCACTTACCATCAATCCGACAGTCTCTCTATCCACTTATCATCAATCCGACAGTCTCTCTGTCCAGTTACCATCAATCCGACAGTCTAAATATCCATTTACAATCAATCCGACAGTCTCTCTGTCCAGTTACCATCAATCCGACCGTCCAAATATCCATTTACCATCAATCCGACAGTCTAAATATTCATTTACCATCAATCCGACATTCTATCTGTCCACTTATCATCAATCCGACAGTCTCTCTGTCCACTTACCATCAATCCGACAGTCTCTCTATCCACTTACCATCAATCCGACAGTCTCTCTGTCCACTTATCATCAATCCGACAGTCTCTCTGTCCACTTATCATCAATCCGACAGTCTCTCTATCCACTTACCATCAATCCGACATTCTATCTGTCCACTTATCATCAATCCGACAGTCTCTCTGTCCACTTACCATCAATCCGACAGTCTCTCTGTCCATCAATCCGACAGTCTCTCTATCCATCCACTTATCATCAATCCGACATCTCTCTATCCACTTACCATCAATCCGACAGTCTCTCTGTCCACTTATCATCAATCCGACAGTCTCTCTGTCCATTTATCATCAATCCGACAGTCTCTCTGTCCACTTATCATCAATCCGACAGTCTCTCTGTCCACTTATCATCAATCCGACAGTCTCTCTATCCACTTATCATCAATCCGACAGTCTCTCTATCCACTTACCATCAATCCGACAGTCTCTCTATCCACTTACCATCAATCCGACATTCTATCTGTCCACTTATCGTCAATCCGACAGTCTCTCTATCCACTTACCATCAATCCGACAGTCTCTCTATCCACTTACCATCAATCCGACATTCTATCTGTCCACTTATCATCAATCCGACAGTCTCTCTGTCCACTTACCATCAATCCGACAGTCTCTCTATCCACTTACCATCAATCCGACATTCTATCTGTCCACTTATCATCAATCCGACAGTCTCTCTGTCCACTGATCATCAATCCGACAGTCTCTCTATCCACTTATCATCAATCCGACAGTCTCCCTATCCACTTATCATCAATCCGACAGTCTCTCTATCCACTTACCATCAATCCGACATTCTATCTGTCCACTTATCGTCAATCCGACAGTCTCTCTATCCACTTATCGTCAATCCGACAGTCTCTCTGTCCACTTACCATCAATCCGACAGTCTCTCTGTCCACTTATCATCAATCCGACAGTCTCTCTATCCACTTATCATCAATCCGACAGTCTCTCTGTCCACTTATCATCAATCCGACAGTCTCTCTATCCACTGATCATCAATCCGACAGTCTCTCTATCCACTTACCATCAATCCGACAGTCTCTCTATCCACTTATCGTCAATCCGACAGTCTCTCTATCCACTTACCATCAATCCGACAGTCTCTCTATCCACTTATCATCAATCCGACAGTCTCTCTGTCCACTTATCATCAATCCGACAGTCTCTCTATCCACTTATCATCAATCCGACAGTCTCTCTATCCACTTATCGTCAATCCGACAGTCTCTCTGTCCACTTACCATCAATCCGACAGTCTCTCTATTCACTTATCATCAATCCGACAGTCTCTCTATCCACTTATCATCAATCCGACATTCTATCTGTCCACTTACCATCAATCCGACAGTCTCTCTATTCACTGATCATCAATTCGACAGTCATTACCCTAGTGACTCTCTTCCTATCCATTCGCCTTAAGACTTTATTTAGAAAAAGAAAGAAGCGCATTATAATGTGAACAATACAATATATGTTTTATTTTAACAGAACGATGATCTATGGAAGTGCAAGGTAAATCTCACGTTTTTCGACACTATTTAAGAAGGATGCTCGTTAAAAGAGAGATATGAAAATTACTAATAACAAATTGTCAACCATTATAAATGTGTCTTTCTCATTATCATCAACAGTAGCTCGAGTCGCTACCGTTTCGGATCGATATGTGATAGTAACGTCTACAGTCGGGATGTCAATATCACATTTATTCGATATTTTCCTCATTTAAAACCTTTTCTTATTTTAATTAACGTATTCCGACAAAATTCGTGAAAGGTAAACATTTTTATGATTATTCTTTGCAAAATAGGATCCCTATATGAGATCACAAGGATCATGTAATGATAACACCTAAGTCCCTACATACCGGGACACTTTATTGATTGTCCAATGCAGTGCGTCTGCAGTCAAATCAGTTCACTAGTTTATATAATCAACTACAGAATATTTTTTGTAGATCTTTATATGTTAAAACAACATAATATACAATGTATATAGTTAATTAATTAAACTAGTATTAAATATTTTGAATGTTTAGCGCTAGTAACCGCTCATGTTTTCAATACTTTAATGTAGGATGAAATCGAGGATGTGAAGGAGGCGGAGGACAAGGAGAAGGAGAAGGTGGACACGAATGATGATGATGATGATGATGATGATGATGATGATGATGATGATGATGTACGTGCATAAATTTAAAAACAGAACAAACAGTTTTGACACTACATTAAATTTTATCCTTTGCCGTAATCGGATCACGTTTGTTAGCTTATGTTACAACCATGAATCAATTACAATGTTCACTATAATTAAAGTCCACGGATCAATGACTTACAATGTTCACTATAATGAGTGTACAGGAATCAATTACTTACAATGTTCACTATAATGAGTGTACACGGATCAATGACTTACATTGTTCACTATAACGAGTGTACACGGATCAATGACTTACATTGTTCACTATAACGAGTGTACACGGATCAATTACTTACAATGTTCACTTTAACGAGTGTACACGGATCAATGACTTACAATGTTCACTTTAACGAGTGTACACGGATCAATGACTTACAATGTTCACTATAATGAGTGTACAGGAATCAATGACTTACAATGTTCACTATAACGAGTGTACAGGAATCAATAACTTACAATGTTCACTATAACGAGTGTACAGGAATCAATAACTTACAATGTTCACTATAATGAGTGTACACGGATCAATGACTTACATTGTTCACTATAACGAGTGTACACGGATCAATGACTTACATTGTTCACTATAACGAGTGTACAGGAATCAATAACTTACAATGTTCACTATAACGAGTGTACACGGATCAATGACTTACAATGTTCACTATAACGAGTGTACACGGATCAATGACTTACAATGTTCACTATAACGAGTGTACACGGATCAATGACTTACAATGTTCACTATAACGAGTGTACACGGATCAATGACTTACAATGTTCGCTATAATGAATGTACACGGATCAATGACAATTATGTCAATTTATAAATGTTACATTGTTGTTAGTTTGTTAATTTTGTTTGTGTATTCTTTGTTCACAGCCATCGCAAACTGAAGAAAGGACTGTAAGTATTTCTATCTGTTCTATACCTACATCCCTCTTATCATTTCTTGAGATGTACTTCCCATTGATATAGAAAAGTTTCTTTCTACAAAATTGATACACCATCAACAGCCAATACCAAATCCAATAATTCCTACCGGAGGACTTTGATTTGTTTCCATTGATGGGCCCTGTCCCTCCTATACAATAATGTTTTGGATCAATTTGGGACAAAATCCCATCATTCCTCCAGGAGGCGGAAGATTTTAAAGAATTTGCTTCATTTACCCATTTGGCCTCATCCTTCCCACCTCGGCGGGCCGATACTCACCGTTTATACAACACTGATTTACCTTCACAAGAATGCTGTAGACTAAACTAAGGCAAATTTTAATTATTCCTACCGGAATAGTAGGATTTTATTTCTCCTATTAGTGCAAGCCTCTCCCGCCTATTTCCCCTATTAGTGCAAGCCTCTCCCGCCTATTTCCCCTATTTGTGCAAGCCTCTCCCGCCTATTTCCCCTATTAGTGCAAGCCTCTCTCGCCTATTTCTCCTATTTGTGCAAGCCTCTCCCGCCTATTTCCCCTATTAGTGCAAGCCTCTCCCGCCTATTTCCCCTATTAGTGCTAGCCTCTCCCACCTATTTCCCCTATTAGTGCAAGCCTCTCTCGCCTATTTCCCCTATTAGTGCAAGCCTCTCCCGCCTATTTCCCCTATTTGTGCAAGCCTCTCCCACCTATTTCCCCTATTAGTGCAAGCCTCTCTCGCCTATTTCCCCTATTAGTGCTAGCCTCTCCCACCTATTTCCCCTATTAGTGCAAGCCTCTCTCGCCTATTTCTCCTATTTGTGCAAGCCTCTCCCGCCTATTTCCCCTATTAGTGCAAGCCTCTCCCGCCTATTTCCCCTATTAGTGCTAGCCTCTCCCACCTATTTCCCCTATTAGTGCAAGCCTCTCTCGCCTATTTCCCCTATTTGTGCAAGCCTCTCCCGCCTA
Organism: Ylistrum balloti; assembly: GCF_031769215.1. Lineage (NCBI taxonomy): Eukaryota > Metazoa > Mollusca > Bivalvia > Pectinida > Pectinidae > Ylistrum > Ylistrum balloti. Next base: position 348,765 of record NW_026781877.1, on the reverse strand, counting down.
TTTCCCCTATTTGTGCAAGCCTCTCCCACCTATTTCCCCTATTAGTGCAAGCCTCTCCCGCCTATTTCCCCTATTAGTGCTAGCCTCTCCCACCTATTTCCCCTATTAGTGCAAGCCTCTCTCGCCTATTTCCCCTATTTGTGCAAGCCTCTCCCGCCTATTTCCCCTATTTGTGCAAGCCTCTCCCGCCTATTTCCCCTATTAGTGCAAGCCTCTCCCACCTATTTCCCTTATTCGTGCAAGCCTCTCCCGCCTATTTCCCCTATTCGTGCAAGCCTCTCCCGCCTATTTCCCATTTTTGTCTCCGCCCCATGGGACCTTGAATCAATATTATACAAACTTGTGTAAACTTTTTCCAATGATATTTCTGACCAAATTTAGACACAATTATTACAGTCGTTCATAACTAGTAGAGAATTTTTAGTTAAAAAAGACGACGGACGCCGCGCAGTGGCATGAGCTTGCCGGTCCTTCGGACCAGGTGAGCTAAAAATCGTTAATAAATCAGAACTACTTTATGACGTTTCATCATTCTAACATTCTAGTACTTGAAAGGGTGAAAATGATAAAAATCTAGGAGAGTTTTGAAGATCTTTTTTTAACTGAACTGCTGTGAAATTCTGTTGTTTAAATAACTGTATCTATTTCCAAAAAAACATACAGACTGGGTCAAGAGACATGTTATTTCAAGTGAACACAAATTTATGTCCATTGGAGTCAGTTTATATGAAGACACTTATTTATGGTAATTTTTTCTGATCAACACAAGCGGTAAACATTTCCCTACGTGTAGTTTTCCTATTAATACTATCCTGTAATTATCAACTCTATGAGAAACCCCATCCACCTCAGCCCCCATACTCTCTCTCTCTCTCTCTCTCTCTCTCTCTCTCTCTCTCTCTCTATATATATATATATATATATATATATATACACACACACCCTCACACACACACACCCTCACACACACACACACACACACACACACACACACACACACACACACACACACACACACACACACACACACACAAACACACACCTAAAATGCAACATTTCATTATTTCAGGCAGATGAGGTGCTCCTGAGAAGATTGATGAAAGTCTTGATGAATAAGAGACATCTGTAAAAACCCGATCGACACCCACTGAACATCCTCAATATCCCCTCGATGGCGGTGCCGCCTCATACTCTTTCTTTGTTTTTTTTCTATAATCACTTTATCAAGAGATCAACGTGTTAATATCCGACATATGTCGAACAAGAGCCGGGAGCAACTGTAGACGAAATGACTTATCCTCGGAAGTAGTAATAAGAGAACAACTGTAGACGAAATGACTTATCCTCGGAAGGAGTCATTAGAAATCAATTGTAGACTAAATGTTTTATTCCCAGAAAGAGGAACACCTTGACGAAATGGCTAATCCAAGGGAAGTAACTCTTACATAATAAACGGTGAAATAAAAAGAATAATGACTGATCCAAGAGGAGTAATGTTGTATACATACGTATGTTCATGTCAGGAAGCAGAGTAGACAGATGGACGAGAAGGACTAGCAAAATTGGAACAGTTCATGATAACATCCGGACGAGTGTTCTTTTAAATGATAAACTTTTTTACTAAAAAATAAAACCCAAAAAACAAAAACAAAAAATATCTGGGAGTAATTCGCCAACGAAGCCATAATTAAGTTCTTCTGCTGAATTACAATCCATTGATGGATGGATATGTCGTCACGTTGATGAGTAATAAACCATTTCCTAGCAGCATTTGTGTGTCATTTATATTTTGATAAAACACCAAAAAGATTTAGAGTTGTGGTGTATTATATATACTGTAGTGTGGGGTAAAGCATTCTCTGGTGTGGATGAAGTCATGTTGTACTTATACAATTCATCATTAATGTTTAAATTATACTGTAGTGTGGGATAAAGCATACTGTAGTGTGGGGTAAATTATACTATAGTGTGGGATAAAGCATACTGTAGTGTGGGATAAAGCATACTGTAGTGTGGGATAAAGCATACTGTAGTGTGGGATAAAGCATACTGTAGCGTGGGATAAAGCATACTGTAGTGTGGGATAAAGCATACTGTAGAGTGGGGTAAATTATACTGTAGTGTGGGGTAAAGCATACTGTAGTGTGGGATAAAGCATACTGTAGTGTGGGGTAAAGCATACTGTAGTGTGGGATAAAGCATACTGTAGTGTGGGATAAAGCATACTGTAGTGTGGGGTAAATTATACTATAGTGTGGGATAAAGCATACTGTAGTGTGGGATAAAGCATACTGTAGTGTGGGATAAAGCATACTGTAGTGTGGGATAAAGCATACTGTAGTGTGGGATAAAGCATACTGTAGTGTGGGATAAAGCATACTGTAGAGTGGGGTAAATTATACTGTAGTGTGGGGTAAAGCATACTGTAGTGTGGGATTGCAGTGTGGGATAAAGCATACTGTAGCGTGGGATAAAGCATACTGTAGTGTGGGATAAAGCATACTGTAGTGTGGGGTAAATTATACTATAGTGTGGGATAAAGCATACTGTAGTGTGGGATAAAGCATACTGTAGTGTGGGGTAAATTATACTATAGTGTGGGATAAAGCATACTGTAGTGTGGGATAAAGCATACTGTAGTGTGGGATAAAGCATACTGTAGCGTGGGATAAAGCATACTGTAGTGTGGGATAAAGTATACTGTAATGTGGGATTATAGTGTGGGATAAAGCATACTGTAATGTGGGATAAAGCATACTGTAGCGTGGGATAAAGCATACTGTAGCGTGGGATAAAGCATACTGTAGTGTGGGGTAAATTATACTATAGTGTGGGATAAAGCATACTGTAATGTGGGATAAAGCATACTGTAGCGTGGGATATAGAATACTGTAGCGTGGGATAAAGCATACTGTAGTGTGGGATAAAGCATACTGTAATGTGGGATTGTAGTGTGAGATAAAGCATACTGTAAAGTGGGATTGTAGTGTGGGATAAAGCATACTGTAGTGTGGGATAAAGCATACTGTAGAGTGGGGTAAATTATACTGTAGTGTGGGGTAAAGCATACTGTAGTGTGGGATTGCAGTGTGGGATAAAGCATACTGTAGTGTGGGTAAAATTATACTGTAGTGTGGGGTAAAGCATACTTTAGTGTGGGGTGAAGCATACTGTAGTGTGGGTTAAATTATACTGTAGTGTGGGATAAAGCATACTGTAGTGTGGGATAAAGCATACTGTAGTGTGGGATAAAGCATCCTGTAGTGTGGGATAAAGCATACTGTAGCGTGGGATAAAGCATACTGTAGTGTGGGATAAAGCATACTGTAATGTGGGGTAAAATATACTGTAATGTGGGGTAAAGTATACTGTGCAGTAGGGTAATGCATACTGTAGTGTGGGGTAAAGCATACTTTAGTGTGGGGTAAAGCATACTTTAGTGTGGGATAAAACATACTGTAGTGTGGGGTAAATTATACTGTGGTGTGGGGTGAAGCATATTGTAGTGTGGGGTAAAGCATACTGTAGTGTGGGGTTAAACATACTGTAATGTGGGGTAAAGCATACTGTAGTGTGGGGTAAAGCATACTTTAGTGTGGGGTAAAGCATACTGAAGTGTGGGATAAAGCATACTGTAGTGTGGGGTAAAGCATACTGTAGTATGGGTTAAATTATACTTTAGTGTGGGGTAAAGCATACTGTAATGTGGGGTAAAGCATACTGTAGTGTATGGTAAATTATACTGTAGTATGGGGTAAAGCATACTGTAATGTGGGTTAAATTATACTGTTGTGTGGGATAAACCATACTGTAGTGTGGGGTAAAGCATACTTTAGTGTGGGGTAAAGCATACTGTAGTGTGGGGTAAAACATACTGTAGTGTTGGATAAAGCATACTGAAGTGTGGGATAAAGCATACTGTAGTGTGGGGTAAAGCATACTGTAGTGTGGGTTAAATTATACTTTAGTGTGGAGTAAAGCATTCTGTAGTGTGGGGTAAAGCATACTGTAATGTGTGGTAAAGCATACTGTAGTGTGGGGTAAAGCATACTGAAGTGTTGGGTGAAGCATATTGTAGTGTGCGGTAAAGCATACTGTAGTGTGGGGTAAAGCATACTTTAGTGTGGGCTAAAGTATACTGTATTGTGGGGTAAATTATACTCTAGTTTGGGGTAAAGCATACTTTAGTGTGGGGTAAAACATGCTGTAGTGTGGGCTAAAGTATACTGTATTGTGGGGTAAATTATACTGTAGTTTGGGTAAAGCATACTTTAGTTTGGGGTAAAGCATGCTGTAGTGTGGGGTAAAGTATACTGTGCAGTAGGGTAATGCATACTGTAGTGTGGCGTAAAGCATACTTTAGTGTGGGGTAAAGCATTCTGTAATGTGTGGTAAAGCATACTGTAGTGTGGGATAAAGCATACTGTAATGTGTGGTAAAGCATACTGTAGTGTGGGGTAAAGCATACTGTAATGTGTGGTAAAGCATACTGTAGTGTGGGGTAAAGCATACTGTAATGTGTGGTAAAGCATACTGTAGTGTGGGGTAAAGCATACTGTAGTGTGGGGTAAAGCATACTGTAATGTGTGGTAAAGCATACTGTAGTGTGGGGTAAAGCATACTGAAGTGTTGGGTGAAGCATATTGTAGTGTGCGGTAAAGCATATTGTAGTGTGGGGTAAATTATACTGTAGTGTTGGGTAAAACATACTGTAGTGTGGGGTTAAGCATATTGTAGTGTGGGGTAAAACATACTGTTGTGTGGGGTAAAGCATACTGTAGTGTGGGGTAAAGCATACTGTAGTGTGGGATAAAGTATACTGTAGTGTGGGTTAAAGCATACTGTAATGTGGGATAAAGCATTCTGTGGAGTAAGAATTTATCAGTAATGGTAGGGTCATATTATAGTGTGGTGTATATTTACGGTATGGTAAATTATACTTTTGAATTGGTGTGAATTACATTTTGTAATTCTACCTGTCTTCAGATACCTCCTCAACTCTACAAGAGAGTAATCACTGCCTGGAGGTATGTCTGTCTTTCGTTTTAGGGCCAAGTAAAACCACGACTTCCGTAGTTTTGTTCTGTCGAAGATTTCACCTACCGTTATAGCTCTTCCAATGGTAACTTGCTTGTAGTCCATGTTCACATTTAAAATCACAGACTTCCATATCCAAATTGTTGACATAGAAAACAATGATTTGCTACCTCGAACAGTTCAGTCTGACTGTTGTAATTTATTTCATTTTGCGGTTGATACTTGACGAAGGTCTGAATTCCTCCGCTCTAAATTTAATTTGTGCCTTAGGTTTTCAAGGGAGACATGTTTTTGTCATTTTCATTACTTTTTCTATAGCTATAAACATTCTCAGCTATTCGGTCGCCAATATCTGGGGGAAAAATATGAGGTCTTTCTCTGGCTTGTCTTAATGTTTATTTATCACTTTTGTCAAAGTATTCGCCATGAATATTGATGCTTCAACCACATTATAATAAGTAACGTTTGTACAGGATCGATACGACACTTCTTCTTAGGTCAGTTTGAATAGCGTTTTGAATCGAAACTGCCTAACAATTTTTAAATTACCAAGTGCATTGATGCCTAAATACAAAGTTACTATCTGGTGTTACTATCCTTTTTTCATACCCTTAAGATCATTTTCAAAAATATTAAATAGTACTTGATGTGTTATCAAAATACCAAATTATTTTCTAATTATAGTTATTCGGTAGTTGTTATTACATGTAATTGTATGTCATTACGAAAGCAACATCTTATTTAGAAAGAGAGAGGATGATATCGCAAATTTACTCCCCTCTAACGACCAGGCAAAGGGGTCAGTAGGTTCAATTCTGACACTTTACCTATAGGGTATTCAAACCCTTCTGAAATCCCCAAGTCCAAATAATTGTAATTCGACAGAAAGCAAAACGATTCCCTAGATCTGGTTAGCTTCCTATTATTTTCATCTCAAACCTTGAATATATTATTGATATATCACCACAGGGTATTCCGAATGTTATTTTGTCTTTTATAAAAAACAATGTATAAAGTAACATCGATATATATTACCATTTGTTGAGAGCAGCGGTCACATCATGCATTACAATTTCTACAATTCTAATCGAAGGTGATATCTCTTTGGTTGAGAGCATGTTGTTGAGTACAAATCCCTTATGCCCTTAAAACAGCTTCCACATCTCCCGGCAAAATATGTATTATTGAAGTTGTTTCTAATTTTTGCTTTCAGCGTCAGATGTATATATAGTACGATTCTCCCTAAGGGAGCTTTTTACTGTGTAGATTATGTTATGATAAAGAGGATTCGGTGTAATGAAGTGTTGATTTATTGTACGTATTAATATTGCAAATCTCTAGGGATAGGTCATAGTTTTAGAATTCACAAAACACAAACTTCATTTTTTTTCATTTCAAAACAGTTTTTCAATAATTACATTTAAAGGGCGGATCGGACTCCAAACTACGTCTACTTTGTCGTCTTGTAAGTAACGTTTAATTGGACTGGCTAGTAATACATTCAAATCTGCCTGAAGGATCGCCTGTATAAGAAATTGTTTTTGTTTTTGTTTTCACGACATCTTTATCTAAATCTATATCAAACCAGGCCAGTTTTGTCCCGAATAAAAACAAAGCAAACAGAACCATTATACATACTGACGAGCATCAAACACATCGATTTTTATATCGAACAAAGATATTATTGATATGATGACAAACTAGCCAATAAAAGGTATTCTATATATTGTAATTAATGAAATATGCGTGTTTAAATTGAATAAAGCTGAGATACTTGGCGTAGGATACAGGTACAATAAAATTGATATAGGTAATCCCGCTGGTATCAGTTGGTCTTTCAGATGAATTGGCTTTGCAGAATTACATACTTTTGGTTTTAGACTCGGTATCTTTCATTGAACTATCAACATTTTGAATTGTTGGAAAGTTCGAGAGAACTGGTTCACAGATCTTTGATTAAAGCTACACAGCGACTGGACCGTGGACTTAACAGCTACTTACTACGGCTGAGTACATTATTAACAACCTGAAGGATAGTCCGGTATGTAACTTGCTACGTGATAAAAAGGTAGTGACTTGGTGATCTAGTGACCGTAGATTAAAACTTCAGAGCTGCTTAGAAATTTCGCAATACTGGCTCTTTCAAACTCGCATGCGTTAATGCAGACAAACAGATGACAAACGGATTGGCAGTCGACTTGAACTGGAATTTGATAACGTATTTTTCGGCAAGTAAATCTTGTACAATGTGGTCAGATACTATAGTCAGATCACGCATGGTATATTCGCAACGGTCATTAAAAGCATTTTGTGATCATATTAATACTGAGTTAAACACATTTTCAACGGCCGGTCAGCACAGCATATTTAATAGGATCCATCACATGGTGGCCAAAATAAGTGTAAAAATGGACACCAAACAAAGGGAAAAGACATGTCACATTACTTACGTCTATATTCTAAAACAACAAAATGTTAAGTCATTAGTTAATCATTAAGCCAGCTCAACAGTAAAAGCAAGTAAAACATGATATTGGAAATTACATATACTAACATAGCTTGAACCATGGTATGTTTGTTTGCAAATATGATCAATATGTTATGAAATATTCATCTTTGTCAGACTTCAGGATAAACCATGAATATTTCTAAAAGACATGAATGAGCAAACACTATGGTTATGTTAGATATAAGGTGTACGGCAAATTCCAAAAATGAAGTCTATTAAAAAATAATGAAAGCAATTTATATGTACCTTGAGTCATATAAACATATCTGCTAACACTAACATCGCACTCTCTCGAAAACACACAAACACAGCACAACGATCCTTAAACGACCATTATCAGGACATTAAGAAATGAAAGAAATTCATTCGTCATTGATAATAAAACGTATGCAAAAGGATTTGCTAGGAACAAATTATATTACTAGAGAATTTTTATTCAAACTCGAATTTGATGAAACTAGGGCAAAATATTAACAAAAGAGATGCTTTTCACCCTGACGACCGTTAAACTTCCCCATAATTTTCATCAACCTGCAACTTTTAAAATTCTGTGTTACGAGTTTGTCCGCATGTTGACAACTTCTTGTAAGCTCTTGAATATGGTTGAATCAACTGCGACATGTCAACACATTAGATTGGGAATGCAGGAATGTTGCTATCCAGAAATTCAAGCTTATCATACAGCTTTGTGGAAAACTGTTCCAGCTGAATTCAATGTAGGCAAAGATCGGAGTAAGCGGCTGCTGTGAAATTCTATCGTAAGTGTTATCAGTATATCAGAAAATGGAATCGAAAGATTTTGCAAGGTCTGTTTTCGGTAAGGTCTTCGAACAATTCAGTATCGTATGGAAGCCTTAGCAAATCAGACAGGATAGATGCAATGTGTTCCCAGACATGCCGGATGGAAGAGTTCGTCTCCGAATTCGTCATTGCCAACTGCAAGATTGTACAAAAGACACACGATTGAAAAACATTTTCTTTAAAATTTAGAGCTAGATAGGGAGAGCCAAAAAAATGAAGTAAACTGCATCATACAGCTTTTTCGTCCTTCTAGGACTCGTCAAAAATAAATGGTAATGGCCAAAATTTTGAAGAATTGTAGGTGAATGAGGAATATCCTAAGTTCCCTCTAGTACCGAGCAACCGTAGTTCCATCCCTATGCAGAAGATGTAGTAATGCCTGCAGACAAAGAGTTGTTTTTATCTGTAGGCATTTTGCATAGCGATCATATAAGTCATGGGGCGGTTGATTGAACATAGTTTTATGTATCCATTTTAGATTTCAAGCTGCTAACGTATTTGTAAATGATTAGCTGTTTAATCCATGCCGAAAGTTAAATCAACGTTGTGGGCTTTCCTTTCACTAAAACACAAGCTGATGATGTTTCTGTGTAAAGAACACGATACAGAAATCCGTCAGTAGTACCATACATTTTTTATAGATGATGATATTTCTGTGTAAGAACACGATACAGAAATCCGTCAGTAGTACCATACATTTTTTATAGATGATGATATTTCTGTGTAAGAACACGATACAGAAATCCGTCAGTAGTACCATACATTTTTTATAGATGATGATGTTTCTGTGTAAGAACACGATACAGAAATCCGTCAGTAGTACCATACATTTTTTTATAGATGATGATGTTTCTGTGTAAGAACACGCACGATACAGAAATCCGTCAGTAGTACCATACATTTTTTATAGATGATGATGTTTCTGTGTAAGAACACGATACAGAAATCCGTCAGTAGTACCATACATTTTTTAAATAGAGTAACCGGATAACGCAACAATTGGGATAAATAAGTAATAAGTAGCAACCATTTTAAAGTTTGATATTAAAATGAACACGATGTGATTTAAAAGTAATTTATTTAAAAGAAGACGTTTTACGGGTACCAACTATACACATGGTGAGATTATATTATACAAACACTATTAAGGATATATATAAAAAGAAGAAGAAAAATAATCATAAGTAATATTCCCAATATTCAATAAAACTAGAACTGTCAATCGACTAATACTGCCATCCCCACGAATTATCGAAATTATACACCGATTTGTATTTCTTATCAAAACCTTATACAACCATTATAAGCATAAAACAATATATCAATTTCCACCAATCAGAAGCCTCCAAAATAATGGTCCTGGATCTGGAAACACATGATGCGTCAAGTTATAAGCTTGAACACGTTACGACATTTAAAAAAAATCACCAAAATTGATCCCAGGGCTAATGAGTTAGTGCTGTTATACAAAAAATATGTAGAGTGACCTAGCTATGAAGGTAACCAAAATTTCAAGAAAAATTAAAAAGAAATGCGTACACATCACTTATGACCCTTAATATTCGTTTGTAGCTTCAGCAAAATCGGTTCTCAAGTTTAGGTGGCGTTGACCGCACGACATGTGTTCAGACCAACAACCTGATTCCAGTATAACACCCGACCTTGTGAAAACGTACAAGGAGAATAAGACCACGCGTGTTCCGGAAGAGTATACGTCTTCTACTTTATCGACGACACCCGCAAGGTAAGTCCAAGTAAGTGCAAGGCAATCTAACGAGCATCAAACACGCCCAGCTTCATATCGCACTAAGAAATACCTTAATGAGATCACTAGATCTCCAGAACTTTTTATCAAGCTGCATCGCCTTTTTTTTTTGGTTGCAGATAAATTGATCCACGCCTAGTAGTTTCGCACTCCACGCTGCAATAAAGTTTGTAACGTCTAATGCGGCTCTATACCACACTGGCAAAATTGATGAACCAAATCAAACTCACAACGATGATTCTGTTCTACACTTTAAACTGCAGACAAATCGAACCATGCACACAGTATTTCCACACCAACAGAAGCATACAAATAGCTAAAGTCATATCCAGTGTTCTTGTACTATATTTCCAGATACATATAATTATAGTGACACCCACGGTGAGTCTGTACACTATACGCGTTGCTGCAGTTATTCATCAACGTAAGAAAGCATGCTGTCTCTGTTTCTGCTGCCCTGTTAAGGCCAGCGAGCAGGAGACCTGAAATAGAAAATCATATCGTATTTCTGTAGTATTAAATACAAAATGACAATCTATGGAAAGGTGTTGTGGTAGGCGTCTACAAATTTTCATTATAAACAATGGTAAACAATGGTAATAGAATATCATGAATATCTTTACCGCCATGATAAAAAAGGGGCCCGAAGGGTTTGTATCTCTCACCTGCTCTGCAGCGTATAACTTGGGGATCTGGAGGGAATTTCTCGCGTAACTTTGTTGGTCATCATAAACTACATACACTTTCTACCACTGTATAGATAGATATCTTTATTTCCTCCATATTTATGAAGATTACAAACATATATAGATCAAGAAAGTACTGAGAAAATAGACACTATATACAAAATATATTGCTATTCAGCCTGTTATCATTGTCCTTTAATACATTATATGTGTTCAAGTAGGAATTTAACCATAGCTGCTATGCTGATACTATTCATAATCATGAACTGTTCCCAGATATCATCTTCAACATTAATAAGTTCACGACTGCTCAGTATTACTTTTGCCATACTTGTTTCGTCCAATTCTACGAAAACAACACAGTTTGTAGTTCCAAGGATATTAACAACACTGTCAAATAATAAGTCTCGTTCGTTTAACTGATTACATTGTGTCAGGAAGTGGGCTGTTACATTGTGTCAGAAAGTGGGCTGTTACATTGCTACCTTGTTGTCCGCATAATTTGCAAGTCACTATATCATTGACATACATAAATGATAATTTGAACATTTCTGCCAACTTCGAAATGTACGGTGGATATTTTTCACCAACTTGCCACGTTGCCAACATTGCCAACATTATGAACACTTCATTCAAATCAGCCAGCGTTTTATCCATTTGTTTTACTCTATCAGAAGATATAGCGATCAGCTTGACACCCTAGGGGGCTGAGAATGACCACACTTGTTGGTAAGGTACAATTAAACGAGGCAGACGCCCAATTGTTTTTGACAGGGAATTGCTAAGCCGCTTTATTTGTAAACGTGAAAGGTGTTGTAGACTGATTAAGTTACTTCGGATGCATTCGTGAGTGTATTCATTGAATTCTCAATTTCCTAGAGTTCACATAAGTTGCCTCACTCAGTCACTATCCATCATGATTCGCACCCGCATCCTCTTCCATTTTATTTTGATACTATAAACTACTTTTCTACAAAAGGTTCGTATGTTTCCAAATTGTACAATTGTACAAATGAGTATTCATTTATTAAGACAGGATTTATTTGAACAAGCTAGTAAGTGTATTTCTCACCAGTGCATTACAAGTGAAGATCTATGGCTATATAGCTAATGACTAGCTTACAACATGGGTATCGGGTATCTAGACACAATCTTGACGGACATTGTCCTTGTACAATGCTTTACTTTGTTATATCACATTATTCATTGTGTACTTTTTAACATCAAAACCCACAGAGAGATCGAAAGAGTAAAAGTGTGGTTCCCTATTGGTGGGACACCGGCTTGCTCGTGCTTTTGCTTTTTACCTTGACCTTTAGTATTGTAAAACACTGTTTGGTGCACATAGTTTACATATATATTGTGTATAGATACATCCAAAAGATTAAAATACCTCCAACAAGAACTGGACTTCTTCATCATCAGCTCCACTTTCAACATGTTATAAAATGACTTTATTTTAATTATATTCTCATCATGGACGTTCAACGTATACAAACTTCTTTGAGTTTTAAGTATACTTTAGAATTGTTCTTTTGTTCGTTAAACAGCAAGTATATCAAACATACCTTTGTTGACAGGCAAATAGATTCTCTTCATCGCAACTCACAGCTTCCATAGTTCCATTGAACACTTTTCTGTTATAAAGCATACCAATACAGAGATTTGTACCATTCTCAATCCCTTGAATTGGTAACCATGACGGCAAAGCTGGTGAATATGGCAGACCTGTCCAGATATGTCCAGACACATTACTTTCTGTAAAAACAATAGAAATCAAATGTGTACTGATGACGACGTTGAAGACAAAGAAGATGCTATTGATCCCAAAACCAACTAATCACAATTTCAAATACACTATGATATATTGATGCAGAAATAATTAACGGAATATAGATTTATCTGTAGATTTTATTTTTAGTTTAGTAGTTTAGTGATTTTACTCTACCCTCGAACATAGGGACAAACGGGAGTTTCTCGAAAATAACAGCATTTTACAATATGTAAGTTTGTATGCTTTATTATGAAATATAGCCAAAGGTTTCGGAAGAGTTTATACATAATTTGAATTATTTAATTACTTTGTGGGTATATAGAATGTTGCTTAATTTCAAAATTAGACAAATGGTGACTGTTGATATTTAGAGTGAATGTATATCTACAAGGAGAGATATTTGTTTTTGAAGATACAGAATACGTTAGTGATTTTATAATGACATTTTTTATCATTATCATATAGGGAGGTTTGAGCGTGGTTATGTTACAAGCCAAACAGTTGTACTTTGTACACAAGAATATATATTTGTCGAGATGACGAAAGTCATTTGTGATGAGCTATGAAATTGATTTGTAGTGATGATACAATGAAAGAGATTTGAAGAGATAATACAAGGACATTGACAAGTAAAGATGACATAAGGAGCGAGATGTGTAGATGTATCACAAAAGAATTTAAGGAAAATTTGGATAGAAGCATTTACAAGAAGGGACATTTGTAGTTATCTAATTATAAAAGGAGAGATTTGTAGAAATGAAACAAGGAGAGAAAGGATTAGTGCCAGTTTGGGCCTTCTGGTGGCCATGACGAATATTTTTTATTTTATGTCTATTAAAAACTTGAGGTCAGGCGGTAATGACATGACATTAATCTAAGGTCAGCTCAAGGCTGTTCAGTTGTTATAGGGGGGACGAGTAGGGGATCAAATTTATAATTATTGCAATAATTATCAAACTAAAATTAAGTGCCCAAATTACTAATTAATTACGGTGCTCAATTGTGACTTAATTAGTAATTAGGGCACTTAATTACCGTGACCTACTTTTCAACAATGGCATATTTTTTGGTCATTTTTTCTAATGAAGGTTTTGAAATATATCAAATGACAATTCAATTCAGTTTATTTCCAAATGACATTTAAGAGAAAAAAACTGAAAAAAAAAATTTTAGTTTGATAATTATTGCAATAATTATGAATTTGATTCCCCCATTCGTCCCCCCTATAACAACTGAATAGTCTTAGATTAATTTCATGTCATTACCGCCTGATGTCAAGTTTTTAATAGACAAAAAATAAAAAGTATTCGTCATGGCCACCAGAAGGCCCAAACTGGCACTCCTCCTTTATAGTGATGATATAAGGAAACAATCTATAGTGACAATGCATGGAGAGAAATACATAGTAATGATACAAGGAAAGAAAATGTGTTATAAGCAGAGATATTTAGTAAAATTACATGGAGGATATATTGTAATGGTGATACTAAAAGAAGTATTAATCAACACAGATTACACAAGATAACATACAAGGAGAGAAATATGTAGAGATGGCACAGGGTGGAGCATTTTGCAGTAATGACACTAGGAGATATTTGTGATGATACCGAGGAAAGAGATTTGTGTAGGTGACTCAAGGAGAGAGAATTATAGCGCTGATAAATTGGACAGAACATTAAAGTTATTATACAGATATATTTCTGTTAATGAAACAATGCGACGGAGTGGTGTTTCTAATGATGAAAGAATGGAAGATGTGAAATCATGAAAGAAGGAAAGAGAATTACAATGACAATAGATGGATAAAGATCTGTTAAGATGATACAGTGAGAGAAATTCATTATCACTACAAGCAGATATATTCAAGGTGATGGTACTTATTTAGGAGAGAGATTTGCATGTACTGTAAAAGAGAATAGTTTTTGTTGTGATGACTTGTGGACAAGGAACAGACTCAATAGAAAAACTACACCAACTACAAAAAAGATTGGAGTCCGTATACATACTTAATTTGCTTAATTGATAACCAATCCAAAACAGATGCCATCCATATTCCTCTTGAGTTTCGAACGTCAGAAGTTCGGCATCACCAGTTGAACAGTCGTCCTGGAAAAGGTACCACTTTCAAGCTAGACATTAAGATACTTGTATTTATAAACATTTTATTCCAAGCCGTTTCCTTTTCTTACCTATATTTAAGCAACTGTAATTATTAAGAAATAGACTTTAACAATGAAGAAAAATACAGCTCATAGGACAGTGTTTCTATTAAGTAGCTTTGTCAGAACGAACTAAGGACTCATATAGAAGCGTCTAGATTGTATGTTTTCTTTGTTTCTTCGTTATTCTAACAATATAAAACCCTAAAACCACTGAAAAGATATTTAAGGACGAATCGGCTTGATGATGCAGTTTAATTCAATTTTGTACTGTGCATATAGAGAAGGAAGATATCGCGGTGTTCCATAAAGCACGCACACTCACCAAGCATACATACTATAGTCGTCCATACATGACCATATTTGGTATAGCTTGTTAAACGATGTCAAATTAAACATATAAATAAACGTGTCATACAGTTACTGCCAACCCGCAGGATTCATCGATATCTCCTTATATCGATTTTGTAAACAATAAAATTGTTATAATCTTCTATAGATCCATACCCTTGCTTTCGTCCATGTTTTCTTCATCCCGGAAGACAATATGACACACTGATCGTGTACACGTCCCCAGTTCCTCGCACATCTCACAGTAGAGTATTCTAAAAGAAGAAATGGTGAAAAAGAAAAGAAAAAAATGTTTATATTTTCATTTTAGAGTGAATATCAACTGGTAACCCTTGTGAAGATTTTTCTCTTTAAGTGCTAATTGCAAAAAATAGATGTATTTTCTCTTTTTTAGAATTTAAGGTTATCACAAACTCCAGACTCATATGAGGAAAGGTGCCGAGAAAGACACCAACAAAAGAAAAAACGCAGAAGGATAAGGAAGGAATATATACTGTTACATTCGGAGCAACAAATATGTCGAGATCTCCTCTAGGTTCTCTTTAAATAAAGCAAGGAAGAAAATTACAAAAAGCAAATTATACCTGCTTCCAAAACATTAATAAAAACAACAAAATACCAGCATGAGAACACAATTCAAATCAAACTCAAATTCAACTAACAAAATGTGCAAATAAAGATATTAGAACGATTTACACAGAGACTCCTGAACAAATACGAGTAAAATAACGATAGGTGCATATGGCCTTCTAAAATCGCAGTGCAGAGATAAAAATGCTATCAGATAAGAGAAATCATTATACCATGTTTAACACAGTTATACATCAGTCCAGTTGGAACACACATTTCATCAATACCACAGGTGTGTCCACTGCAAGCGTCGCCGATCCCCTACATAAGAAATCATATGATCTACATCGAAAACAACAAAGAGAATACTAACATGTCAAAAGAATCTTTATCCAAACGCAAATCTAATATAAATAGGGCAGCCTATTGTAATTTTTATATTAAATATATGATATTTTTTCTTTCTTTCAGACATCTCCTTTGACCGTTTCCAGAGCCTTTAAAATCGGTAGTAACTTCTGCAAACTTAATGATTAACATTGTCATACTGTAACTAATTGCCTGTCCTTTGTCCGTATATAACCGGGTGATGTGTATTCCTGGGTGCCTTTAGTTGTATACTTAAGTGTTGTTGAAGATGTTGAATTTCTACGATTTGCAAAGAATTCATTAGTAAACAATAATTCAAAAGACATAATTATGTTTCATGACCTGATTATCTACGCCATTAGCTCCTGAATAACTATCTCTAATTATCCTCAAAGATCTTTACGGTAACGTTTCAGATTCTTCGAAAAAAAATCTCTGTCCTTATTCCCAGACCAAGAAAGGACACCATTTATCCTTCAAGTTACCACTCAATATCACTTACATGAAGTATTATTTCTAAAACTCCAGAATCCTGTGAACATGAGGCTATGACACAGCACAAGAAGCGAAATGTGCTGGATTGACATGTATGCTGTGTGATTTACTAAATTTTGTTTTAAATTTTCACTTCAGAATAACATTCACAAAATAGAAATGGGTGGCGGGTAGCGTTTTTCGCTGTTACATCTTTGTCTCAGATTTTTATATACGTCTATCATCTGAGTCCGAAACTCGTAATTGTCCTGTTTGGGCAATTAAAAATATGACCAATTGCAAGTCTCTACGCAGAGGTCAAAAACCATCGCTGTATAATCGAGATGAAATGCTTCTGCAATAAACATTTAAAATCAATTCAAATCATAAATCCGACAGCAGTTACTTGAATTGAATCCAAATTATAAAACTGTGTTGCCCCAGTGGCTAGACGGTCAGACGGTCCCTTGACATTCTCACTTTTAGCCTTTGATTAAGCTTTCGCCCCTGTGAGGAAGTCTTTGAGTTAAGTCCCTTGGCCCAGACATACCAGAATCTTTTGAGTGAGTTTTACTTCTTGCTTAACGTTGTAATAGGGTAATAATTTACTCGCTGTCACTATAACGTGATCATCAAACTATCACAATATTCAAATATTCAAAACGAATTATAAAGACTAAGGTTTGGGTAAGTCAACATTATCGTAATCCTAACTCAAATTCAAAATAACAAGGGCAGAATATGAACAAAAAGAAAAAGTAGACGTAGACTTCAGAAAAATTACGAGGAGAAAAAGACCAGCTGTTCTGGAAGAGTAAGCGTCTTTTGCTTCATCGACGATACTCGCCATATAAATATCTTGGTTAGTTCTATTAAGTAATGTCATAGTTGTATGTTTGGTTGCTTTACGTCCTATCAACAGCCAGTGTCATTTCAAGACGTCCCAGGTTTAAGTGACGTAGAAATGAATGTCTAGTGACGCAGACACATTTCTTTATTACCTCGAGTTAATACATACGTATATGTCTTCCACTCAAGAGTAACATATACATTTTAAAATTATCATATATAGATAGATAAAAGATAAAAGTGTTTCGTTAATTTGCCTGTTGGTTCCGTTGTTGTATAACTTGTTCTCAGTTGTGAAAGAGACTTAACTTACTTAGTTCACCTAGGTTTACATGGCGAGTGTCGGAGCAGAAGACGCTTACTCTTCCAGAACATTTGGTTTTAGTATTCTTGTACTTTTTCAGGAGTCTTCGTCTAAATCTTTTGCTAAAGTTTTATGGAATCTGAGTTTGGATTCTGATTATGTTGATTCTTAATTTTTTTTATTGCCCTTTGTTTTTCTTGTACGGGTCATAGGTTTGACAATTACTGACCCGGAGTTAGTATTCTTGAAGCAAAACGCATTATAGGTTCAGGTAATGATCTTTAAGATATAACATATTAGCTAGCTTGTATCAAATCATCCAAATGTGATCCATTTATTTCTGAGCGACAAGCAGGAATCATTTACAGTTTTGTTACTCTCGGATATCACTGCTAGGGCCCAGAACCCCCTTCACTGAGAAACAAATGTCAGTGAGATAGTAGTTAACTAGGTTTAACGTCAGTTAGTTTAGAGAGGGAAGGACTTTTATTTAGTCGCCTCTTCAAATCATGCAACAGGAAAAGCAGGAACATTCTGACATCAGCAAGCTTTTCATAAACTTACCTTTGGAATTTCACTTTTCTCCATTACCACTGAGTGATAACCAATTCGCCAATTTAATTGGTTCTTGTGTTCATCAGAGTTTAACACACAAATTCCGTTTCTCCTGCCGGAGTGAAGATTTTGGCACAACTTGAAGGAAATGCATAATTCAAAGCACTGATACATCGTCGGCAGAGAGGTTTTGATATAACCATGCATTATCAATGGATATCTATGTGTTATTGGTATTTTCAGTAAGCTTTCAGTCAGTTGTCCAAGAATCATGAACGAAAGGGAATGTAAAATATCCATTGGAATATGTATAATTTTCATAGTTGTATAATGGCGATAATCTCAATGGGTATATAACTGATTGCTTATTGACGAATTTTGTCAAGAACATATGTTCAGGCTAAAAACCAAATGTACAATCTTCTTCAAATATAGCAATACTGCATTCTACAATTAAAGGATAGTAGGTCAGAATTGTATTCACAACCGACATTAACATCACTGTACAACAGAAATATTTGATGTTATATTCAAGATGAAGTTCATCATGTGTAAGGTTTTCCTATCGATCCAGTTATGTTATGAACGTAGTCTGTAATGATTCCTTCACTCTGGGTTCCAGCACAGTTATCACGTTTAAACAGCTGTGAAATTAAGCGAGAGAAGTGGTTGTATATACATATAATAATGCACACTTTCCTCTAAAGGTATTATTATTGTTGATCTGACACTCCATGAAGAATTCGGATTATATTATAAAGACAATATGTAAAAAGATATTTTTTTCCAAACGAAAGTATACTCAATAAGAAACGTCCATGTCGTGTTAAGTCTCCTCAGCATACGGCAGTTTAATTAATGCCAATCATTAAGACAACTGAAGATTTTTTTTCGCTGACACACCTGCATCTGGCAATATGTGAAATATTAAATTAACAATTCACTGTTCTGGTTTGGTTGTCAATAATAAATTAACGATTCACTGTTCGACAGTCAGCTTCAACAAATTACTTTTATCAACGCCTATCTGACGTTTAACATTTATACAGTTGTAGCGTTCATAACCATTCTATTTCAAATACCCAATTAACTGTCTGCATTTATATACCTGTCTGTGTTTGATGATGCGATATATTACTCAATCCCCCGGGTGTTATACATCCATTGTGTAACTCCCAGTCAGTCTGGGTATGTGAACTTCATAACACTTAGTGTAGCGAATATTCCTAACAGTTATTGCATTGAAAGTATACCCCAGCTGCATCTGACTACGTATTGAATGAGATCTATTGTTTACAAATATGACTATTGCATTATGTATAGACTGGAAAGTCGTATCAGATTATGGTTAATTGTTTATAATACAATTACATACAGGGGGCCAAGTTGGAAATTATTCCACACAAACTGCATTTGTAACTATCAAAATATGTCAAAACAAAAATTACCAAGACAAACCATATAACAAAGATACCAGATTTAATTTCCTCTACACCATATCAATGTTCCTATCGTATCTAATTATGTGACCTTCAAAACTGTTCATAATCATTCATAGAGCGTTTCACAATCATTAATATTGGTAAACTTCTGAACAACAGGACATGTCGACAACATAGCCATAAGTCACATTAACGTTAAACATTACTCACATAAAATTAATTTACAGTTGAAGAATATCAGATGTGCCTATTGGGGTTCTGACATCGTTTTTTGTTGTTGTTTTTTTTTTATCAATGTTGCATCGCAGAATAAATTAGTCTTGGGATGCCGGGCACGTGCTTTTGTTTCACTTTTTAGACGTATCTTATCGTTAAAATTCATAAAACGTGACGATCGGTCAGTGTCATTGGGTCCAATGGAGTGATACCCACAGCAGAAAACGGGTTAAGCTTTATGCTTTATGTTTTGCTATTTTAACGTGACGCCGAGGCTTCAAAACACGTTTTCTGGAAAGTAGGAAATATTTCTCCTCTTTCTTTTGTATCAGTTCTACATTAGATTACAGTCACTCTTTGAAAGGAGGAAACGACGTAATCTCTGCCTTCTATACAAAATGAAAAACAACCTAATTAGATTCTATCCTGTCACAAGCTTTTGGTACAAAATACCTGATACCCGTTACAAAACAAATTCGATTGTTAATCCCCAACTATAGACTTTCCGGCGCAAACTCCTCATTTCCACCTTCAATTCTTATCGCTTCTTTATCAACTGTACAAAGTTTGATCATCAGAAGCGAATACTATTTCAGAGCCTCAATACACTGGATGCCAATATAGATTATCGATCTCCTTCTTTGTGGAAACAGTAACTTTCCAGCAATAGATTTTAATTTATTCTGAAATAATTGTTACTGTATTTTCATGTCTGTGAATAAGGAGAACAATCTTAAAACGAAACTTATAGGAAACATATTTCGTATTTCATCTTTCTTGTTTTTATCGAAGTTGTAATAAATTGTGTCCAATCCATTTACTTGTTTTCTTGGCAATAAAAGATGTACACATCAAATAATTGTTAAATCGTTTTTCTTTTTTAAATTGATTTTTTTTACTATAATGTGTATTTTTCTCCCGTTTCGTTACCTTCTGGGAGATATGTGTACTTGTAGAATCCTGTGGAACATTACGATAGATATTATCAGATATATATGAGTCATGTGCAATAAAAACAAATTGTCCTGAGAAGTATCCCCGTGTAACACCACCAATACCAGGGGATTGAAGCAGGGGAAGCAACTCTCACTGATTTGTGAGAATATAAATACCTATCCTGACCCAAACATAAAATCGAACTTTACCATCCTTCTAAGACCCGCCATTGATAGTAAGGATCTAAAGTATTAAAGCCTAGAACTTGACTTGTCAAAGTTCAAAAAAAATTTTAAAAAACAAACAAACAAACAAATGGGGAAGTGCATTAATCCCAAATGGTAATATATTGAACTATTATGTAAAAAACGAGAATATGTTCCTATTCGCGCCACTAGGGGAGAAATTATCAAATGTAGCAAACAGGTAACAACAGACGAAACTTAGAGAAAAAAGACAATATTTAATATAATTCAACGAGTTAAAACAATTACCTGCATTATTACTATCGTCATTGGAGCTTGTGACGTCATCATTTTTGTTTATATGCCATTTCTGTATCTTTTTAAGCAACGTTCAAAATACAGTTTTTCGAATCCTTATGACTTAACCAGTATTTTCAGCTCACCTGGTGTAAGAAAACATATTCTACCTGAAAATCTTTAAAACGACATTTCAACTTAAAACATAAAATGTTATATTGAAACAATGATGATAGTTAACCCCATAGAATTAGTTATGATTTATATTTTTCTTGGAGCATTCTCTTTTAAACAGAAGAGTTTACTTCAAGGGCACCTGTTACAAGTATCCCTGTACAATATAAGGAAGAACAAACGGAGGACGAACATGATGATGAAGACACCCAAATGGTTGAAGCTGAGGAGCAGGGAGATGTTCAACAACAACAACAACAACAACAACAACAACAACAACAACAACAACAACAACAACAACAACAACAACAACAACAACATCAACAACAACAACAATCATTTGAAAACAAGTAGGAAAATTGCGAAGAAGGATCATTGGATAATACAGAAGAGAAAATCAACTAAGACCCATAAGCAAACGAATAGGGAAGAGAAAACAAAATATTAACCAGTAGGAAATAAGAAAATATTAACCGGATGGGTAATGAACTATTAACCCGAAGTCAATAAGACGTCGAGGCTTACCAACATTATGTCAATCTTTACAAGTGTACAGGCATGGAAAGGACTGTTTCGTAAAACTTTTCCTCACACTGTAACTATAGTAAAGGAATTCACTTCAATTGCTCGGCCGTCACCCTCAACGTTACCCAGAAAGACACTAGACAAGATTCACCTCAGGGAAAATGGGAATTTATTTTGTCACTTCGGCGAGAATATCTACATATCTGTGCATAATTCTTCTGTTTGTGTCGACATACGTTTCAATGAAAATGTAGTAAGCAAGATATTTTATGACATTTTGGGAATATAATCAATTGCCCAAGATTCTATGGAATTAAAAAAAAAACCCAGAATGATTGGATACTAAATAAAAAGCTTCCGTTGCTGGCGTTGTTGTAGAAGCATACGTGCTAACCCTCATTGGAATAAAATGTCATTAACAGTGATAATGCTTATCTAAACTGGTATTTTATGTTTCCTGACGGAAGAGTTACTTACTGTAGAGTTTAAGTTCGTATTTTTTTTTAAATAGTATACAAATAAAACAAGGAAATTAAATCGACAGAAATCGTGTAAAATAAGCGAGTCAAAAAGTCCGACTGATAAAAATCCTTAAGCGAAACACGAATGACCGCACTAAGGGGTGTCAACTTTGTATAAATGGTGATCCGCCCACTGATTCTAGCTTCTTAGCTTTAACACGATCATAAAACAACGTACTGGTATTGGGGTTCACAGGAGGTTTAATCATTTTTTTTATTCTGCAGTTCGTTTGACTAAAAATGGGAGTGTAATCCCAAGTACAACATGGAGATAACTTACACGGGTATCAAAAGAATGTTGGTTGATTTCATCATTAAACAAAACCAATTTTTTATATAGAATCTAAGTTATTGGCGACAGATTCTAACTTACACAGGTATCAAAAGAATGTTGGTTGATTTCACCATTAAACAAAACCAATTTTTTATATAGAATCTAAGTTATTGGGGACAGATTCTAACTTACACAGGTATCAAAAGAATGTTGGTTGATTTCATCATTAAACAAAACCAATTTTTTTTATATAGAATCTGAGTGACAGATTCTAACCATTCTAATATGGTTATACAGCACTTTTCACTACTTTTTTCCACTGAAATATAGGAATTTTATCATTAAAGATCACTGATAATGATTCACTGGTTCGGTGCTTTCTCTTCACTGCATTGAAATTCACCGACGTCAAAAAACGCGTTATATTTCTCGACTTTCTTTGAAGACCACATTATTTTTATTTGGGTATAAATATAAATTTTATTTATTTTACAACAATTGCGAAACAAATTATAGTTTACGCTAACAATAACAAGAAAAGAAAATATTTCGAAGGTCAAGAACTAAGACGTACTGATATATAAATTTTGAAGGTCAATTGTCTGTGCTTGGTGAAACAGACAAAACAGCAATATGACGATTTTTTGGATAGAATTGCGTTAAAATTAAACGATCATCCAATTCAGAATGATATTGTTCTGACCAATAATTTGGATAGTATTCCAGCATCTGTATCTTGTAGAATAACTTACATTTAGTAGTTCAGTACGTCTTACACCAGCATTGCTGTATGGTTTGTGTATCATTTCATTTCACCATCGACTCACATACAAAGAATGATAACCTGGTTCATGTTTTACTAGTTCACAAAACATGAGTTGTTAAGCAATCAAGACGCATTCATTATAATCTTGCCGCAAGGATCATCACTAATCGGATCAAAATAGAATTAACAAACAGATACACATAACAAGAACATTGAATACAGGTGATGCAATAGGAACAAGGTGTTCAAATATTGATGGAACATGACATACATACCAAACTCAAAGAAATATCGGTCATATTTCAATCAATTTCTACAATATTTAGGTCAGCTTTATACGAAACTGAAAACATATAATGGAAAAATATGAAGTGCATTTAAGAATGAGGACATTTTTGTTTATGTACTTTTGAAATATTTGTGTATATCGCCATCATTATTACAGACATTATACTGATGCAACCCTCAATAACACAAAGGTAAGAAAACCATAACAGCGACACCTCTTCCATCAGATAGCTGATTACCAGTGGGTGTAGCATTGTAGCGACATGCGCAGTCACAAGCAGGTAGCTTGTTACATATCCAGACACGGGTATAAGGTAGGAGTTAGTCCAGCTTATAAAAGTTGGCCAGATCATCCCAAACGGAACACCGATAATACAGACCGATAGCCAGATACCGACGTCTGCATACAGGTGGGCACATATACCCAGCCCAATCAACCCTACAGTGTAAGTTACGGTAGACGACAGTAAAATGGTGTGTGATTTAAGAAATCGGACTAGAAATATTCCCCCTATATTACCAACAAGGGTGGCAAACACATAGAACGAAGTCATCATAGCACCAGACACTTTGGTCCATTTTAGATGCTGAACACAGAACACAGTTATAAAGTTGCCCATAGTCTGACCAATTACACTAAACATTGCTGAAAATATTCCTATATTGAGGAACTGTAGTCGTTTTAAAAGTAATTTGAGATTCCCTATATACACTGGTTTCACGATTTCTGCATCCAGAATGACGCTGTGCTTGGATTTCAAAAACAAAATGATGAATGGAACTGAGGTTGATACAGTTATCAATGCTGAAATTGAATATGCTACATACAATCTAGAAGTGTGGTATTCTGGAATTCTCGCTTTCCTCATAGTATCATTGTAGCCCAGGAAATATTCGCCCATGTCACTCATAGTGTCATTTGTCCATGATGTCATATTATCCTTTTTCGGTGAAATTGCTTCAATTGTTCCTACAGTCATGTCATGATTATTTTGTGAATTGGATTGATTTGTCAATGAAGTTATATTAGGATTTTTGTGTGAATTTGATAGAAGAAACGGTGCAGTCACAACTGGAGCAATGATACCAGATAAGGCGAAAATGGCGTACATTATCTGGATATAGGAACGCCCTCTGGCTGTGGGTCCCCACACTGATACTGCTTTAGACGTCAGTGCTAAATACAAAGAAATGAATAGAAATGAATAGAGAAAACTAATCAGTAGAAAGATAGGAAACAAATTACGGATAATTTTAATTACGTCACAGCAAAATCTAGAATTGTGGTAAACAAATAGCATTAAAGTGATTTTAAACATGAAACGTTGTGATTGCATAGGAAATTATACTAGAGTAAGGCAAGAATGTTTCTAGTCAATGGTTTTTATTTTGTTTCTATTTCATTGCACTTTATCAATTTTGATATGAATAGATTTCAGAGAATAACAGAGATTTGTTTTGTTATCGCAAAGATGAAAGATGTAATTTAAATAGATTAAAATCACATGTATCATTCTGTAAATCAATTATATTATGCGAAGGATTTATTTTCGAGAAGAGTCAATCGCGAATTCAAATCCGTCGCGAAAATTTGTAAGGAAATAAATCTTGAAGACCTCCATATTGATTCAGTGACCGATATATATTCAAAAGCCCATCATTTGCGAATTTAGAGTCATTTCTAGATCAACGTTCGCGAATATGTCTGAAGATGCATGTTCGTGAAATGAAGTATTCGCGAAAACTAAGTGATTAACAGTAGTACTTACAATGGCAATTTAATACTTACTGAGGTTCATTATTCCTTCAAAAACACCATTGAAAGCATGTGCTGCGATCATCAGCTTATAATACGTACACCACGGAATAGCGGCCAGAATCAGCCCATTTACTGTTACGGAAGCTGCAAACAGAAGATAATGGTTCCGCCTTGTGTATAGATAGCCTCCAACTGTTGACCCAATCAAACGACCCAGGAAATATGACGTCATGAACCAAGATCCCATCTCTAAATTGGCTCCAGATATTATCATTAGATCTAAAAACGCTGGTCCTATCTGTGATTTTGACCATCCCTTCAAGAAAAAAATATTTTATTCATGAATAACATAAGTTAGATTATATGAATGTGGTGATGTTAAATTGATAAGGAGAAAAAATACCGGCACAGCCTCAGGTTTATCTATCTACCTACATACTGCACTGTCTACTAGCATCGGATAGTCAAATGTACGAGGTATATAGAAAATACATGGCCAATATATATATATATTAGCAGGGGTAAAAAGACAAATGTGGTGAGCAGCTTTGTCTTACTGTACCCAACCCAGATACAGCTTATTTTAAGACACTTCCCATATTATATTCCTACAACAACGATTGTAATTTTAGACGACTAGTTTGATGTTAAGCCTGTGCTTACCTGATGTTGAATTTACAGTGAAGTTAACTGCTCCGCGCAGAAATAGTTTCAAACCTGTTTTTATTCTATGGATTTTCGTCAATAAAAATGTTCATTATGACCTACAAAATCACTCATCTAAACAGTTATTGATACTTTTTAAATGAAGTATTTGATTACATCAGTGATTGTGGCGAATCAATGCATGCGTTCAAATATACAACATGGCAAGTGTTTCCGACAATGACAACGCCAATAGCAAGACGAAGTGAACTTCGAAGCGAGAAGACGCTCACCAGTTTCGTGTGATGAACGACGGCGTATTAAGAAATATACTCCGACCTTTTTTCTCGACATTCCCACACGTAATATGGAAAACATGTAACTAAACATCAATGGAACTATTATCTGATATATATAATAAGATATTGACTGGAAAGGTACGATATTACTGTGTCTAGAATCAATGACATTCATAACAAGGACAAGTACATTTTACCAGGATGGAGTACATTCTTACCAAGATGAAGTATACCATGGACAGACATACACTGAGGATGAGTTTGAATCTGGTGCTCTTGTTCCATTGAACTTCATGAAAGAAGGATGGACTAGATGTTTTATCCCCAGAACTGACAGGAGACACTCCATCAAGAATTTCCCGAAGAGGTACATCTTCCTCTCCATGACCCTCCGTGTCAGCTGTATGCGTTTTCGTCATTGTTCTATAAAACGGAAATAGTCAAACATTCAATAGATTGTGACTTCAAACTATTTCTACGCATAGAGTATATTAGCAGTTATAGAACTGTATCAGTTTAAAATATTGTACAAAAGACACACTGATTTTCATTTCTGACCAATGATCTCTAAAATGTTAGTGATTGTTGCCCCTGATATTTCGAGGATATTTTCATACAAATTCAAAATAAGATACAGCAGGGCCACACATATAATGCAGATGCTACTATGATGACCTGGGGTGTAAGGATGGCGTAGTGGTAACGCAATGGCTTTTTATCGAGACTTTCGGATAATCAGCATGGACAAGTAAGGGATTACCTTCTCGGTCACGTGGGTTTTCCTTTATACTCTTCTCCTTCAACAGTAAGACCCTAATCACGTACCAACTGGTCAGCAAAAAAGGACATACTTTGGAATGTACTAATGCCTACTATATTGATATCAAATTGGGTGGCCGGATGGCGCAGTGGTAAAGCACTCACCTTTCACCTAGCCGTCCGGGGTTCGATATCAGGAAAGTGAAAAGGTATGGGGTTACCTGCCCGACAACGGGGGTTCCCCTCGGGCACTCCAGTTTCCTTTTACAGTACGACCACTAACGCATATACACCAGGGCCAACAAAAACTGGTTTCGCAGTTTATGTGAAATTAACAAAGTTTAATAATTGATAAGTAATAAAGTACTGATATTCAAAAATAGGCGGAAATAGATGTGATATTCTGTGAACGGGAAGTTAAAATAGCCCAATAATTCAATTCTATTTTTTTTTTTTCTTTTTTCTTTTGAATATTTCAAATGAACGTGAAGTGCATGTTTTGGATCGTGTCACTATTAAAGTGAATTTAAATTTTGCGTGCAGGTTACGGAAAACCGTCGGTATTAAAGTCCACCAGCAGTGTCTACCATCAGCAATTAGTAATGTAACAACAATGTA
Organism: Ylistrum balloti; assembly: GCF_031769215.1. Taxonomy (NCBI): domain Eukaryota; kingdom Metazoa; phylum Mollusca; class Bivalvia; order Pectinida; family Pectinidae; genus Ylistrum; species Ylistrum balloti. The sequence goes on along the minus strand of NW_026781877.1, from coordinate 320,858 downwards.
TACATTTTCCATTTTAGAAGAGCGACATCCTGCTCCACAACTTATACTTTTGACATATTCAATATAATTGTTCATGATCTTGATCACAGCGAAATGTCGGCAACCGAGAGAAAAACTCTCGACATATCAGGCTGTCGAGAGATGCCAGTTGATAAAGATTATAAGGACGTTTTACAGTCGGCATAGTGATCTTATTGGGAAATATTCTATTTCTTTATGTGATATGAAGTTAGACATGTTTGATGCTCGTTAGTTTCACAGTTGGTTCCGATAGCGTTTTACTTTGATCTCATTAATATTGGAAACTTGACATTATTTACTTAGACTGACCAAGAATTACAAGGCAGGTGTCTTGCAGTAAATTAACAGGTCTTAATCTACATGTAAATCTTTCATTGTTCATATCTTGCTAAAGTCTCATTTTGAGTTTGACCATGAATCGTTTACCACGTCGGTATTTTCTTTTCGAACAAATGATAATGTTTCTAAAACAAATAAAGTGATAACCCTTTTAACTTACATTTCAATACAGTGCAGTCGATTAAGATTTTTCCTCGGCGGAGACAAAGAAAATTCAGTTGACTCTAAAATTAATCTAGTGTCAATTCTCCAAAAATTAGGATAGTTAATTAAGATTCAGGAGATGCGGATTGATAATATTATGGGAAAGTTTTGTGGTTGTCGTCACAATATTGTTGACAACGTTTCACTTCTCATATGTTCTTGGGTTATCCCGAACCTCATGCATGTTCATTTTGGTTCCATTATCCTGGCTCTTACTTTTAGAACATGACATTACTTGGATTCCAGACCTTGACTTATTTCGCTAACATCGCCGATGAAACTGATAACAACCCTCCTTGACCATTTCGTATTGTTACCTTCCTACTTTTGTAAAATATGACTCAGTATATATATTTTTCTTCTTATTTTCATTTTTTACTCTTCCAATATATCGTGTTTCTCTGCCACTGAATTTGGAAAGTCAAGATCGGAAACATAATCGGCCTAGGTCACGAGGCCCTGTTGTTAGCGTGAATTGGCGATATGCTGTATCTGTTGTATTACTGATATGTAATAATACATTTGTCAGCGTTATTGTCCTTCTATGCTATATAAGTTCCAATCAGTTCCCTTCATCAAGATAAGGTTTTCTTTCAGTCCCTATATCAGGATGAGGAAAACAGTATCTACCAGATTTATAGTGTTTCTAGCTACGTTGACATTATCGCTGATGAATTAATTTCTTGAGTTCATTGACATCAACACGTGTCATCTTTTGACGTGAATTGAATGTCGTTAAATCAGACCTTGTCTCAATTCAGTTAAACTAGATCAACCGTGATAGAGAAACTCTGAGGACCATCTCAGCAAAAAACAAGTTGTTACTAAACTAAACAATAAGAACATCCGTGTTAAATATATGTAGCACCAGTAGCAGTAAGTTCCAATGATATAAGGTCCTGTGTGATATAGAAACGTGCAGCAACCATTCATGCTAAGTATGTTTATATCTATACATATATATAAAAATTATCGGAATCTCCCTTCCCCCTATTGTTATGAACCACACGACGATTATATACAATTAACGGTTACCTTACCTGCTTAGTGACGTTTTAAAGAAATAGCCGACATGTTATAATGTTGATATTGTGAGATTTGATCCTTGACATTAAAACGAGAGGTAAAGCTTACCTTAATGTTGATGTCATACCACAGGTAGAGGCCTCCAATAACAGGAGAATGACACTGCATAATACTGTCTTGTAGGTAACCTAGTATTGTCAACCTAGATAACAGTGTTACGTACACTCGAGTTGTCTGTTATAGATTTCTAATCAAAACCTGTTGACTTATCCCAATAGTTTCTACTGTCAAACCGATTTATCTTCTTAGCGACCATTGCGTCTCGAAAAAAAATGATATTTATAGGTTTACAAAAAACTCGCTAAAGAAAAGCAAATTATGTGAAAAAAAAGAAATGTTTACATGGAGATCAATACACGTACATGATTAAGAAAAGATGTTCCAGATAATTACTTCCTCCATCGATGACACCTGAAATACAAGTACGTACGTTTTATGATCTCAAAGGAGATCAAGTTAAAAAAATTTTTTTTTAAAAATTTAAAAAACCAACAAGTCAACATAATCATAATCCAAACTTATGTTCAATAAAACTTTGACAAAAATAAATAGAAGAAAGACTTATGGAAAAGTACAAAAAGAATAAGACCATGTGTACCGGAAGAGTTAGTGTCTTCTGCTTCATCGACGACACTTGCCATTTTAACGTTGGTCAATCCAAGTAAGTAATGTCACGTTATCAAGTGAAAACAACGGAACCAACAGGCAAACTAACGACTATCAAAAAGGTTCACCTCCATATAGCAAAAAAAAAAAAAAATTCAGGTAGATCTCCATGATGTTAACATCCTTAACAGAATCACCAGAAAACTTCAGTAACATACTGTGTATTGATTTCGTTAAATGTAAAAAGAAAAGGTAAGTTGTCAATGGAGTCGGTGGTGATTTCTTATCACGGTAGAAGTACTCGATGAACAAGACAACCTCTATATACCTAAACGTGAAACCAGAAAGACTTGGCTAGGTATTTGTGATCGTTTAGATTAACATTCAACCAATCAAGGAGCACATTTTGTTTCATCAATATGTCAGTAATATACTAGGCGATCGTGCCACCAAATTCAAGGAAGTATTTGTTAGTCAGAAGCAACAAAATTACCATCATATCAACATAATCATAATCCAAACTCAAATTCATTAAAACATAAAAAAGAACAAAAAAAAAAAAAAAAAAATACACAGACACTCCGTAAAAGTACAAGGATAATAAGACCAGGTGTTCCGGGTGAGTAAACGTCTTCTTCTTCATCGACTACATTCGCCATGAAATCTTGGTCAATCCAAGTTAAGAAATGTCACTTTCTCAAATGAGAACACAGTGAAACTGATGAATACTCACCAAAAAACAACTTATAGGGACAAGATCTGTAATTAAGGGTAACGGACATTCATACACTGCACATGATCCTATATGACAGATGAATGCACCCGGTTTCATTCATTATCCTAATGTAAATGCAAGCAATAGTATGCTGTGGACACAGCCTTTTATAGATAAAGGGCAATAAGTCTGTTATTTAGATGTCGCAGGTCCTTTACCTTGGTACACGGCATATTGTTTTTGTACAGCCAATACATACTTCAAATTTCATTGTCCGTGTATAAATGTGAGCAAAGTTTTGATCTGAGGTCAAAAATTTAAACAAAGGACAATAACTCTGTAATTAAAAGATTGTGAGCCCCAACTTTTGTCCATCGCGCATTGTCTTAGTATGATCAATCTATAAATAGAAGCAAATTAAAGTTACAGTTGAAACAAGAAATTTTAACAAAGGGCAATAACTCTTTATTTGTTGGCCTTGACTTTGGTAAATTGCACATTGTCTTAGTAAAACCAATTTATACAGCAAGTTTCATTATTCCAATTTGAATGCAATTTTAAAAAGAATAATAATTCTGTAATTAAGGGGTTGTGGGCCTTTGATTACATAAACTGTACATCATCTTAGTATGACCAAAGTATACACAAAATTTCATGATCCTTGCTTTACTGTGGGCAGAATTATGCTTCAGACACAAAAAGATGGATGAAAAGACTGACATCCAGACAAAGCAGCAACTACACACTCCTCTGATAATGTCAGGAGTATAACAACAATTCCTTCTCTGCCTTATTCTTCTTGGCTCTCGACATACTTTTCAGCAGATTTTGCCATTGGCATCTAGCTCAAAGCTTGATACTCGAACTGCTGTCCACTTTCCTTTGAATAAAGAGTAAAACCCTAGTTCAAAGCTTAATACTTGTACTGCCATCCACTTTCCTTTGGATAGAGAGAAAAAACCTAGTTCAATGCTTAATACTTGTATTGTTGTCCACTTTCCTTTGGATAGAGAGAAAAAACATTTCATAACCAGAGAATGAAAATGCCTATGATAGGTTCATTAGTTTTAGGAATTTTCACACTCTCTGTTTCATTTATCTCCAACTTCTGGATTATTAGTTCAAAACTATTGTTTTTCACAAGCCACTTACAGACCCTTTCTGGTATTCTGTTCAACAGAGGGCTAAAGTGTTAAGATTAAGTTACCATAAAAGATAGAACATATCCAACTCTAGAAAATTTGATGATGTCATGACAGACTTCAACAGTCTGACCACTGTATACACAGTTATATCAACACCTCGTACTCAAAAGCATAAACACAAATACGCTATGACCCTATTTTACATTTTTAAAACCATTTATTTCATTCATGTTGTGTAAAATAAAACAAATCAAAAACAAACAAAACAAACGTTATGCAGTACAAATATACAGCAAACAAAACAATGGCAGTAACAGGCAGATCGTGTTATATAAATAATACCTACATAGCTTTAATATCATCACTGTGAACCTGTAAGTCTCCCATCACTAAGTATAATCATAACCTAAAAAACACTTTAGTAATTCATAACCTAAAGACACTTTAGTAATTCATAACCTAAAAACACTTTAGTAACTCATAACCTAAAAACACTTTAGTAATTCATAACCTAAAAACACTTTAGTAATTCATAACCTTAAAACACTTTAGTAATTCATAACCTAAAAACACTTTAGTAATTCATAACCTAAAACACTTTAGTAATTCATAACCTAAAAACACTTTAGTAACTCATAACCTAAAAACACTTTAGTAATTCATAACCTAAAAACACTTTAGTAATCAACTTTTTTCATTAATTCTAATATGTTGAGACGATTGAATTATTTTCATATTGCTTAACGTCCTATCAACGGTTATGGTTATCAATTAAGGTTACTTTAATGAGATTCTCAACTTTTGGATCGAGACAATGCAGGCTTTACAATGGCTATGTAACTTCATTCATGACTACTACTTTAACTTGTTATTATCCTGACCAAACAAAAACAGATTTTATGTGGATACCTATATCAACTAACAGAGGATGATAAACTAAATGTTACAGATGTAACACTGTACCAGTTATACCAAGGACTGATAACTTACATGTGAGTGACAATGTGCGATGTGTAAGTGACAATGTGCACACTTGTGTAACGTATTTATCTAACAAAAACAAACTAAAATGATAATTATCTCCATTCACTAATGTCAATATTTTTGTCTCCTGGGAGACGAAAAACATTATAAATAATGAAATATACATTTAACATATAGCAACCCTGTTATCACATCTCACTTGTGATAAAACTTAGCAGAATCGTGATTGAACACGGTTTAGTAACATAAATTGTGTTATGACAAAGATTAGAACTCATGGAGCTGAGACTGACAAATGTTTCTATTGCTTCTGTTGTGATGTCACCAGGTGTATTGTGATGTCACCAAAGAAAAATGAAATGAGCGAGAATAACACCATTTCTGATCTAATTTCATGCATGCTTGCAAAAGTATCTAGAAAGATAAGTGACAGAATCTTTCATTTGTTTCAATTTCATATCAAGTTTTAGTAAACTCCTCACCATATTTTTATTTATCTTAGTTTGAGTCTCATAATTATTACAAAAATCTCAAATGAAATGGAAACTCATACAATATACTCTATATGATGTATACTTTTTTAACTTTAATTATAGATTTGGTGATTGACAGTCAACATTATCTTTAATTACTCCTAGTTTTACTCTTGGTGTACCCTTTATTTTTTCAGACTTAGTATATACATGTATCAGGTTTGCAGATGAAGAATCATAACAGGGATATAGATATCTATTTGATTAATGTTACACATAGTACTGCAGAAAAGTTCTTATAAACTTATTCAGGTGTACATTTCTATTTTGCCTTTACAAAATAGGATCATTCTTACTATTTAAAAGAAACCTTTGTCTGGAAAAACAAAAAATGAATGGCAAACTACAAAACTTTGACTTATTCCAGGTGTACAGACAGGAAATGAATAATTAGATGAGACTATTTTTACTTCAAAGATGAGTCATTACATGTCCATCAACATCACTACATAAATAATAAGGAATTCTCAGACTTGGTCAAATATGTCATACATACAATTTTTACAAGAAATGATAACAGTCATTGCATAATTATGAGATACTTTTATCATCTTACACAGGCAGTCATTAATATCACTCACATCCTCGCAATTATATTGAGGTTTTGTTGTCGCAGATAAAATGAGCAACATTGGCACTAAGTTTCAGCAGTTAATCATTCAATGTCAGGATGAGAAATCAACACGTCCATAATAGGAACATGAATTTTGGACACAAGTCCATTAAATGTAAATATGGGCATTTAAATACATAACATCTTTGAATGTTTTCTTAAAATATTGGTACATGAAGTTATGGATATATATTAATAAAAAATTGTAAATGTATGAAAGCAAAACATATTTGTAATGAGAATAAATAAAATCTAAAATCATGACATCCTGGATTTCTTATGTTTATTTGCACATTTACAATATAAGCCTAAATAAAATTTGAGTCTAACACCTACAACCTCTTTCCAGGAATACCATCACAGTGATGAGAATGACTGAAAGGCATTTGTGATTTCTGAGAAAAAAACCTGATTCCAACGTGTAAAGATTTCTCATTAGATAGATTTTGTGGCAGTTGTAGGACCTGTTGGATGTTGAGAAGAGGTAATACTATATGGATACCACTGACTATATATCCAGCATGTCATACAGATATCACAACAGTCACATCTTACTGACCAATATAGAATACTAACATCCACAATTACAGATTTCTAGTCCGTTATTAGCTCTCAGGTGATAGACAAAGGTTTACTGCGTTAGCTGAGACCATCACTAACAATGAAATTACCTTGAATGCTTTATTTATGACTATGGGTACAATTGCCTTGCATATTTATCATATTATCAAAACAATAGTGAATAAAGTTGACTTAAAGAACCACCCTTACTCTAGTGTCTTTACATTACACTATGACATTCTTAACGGCCCGTCAACACATAAAAGGTCATTAGGGCCATCAACCAGTGAAAGACACAACGATCCAAAAGGACATAACATCAAACAAACTAAAAGGTATCTTAACACTAGTGTCTACATCACTAAACAGCTAAATGGTGTTAATTAAACTAATGCAAACCTCCAAACCAACATCTTATAAATTAAAACTACATGTACTGAAAGGTGAAATAATTGAAGCAAATAGAAAATATCAGATCTCCACAATTAGCTGTGTATCTGGTGTCATACTGTATGGTTAAACCTGTGTCATACTGTATGATTAGACCTGGTGTCATACTGTATGGTTAAACCTGGTGTCATACTGTATGGTTAAACCTTAAGTCTGGTAACCCAAAGGGCCTGTTGATGTAAAACTAATGTCATACAGTTCCGTTAAAGCTTAAGTTCAGTAAACCAAAGGTCCTGTAGCTGTAATACTGATGTCATACAGTATCGTTAAAGCTTATAAAAGCTTGTTTAAGCAAGGAACCTAGTGCATTAGTGATTTTTAGGTCACAAACATTTCACTGAATCTTCCTCTACTTTCATATTTCTTGTTTGAAGACACGTTATATCTAACTATACTACTCACAATTTGATAGGGATCACACCTAATAATTAACAAAATTTTCTTTTAAAATAAAATAATACGTATTCCTTATATTTGTTGATTTATATCTGTACCAAGGTCTATGTGTATCGGGTGTTTATGTGTTAAGTCACCTGTAACGCCTACACTTCACGTGTGCATGCACGAGCCTCCTACATGCAGATTGTCATCAATACCCAAGTGGCAGAATATCTCGCTTTTTGCTTTACATTTTGAATTTTAATGGTTTCAAAATGTCTCGACAGCAGGATAGAAGAGGTATAAGCACTTCAGATATGGACAGGGGCATTGGTATGATCCAGTCTGGTAGGTCACAAAGGGAGGTGGCCAATGACCTTGGTGTGCCCCAGAGTGTTGTGTCCCGTATGTGGAATCGTTACCAAAATTATGGAACTGTTTCCAGAAGACATGGTGGGGGTCGGGAAAGACTTACCTCGCAGTGTCAAGACCGCTATCTTGTTATTGCAGCTCGACGTCAAAGGTTCATCAACGCTACGTCACTACGTAATGACTTCCAGAATGCCACCGGAACTCGTATCTCCACACAAACTGTGAGAAATAGACTTCATGATGCTGATTTAAGGTCGCGCAGACCTGCTGTGAGAATTCCTTTGACGTTACGACATGTTCAAGCTAGACTTGCTTGGGTTCGTGATCATGTGAATTGGAACCTCCATGACTGGTCCCCCGTCTTTTTACAGACGAGTCTAGATTTTGCTTAGATTTCACTGACCGACGTGCCAGGGTGTGGCGACTACCAAATGAGAGGTTCCATGCCGCTAACGTTTCCCAACATGACCAATACTGTGGTGGATCTGTTATGGTTTGGGGTGGCATTAGCATGCAAGGCAAGATCGACCTTCATCTGTTCCTTACTGGCAGTTTGACTGCACAGAGGTACTGTGACGAAGTCCTGGACGTGTACGTCAGGCCTTATGCTGGTGCTATAGGTCCGGAATTCATTCTTATGGACGATAATGTGCGGCCACACAGAGCTTGTGTGACTGAACAGTATCTGGAAAGGGAAACAATTGAGAGGATGGTTTGGCCAGCCCAATCTCCAGATCTCAATCCTATAGAAAACGTGTGGGACATGCTTCAGAAGGCTGTTTCGGCGAGAAACATCCAACCTAGAATGCATCAGGAACTCTAGTCGCTGATTGGACAAGTATTCCCCAAAACCGGATATGAGACTTGATCAGAAGCATGCGCCACCGCTGCCAGAGCATAATTGATGCTCGAGGACGTTATACTCGATACTGTATTTTTCACTGAATGACACTGTTTTGTAGGACTTAATTTTTCGCCCCTTTTGTCGTAATTTGCGATTTTCTGGGTATCTGTGTACAATGAGCATTGAAGCAAATTAATACTGTTATTCTTCGCTTGGTGTTGTTATATCTTCATCTTATAATGCCGAAATATGTATAAATAGAACTGTAGAATATATTCTTAAAATAGATACCGTTATACATTAAATAAATAAGTGATCCCTATCAAATTGTGAGTAGTATATATTGCATAACTACCTAATTCCATACCACTCAATACTTACAGAACTTCATCTTGTTACACACATCCCTACTACCAGTATTTATGACACTAGAAAAAGAGGTCAAAGCTTTTCAATTGAGAACTCAGAAGAGAGGAAAAATTGCAGAATGTAAACAACTTTTTTACATGGATGAAATGTTCCCAATCCCCCAACGCCACACTGACTGGACTGTATTCGTCCTGATTATGCCTTGTTCAGTCTGTGTGAGCCTTACTAATGTTACGTTAATTTTAGTACTTGATACACACTGTTCCTAAACACTCTTTTGAAGTGAGGTTCAGAATTGAATAGAAGTTTCTGACATAATGGCTGCTTTCCTCGATTCACCTCATCTTCAATGTCCCAGATTTCTGGCATAGAACATCCCACGCTACAACAAAAGAGGACAGTCAAATATAAGACAACAAATACACCATGATGCATAAAAGACCATTAAGCAAATGTGAGACCCTCCTTCATTTATTCTCCATCATACACACCATTCCAAAATATATGAACACCATGTAAAAACAAAAAAGACTTTCCAAGAAAAAAATATTGTCTAACCTCATTATATCAAGTTATCTGATTTAAGTGAGTTCGAAAGTTTAGTGTGAAATTTGGCTGGGGTCGGTGAAGTTATATGAGTTCAAGATAATGAGGTTCGACAGTATTTCTGAAGGATTTGGAGGGTCGAAATGGTTTATGTAGAGAAGGTTTCTTCACATTCAAAATGGTTAACTAAAGAGAAAATGTAATTAATCTAGACCTTGTAAAACTATTAGTTACGTACCCTGACCGTCTATTACACCAAGATTCCTCCAGAATGGCGTATTGAACCTTTCGTTTCTTTAGAATCTTTTTCACTTCTTCAGCAGGTTTTCTACTGTACATAGTATAAACGTCCTTTGTCCTCTCCCTAAAAACAAACAACACACTGCTGAGCCAAAGATATTATAATTCAAAACATATACTATATACTGGTAAATAAACAAAGTTATTTTTCTGTCATCACATGGTACTGTTCATTATCACTTGACATTCATCAAAAAATAAAGAAAAGATCAACATGCACTTAAAGTCTAATATAAACTTAAATCTACCATTGATATACATCTTGTTGATAAAGAGGCAAAACAGACCAAAGTTACACTGCGATGAATGTTTCTTTGTATACAGTATATACAACGTACCTGTCACTACTCTCCTAGTATTCCCACAGATTGTTGATAGTGATAACAAATAGCATTACACAAGCTATACCGAAAGTTGTCAAAATTCTTACACTGTACTATATTCATGAACAAGTCCAGTACTTTGACATAGAAAAAATAAAAAAATCCTCTTACAGATGCTAAAACTCACCGTAATCCAGCGTCCTCATAGTGAGGGTGGTTGATGATTGGTCGGCCTGTACACAGTTTAACAGTTGCCATTGTTGGCATAGGACCAGCAAATACAGCACCTGTAGTCATAAAATAGTCATTGATATCAGGACACAGAACTGGCAAATATAGCATCTGTGCTCATATAGTAGACATAAATATTGGGACACAGGACCAGCAAATATAGCATCTATAGTCATGTAGTAGTCACTGATATCAGGGCTAACAAATCACATTCAAAGACAACATCATCATGATCTTAAAGAGCAACATTAGAATAAAACAGAAATCATCAAATCAATTATCTTAATTTAGTATTTTTCAGATATTCAATCAAAACTTCTTAACCAAGGACTTAACACTGGAAGCAAGAAGAGATCGTAACTGTAAAGCTTACTTACGTTTTGGTGTTTTAGCCTGAATCCATTCCACCAGTTCCTCTAACGGGTAGTTACTGTATTCTCCCATAATGCTCCACTGGTGTTGTAGGTTTTGGATTCCCTGCACACTCATGCCTGCCAACACCAGAACCACAATCGCCAGCTGTCTCTCTCTACTGCCGATCCAACTGAACAACTGTAATAATAACACAGGACTCCTCTAAATACTGTGAACAAACATATTTAACTTATTTTAGCACTTTTCACACAGGCAGTATCGCACTTGAATATGATTGCACTAATTACAGATTTTATGTGTTGATTATCTAAATAATTATTGTCCATGTGCAAATGTATTATTGCATTAATTTACCTAAAAGCAACAATGCACTAGATATTTATTGTACCAAATTAATCATGTGAATCAATATCCAAAAGATAAAACTGCAAAATGAAAAAATTAGAATTAAAACAAGGAAATAGTTTAATACCTGTTACGCATGTCTTTAACTATTTATAGCATCCGACTAGGATCTCACATAAATTTCAACTTTATTTGACATGTATGAAACAAGTTCATCACTTTTATTTCTTTTCTCAGATCTTCTGGAGAGGTACAACGAAGATCATGCAGTAAATTATATAAATGTCGTGTAAAATGAAAGCTTAGATATTTTGTAAAAACAGCTTATCATCAAACTATTTTGAAAGTATTTTAGTTTTCCATTGGATTTCATTATAAACTAGTTTGACTGTAGATAGGTGCTTACTAGTATGTTATAAATACGATCTTAAATGAGTTTTTATTCAACATAAGATTTTATGAAACAAGTCTTGGAAATTCTTGAGCCCTGTCAAGCAAAAACTGATACATCCAAGATGATTTTCATAAAATTTTGTATGAAATGAAAACATATAGAATATACTCTATTCATTATATAAGTCAGAAAAGTACATGTCCTTTAAGAAATAGCAGATAAGCACTAAAAGGAATCAATTTAATGTTCCTAGATACAGTTATTGAAAGAGTAAATTATCTATACAGTGTAAAGTTTAACACAGACACTACAATTCCCTAGAGTTTTATACAAAGTGAGGTACCTGTCGTGAGGCTAAAAGTGAGGTCATGAGGCACATATGGGGGGTCCAGAACAGCTTCAGTCGCATGATAAGAATGGCCATGGCTGTGAAGGCTAACAGTTGGAACAGGTGATACACCAGCTGTAAGATAAATTACATGTCAGGTCATGGTGTGTTATATTTACTTACCATTTTCCTTATTTTACAACTATGGTATAACCCACTCCTTGATCTTTTCATTCTAAACTAAATCTGTCTGAAGGCTCATGAAATGTACACCAGCCTTTTATTTCAAGCAGTAAAGTGTTACCTTAGACTATTTAACCTTGACTGATGAACACAAAAAGCTTGAATTGGTGTAGAATTTGTATGGTATGTGGTGTGAATATGAACTACTGTAAAGTTGTTAATTTTTCGAGAGGGATTCATTTTCGATGAATTGTGTGTACTCTAAATCCACAAATTTATATGTCCATAACATGATGAACAGATAAAAGTTAACATTGATGACAGAATTAGTGAATTTGTGAGCAAAGCCTATAATAAAGTGACAACAAAAATAAATATTTCAGAAAAACCATAAAATCTGAGGTCCACAAAAACAAATGTTTTCACAGAACATGTTGTTAAAGTCATGAAAAATCTTGTGCACAAGCTTTATTTCCAAACTAGTCCAAGGTGACCTTTGCTGTAACCTTTCACCATTAGATTTGACCCATGACCACCAAAAGCTAATTAGATGTAGAACTTGATGACGTTATGTTCTAGAGAGAATACAAAATAAATATGTTCAGGGATCCATGAGATATCTGATACACAGTTTTGGCATACACAGAGAGATGCACAAACCATGATTACCAGCCGTTTCCCTCCTTAAAGAAGTGGAAGTGGGGTAAAATAATGATCAAATGAGGATAAGTCAACACAGGAAGGTAAGGGACAGTCTTAGTAGACCAGGTATATATACCAACTACACTGAATCATCAGTTTTGGGTTACCAAGTTACCATGGAGTTGTAGAAAATTATTTTTATGTCCAAGTAAGACTGAACAAAAAATATTTCCTGTTTCCAGTAACCCTGCCCACCCTAAACTTTCTAAGGCAGTTTTCAAAGAAGCACTTTTAAAGTCAAGGTCTCTCTCCTATATAAACTATACAGAATCATTTATTAAAATTATTTTTTGTCTTACAGCAAAAATAAAACATAGTTTTCAGATATATGTTTGACCTTGCATCTGTTCTATTATATAACCTATTGACGTGTGATCAAACAACATAGTTACATGACCAAGTATCCATGACCTTTGACCTCCTAACAGGGATAATCCTCTCATTAAGGTCAACAGGTATGTTAGGATATGCTTATCCTTCACAGCATGGTTTTCTCTACTGACAAATTCTTCAGGGATAGGTAAATGGACAGAGTTAGACATTAGAGAATGAAAGCCCCTAGGGATGAAAACGCTATTTCAACCTGTTGGGAGGGGATCACAAGGACACAAAAAAAAGCAAATTGTGATGACATGGCAGAGAAAAGACACTTACCTCAGCATGTGGCTTGCCCCTATGCTGACTGAAAAGGAAGACGACCTCCATTACAAAATGAGATATGTCATTCATGATCAGTCAAAGAGTATTCCTTCAAATCAATTATGATCTCTATCTTAACTATAAAGACTGATTAACTTTGTGTTTTCTCTTTAGTAAATAATAGGTCATTAAAATATGGTAATGTTTAGTCCTCAAAACAGATATCTACGACATCATTCATCTCTATTATCAGATTACATTAGATCTAGACTATCACAAGAGTTTTAGTAATATTTTTATCTCCCAGTCGTAACCCAACCTAAAAACCTACGATAACTGGTCAAACATATTATTATCATTATACAATTGTTAAGTAAATCATTCAACTCTGATCCGTCACAAACCTTTCATTCTCCTCCTCGCCATCGTCAGAACCACTATTTGTATCGCTAGTCCACACTTTATATTCTCTTTTCAGTAACTGAAACAAACAAAACATGTCATTAAACTAAAACAAGGTCAAAAGTCATCACAAATAATTTAGTAGAATTATCCTTAAAATTGAAAGCTTTATTTATGTTTGGCTGGAAAGTTTAAAATGTTAACCTGATCATAAGATATTTCACTTGATTATTTTCACCTTGTCAAGGATCAAGCCCAGGGAGTGCTTCCTTACCCATGTACTACTGCATGGACCATAAATCAAACATCTGTGACAAGTATCGCAAATCTCGATGGAAATCTCATCCTTGTCAGATTTTAGAACATGTTTGGTCAGAATACAACCTTGGTGTCATTACACTTATGACAGGGTTGTTCTGTGATGAGCTACTACACATTGTGTAAACCAACATTATACATTGTGTAGGGTAACATTATATATTGTGTAGGGTAACATTATACATTGTGTAGGGTAACATTATACATTGTATAGGGTAACATTATACATTGTGCAGGGTAACATTATACATTGTCTAGGGTAACATTATACATTGTGCAGGGTAACATTATACATTGTGTAGGGTAACATTATACATTGTCTAGGGTAACATTATACATTGTCTAGGGTAACATTACACATTGTCTAGGGTAACATTATACATTGTGTAGGGTAACATCATACATTGTGTAGGGTAACATTATACACTGTGTAGGGTAACATTATACATTGTGCAGGGTAACATTATACATTGTATAGGGTAACATTATACATTGTGTAGGGTAACATTATACATTGTGTAGGGTAACATTATACATTGTGTAGGGTAACATTATACATTGTGTAGGGTAACATTATACATTGTGTAGGGTAACATTATACATTGTGTAGGGTAACATTATACATTGTATAGGGTAACATTATACATTGTGCAGGGTAACATTATACATTGTCTAGGGTAACATTATACATTGTGTAGGGTAACATTATACATTGTCTAGGGTAACATTATACATTGTCTAGGGTAACATCATGTATTGCACAATGTGACAGTTTACTGAGATTTTAATTGAACTGTAACAGTATAATTGTTGTTACCTGGAATACTACAGTCAATACAGCTACACCCACTGAAGGAGCCAATAAGGTCTTCAGAACTTTCCAAGGTGTCTGGAAAAACGAAAATTGAAAAATATTTAAAATCATGCCTGGAATGGTCTTGTAATTTAAATATGAACTATTCAATCTCTGGTAATAGGTACAGCATAGGTCTCTTTCAAGTACTAAACAGCTTACTGGTAAACCTAGTGATTGGTTTAATTATATATAATGATCACATAATTTGTTGATATTAGACACAATATGTTAGTTATGAAAACACCAGTTGTCACAAGAGATACAAAAGAAGATGTGAGATTTGATACTGACACTAACAAACTAACAAATTACCTCTGCTTCCATGAAGTCAAACTCCTTTGCACAGGTATACAACATTGTGTGGAAATTCTTGAAGTTTGAGAATTTACTTCGGAATATATCTCCTATGTGTGCCTAAAATCAATACCAAAACGAAAAGGTTTACAGTATTTATCAATAATTAAGAAACAATTTCTTTCTTTTTTTTTTGGGTGGGGGTGGGGGGTTCAACGTTACATTACATCCACAGTAAATTATGATGATGGCTTATTTTATCACCTTTTTTTTTGGGTGGGGGTGGGGGGTTCAATGTTACATTTCATCCCCAGTAAATTTGATGATGGCTTATTTTATCACCTTTTTTTTTGGGTGGGGGTGGGGGGTTCAACGTTACATTTCATCCCCAGTAAATTTGATGATGGCTTATTTTATCACCTTTTTTTTTGGGTGGGGGTGGGGGGTTCAACGTTACATTTCATCCCCAGTAAATTTGATGATGGCTTATTTTATCACCTTTTTTTTTGGGTGGGGGTGGGGGGTTCAATGTTACATTTCATCCCCAGTAAATTTGATGATGGCTTATTTTATCACCTTTTTTTTTGGGTGGGGGTGGGGGGTTCAATGTTACATTTCATCCCCAGTAAATTTGATGATGGCTTATTTTATCACCTTTTTTTTTGGGTGGGGGTGGGGGGTTCAATGTTACATTTCATCCCCAGTAAATTTGATGATGGCTTATTTTATCACCTTTTTTTTTGGGTGGGGGTGGGGGGTTCAATGTTACATTTCATCCCCAGTAAATTTGATGATGGCTTATTTTATCACCTTTTTTTTTGGGTGGGGGTGGGGGGTTCAATGTTACATTTCATCCCCAGTAAATTTGATGATGGCTTATTTTATCACCTTTTTTTTTGGGTGGGGGTGGGGGGTTCAATGTTACATTTCATCCCCAGTAAATTTGATGATGGCTTATTTTATCACCTTTTTTTTTGGGTGGGGGTGGGGGGTTCAATGTTACATTTCATCCCCAGTAAATTTGATGATGGCTTATTTTATCACCTTTTTTTTTGGGTGGGGGTGGGGGGTTCAATGTTACATTTCATCCCCAGTAAATTTGATGATGGCTTATTTTATCACCTTTTTTTTTGGGTGGGGGTGGGGGGTTCAATGTTACATTTCATCCCCAGTAAATTTGATGATGGCTTATTTTATCACCTTTTTTTTTGGGTGGGGGTGGGGGGTTCAATGTTACATTTCATCCCCAGTAAATTTGATGATGGCTTATTTTATCACCTTTTTTTTTGGTGGGGGTGGGGGGTTCAATGTTACATTTCATCCCCAGTAAATTTGATGATGGCTTATTTTATCACCTTTTTTTTTGGGTGGGGGTGGGGGGTTCAATGTTACATTTCATCCCCAGTAAATTTGATGATGGCTTATTTTATCACCTTTTTTTTTGGGTGGGGGTGGGGGGTTCAATGTTACATTTCATCCCCAGTAAATTTGATGATGGCTTATTTTATCACCTTTTTTTTTGGGTGGGGGTGGGGGGTTCAATGTTACATTTCATCCCCAGTAAATTTGATGATGGCTTATTTTATCACCTTTTTTTTTGGGTGGGGGTGGGGGGTTCAATGTTACATTTCATCCCCAGTAAATTTGATGATGGCTTATTTTATCACCTTTTTTTTTGGGTGGGGGTGGGGGGTTCAATGTTACATTTCATCCCCAGTAAATTTGATGATGGCTTATTTTATCACCTTTTTTTTTGGGTGGGGGTGGGGGGTTCAATGTTACATTTCATCCCCAGTAAATTTGATGATGGCTTATTTTATCACCTTTTTTTTTGGGTGGGGGTGGGGGGTTCAATGTTACATTTCATCCCCAGTAAATTTGATGATGGCTTATTTTATCACCTTTTTTTTTGGGTGGGGGTGGGGGGTTCAATGTTACATTTCATCCCCAGTAAATTTGATGATGGCTTATTTTATCACCTTTTTTTTTGGGTGGGGGTGGGGGGTTCAATGTTACATTTCATCCCCAGTAAATTTGATGATGGCTTATTTTATCACCTTTTTTTTTGGGTGGGGGTGGGGGGTTCAATGTTACATTTCATCCCCAGTAAATTTGATGATGGCTTATTTTATCACCTTTTTTTTTGGGTGGGGGTGGGGGGTTCAAAGTTACATTTCATCCCCAGTAAATTTGATGATGGCTTATTTTATCACCTTTTTTTTTGGGTGGGGGTGGGGGGTTCAATGTTACATTTCATCCCCAGTAAATTTGATGATGGCTTATTTTATCACCTTTTTTTTTGGGTGGGGGTGGGGGGTTCAATGTTACATTTCATCCCCAGTAAATTTGATGATGGCTTATTTTATCACCTTTTTTTTTGGGTGGGGGTGGGGGGTTCAATGTTACATTTCATCCCCAGTAAATTTGATGATGGCTTATTTTATCACCTTTTATTTTGGGGGGGGGTGGGGGGTACAATGTTACATTTCAACCCCAGTAAATTTGATGATGGCTTATTTTATCACCTTTTTTTTTGGGTGGGGGTGGGGGGTTCAATGTTACATTTCATCCCCAGTAAATTTGATGATGGCTTATTTTATCACCTTTTTTTTTGGGTGGGGGTGGGGGGTTCAATGTTACATTTCATCCCCAGTAAATTTGATGATGGCTTATTTTATCACCTTTTTTTTTGGGTGGGGGTGGGGGGTTCATGTTACATTTCATCCCCAGTAAATTTGATGATGGCTTATTTTATCACCTTTTTTTTTGGGTGGGGGTGGGGGGAACAACTTAACAATTAAAACCCAGTAAATTTGATGATGGCTTATTTTATCACCTTTTTTTTTGGGTGGGGGTGGGGGGTTAAATGTTACATTACATCCCAAGTAAATTTGATGTTGGCTTATTTTATCACCTTTTTTTTTGGGTGGGGGTGGGGGGTTCAATGTTACATTTCATCCCCAGTAAATTTGATGATGGCTTATTTTATCACCTTTTTTTTTGGGTGGGGGTGGGGGGTTCAATGTTACATTTCATCCCCAGTAAATTTGATGATGGCTTATTTTATCACCTTTTTTTTTGGGTGGGGGTGGGGGGTTCAATGTTACATTTCATCCCCAGTAAATTTGATGATGGCTTATTTTATCACCTTTTTTTTTGGGTGGGGGTGGGGGGTTCAATGTTACATTTCATCCCCAGTAAATTTGATGATGGCTTATTTTATCACCTTTTTTTTTGGGTGGGGGTGGGGGGTACAATGTTACATTTCATCCCCAGTAAATTTGATGATGGCTTATTTTATCACCTTTTTAAAACGTATGAACTCCAGTCAAAAAGTTGACAATACATAACCAGTAAATTTGATGATGGCTTATTTTATCACCTTTTTTTTTGGGTGGGGGTGGGGGGTTCAATCCCCAGTAAATTTGATGATGGCTTATTTTATCACCTTTTTTTTTGGGTGGGGGTGGGGGGTTCAATGTTACATTTCATCCCCAGTAAATTTGATGATGGCTTATTTTATCACCTTTTTTTTTGGGTGGGGGTGGGGGGTTCAATGTTACATTTCATCCCCAGTAAATTTGATGATGGCTTATTTTATCACCTTTTTTTTTGGGTGGGGGTGGGG
This sequence comes from Ylistrum balloti, assembly GCF_031769215.1. NCBI lineage: Eukaryota > Metazoa > Mollusca > Bivalvia > Pectinida > Pectinidae > Ylistrum > Ylistrum balloti. The sequence continues at coordinate 301,774 of NW_026781877.1, read as the reverse complement.
GGTTCAATGTTACATTTCATCCCCAGTTTTGATGATGGCTTATTTTATGTTACATTTTTCATCCCCAGTAAATTTCATCCCCAGTAAATTTGATGATGGCTTATTTTATCACCTTTTAATAGAATGTTTGCTTATTTTCATTAGGTATTAATACTGTCACTATTGGGCAGTAATATATCTACCATGGCAAAGTATTGCATAAAAATCCTTAGTATCCTACTGGTACACATGCATCTAATGGGACATCCATGGAAAGTTGACTGACCTGATAACATTAAATCAAAATGTACATGGATTATATCGCCTAAACAAACTATTTTAAAGACCCATATCAAAGGTCAATGACAAGGCTAGAGTAACCTGAGAATAAGACAAGCGTTGGAATTCATTAATACTAACCAATCATGTCAAATCACCATCAGTCTAGTAAACAATGTCGACTTACATCATCTGCTGTACTGAAAAGTCTAGACAGGGCTATCTTCAGTCCAACAGTACCCAGAATCAGCAGGACACCTTGTGTAGCCTGTGGATGTAAAATGGTTATTACATCAGGAGGAAACAAGGAACAGTCATGGTTAGTTAACAGGCAAATCAATTTTTTTTAACAATTGGTCCATTTTTTAAATACATGGATTTCTATTAAGCGTCCTTTTACAAAATTTTATATTATCTACAAACTTACCAGTATTAAAACTTTGTAATTCAGCTTCTCAAGATGTGACTCCAAGATAACGACAACCTACAAACACCAACAGGAAATATTACGTTATTCTAGAGAAAATTAAATATCTTTTTCTTAAACATAAATATATATTGCATGTCCTATTAAAGCTTGTTTCAATATATCATCACAGTGAAAAAAAATAAATGTCTGTAAGGCATGAATGCACTCTCTCCCACACATTGAAGTATCACTTGATGAATATGCAGAAATTGTCAAAAGTGACTTTTGACCCTTTAACTGTGACTGATGACGATCTTAATATGACTAGGTTTAGATCTTGATTTTAGGATTGGGGTAAATATCATCCAAATCTGTTGATAGGTTCACAAGATATGACATTGCTTTGGAACAGGATATGATGTGACAGGAAGTAACACATGAACATGGTTAACACCATATAATCCCTAAAAATAACTTACCATGACTGTTATAACGCAAGATGTGAAAAAAGATGTTAAAAGCATCTCATTCCCAAATAAAGCAATGAAACTACAGAGAAGTCCAGTCTGAAATGGAACAAAATTCTGTAAGCATACAAATACTACTAGGTTTTCAGTGATTAACATAAATTATTTTTTTTACTTTGGGAGGCTTCATATAAACATTGAATCCCTGTTTACATTTATTACTGGGAAAAAGCCAAATGGTTTGTTTAATGATTCAGAATTAAAACCTAAACCAATGTACAAAAGAAAGTCAGGTTTATCAAAGAAACAGAACCAAGTACAACAAAACTTCTGTCTGTCTGAGCATATCAATGGCTGCCATACATCTATATACTTTCGCTTGCATGTCACACAGATTGATTAAGTCTCACTCCTTGTCAGTTTTCCTTTAACAGTATCTTCAGTGAATAAAACAAATATATCAACTGTACAACTCACCAGCTGACTTATCATAATGACCTTGACCTTATGTGAACCAATGTACAACTCACCAGCTGACCCATCATAATGACCTTGACCTTATGTGAACCAATGTAACCAAGGGCGTACGTAGCAAACACAGCCAAAGTTTGAGTAAGGAGTGCAAACTGGGCAAACTAAAAGAAAAAAGAAAATATTAAAATTCTCACAAACATTTATTTACCTTTTTATTATCAAAGATGGGAAATAAAAACAAAGACTTATTTTAGACACTCATATATCAAAGTACTGCAAAAAAAAAATAAAGAATGAAGCAAGTATATACACAATGTCATGTAAAAAAGTTCTGATTCCACAAACTCATGTATTTTTTTCATTCTTTTTATATAATTATCGAGGTAGCACTTTCTTAACTTTTTATGTTAACAGTTTGTTTATGGCTCTGCCTTTGTTCTATTAATGAATTCTAATTAAAGATTATTTTACTATGGTTGTTTTCAAGTCAGTAGTTTTACATGAAGGAAAAACTACAGGGACAGATCAGAACCAATGGTAAAATTCCAAAATCTGGCACATCACGCATTTTGATGGTACTAGATAAACTGTTTCAAAAGTACCTGTTTCTATTTTAACTTATCTGCATAAGTCGGGGCCAGAACACTCATGCATTGTGAGAAATATAATGTTTATACAGCATTGGTGAAAACCAAATCCATTGACATTTTGTTAATTGTTTTATATCTAACAGAGACTCTCAACTGAAAAATGCTAAATCTTTGGCTCTGCCTAACAGCGAAATAACGCTTTGCCAATGGAATTGATTCCATTAGCAGGTAATGAGAACACAACCTAATTCAAATAAGTAAATACCAGCTGAAAATTGTAAAATAACATCAATGAATTTATAGCAAGTCATTGTAAAGATAGAATGTCACAAAGATAGAACACCAACCTGCCAAGACAACATGAAGCACACAGTGATGAGGGCAATAAGGCCGCTGTATCGGTAACTTGGAATACGTAATCTGAAAATTCATGAGAACTATTATATAACTTTTCACTTAAAAAGTATTAAAGATTTAAATAGCAAAACAACATTGCATGAAGTGATATTTTGTCATTTCATACAGCACACACATGGAGACATTTTAAAGTCATATAATCTGTAAACCTAAAACATAATAACAGTGATGACAGTTTATGTAGGACATGAGTTTAGTTCGTATGAATTACTAGCTTGTCAGATAGTGTCCTTGTGATATAACCATTTTACATCCACAGTCAACACTAATCAGTAAAATGAGAAGGTCTTAAACACTTAAAAATAGTGATTTAAAAACAATTTTTCATCTAAAATCACCCTTACTTAATAATATGTGTTACGAGCAGCATTTGGATGACCAGGAATGGGTAGGCGAAGCTTTCTCTCAGGGGTGGTGTCCACATACATCTGGTGCACTATAACAAAACCAAAAAAAAAAAACATGAAATATACAACACCTTTAACCTTGTCACCAACCAAATCTTATATGGGAAGGGAATATTTTGAGAAACCAGAAATTTCTGAAAAACATATGCATCACATTCCAATATTTCTGTTGAATTTATGAATTGATATGCATCTTTAAAGGAAGGTATACATTAATGCACTTTATTTGGGCTTTTCTAAATAAGATAGATATTGTCAAAATGTGGTGGATATACCTCAACTCCTCCAGGAGTTACGATCACTTACAGAGTAAAGTAAGTGATCACAATGCCAGGATTTTGAGGATGACCTTGACATCAGTAACACTAGTAACACTATGTTCAATGTTTTCATTCCAGGCAATAGACAATGAATACTTAATTATGTCTTAATAAATAATGAATTTCTTACAAAAGTTTAAGTATCATGACATCAGCAAATGAGGAATAAAATATATCACATGATTCATTAACTCTTGTATAACCAACTTACATCTGTACACATCTCATGATTCAACGTTTACTTCACCGAGATTTTATACCTCATGTGAAATTATCAGGGACAACTTACCTCCCCATGGTTGTAGAAATAGCTAGCAACAGTCAACACTCCTCCAAAAACACTACCACTAAAACAGCAATTCATTGTATTCAATCAGTCAATTTTCCCAGCAAAGCTGACATAAGCACACATCAAAATTTATTACGAACAAAAATCCAGAACGTAGGTGGATCGATAAAATGTTTAACTTATCTCCGGAACAATAAAACACTTTTCGATAGTTGACTTTCTCTTAGTTACTACCAGTTCAAAGACAAGAAACAATCTCACACATTTATTTCGTTTGGTAGTGTTCACTGAACAACTACTTGAATCCTTAAACAATCCATGGCTCATAGAGATTTTTTCTGACAACATTTAAGCTGTTCTAAAATGTTTTTGAAATAGATATCTTCTGGTTTCCAGGTCAATTTTTTTCTGACAACATGTTTGTAATTTTCTAGCTTCTGTGTACCTGAGGTAGCAAAAAGAATAAAACTTACAGTATTTATTTGAATTAGTTTTTTCAAATCATATAGCATTAAAAACAACACAGCAAAAACTTCCAACATTTTGCCATCATAAAACATTTTTTCAGTACTCCCTCTGACCTAAACTTACTCAGGAAACATGTACTACCAGTGATGCTGTCAAGACAATCAAAATCAAACAATTTTTACTTACCTCAAGTAGGTACCAAAGAGGAAGAACACACTCATCATTACTCCATTGAGAAAAAACACATTTTCTATGTAGAAATAGGATGGTTCTCCTAGACCTGAACCAACAAAAGAAAACTATTTAATATTCTGACACTGGTTTTATGGTCTATCTTATCTTTATCATGTTATCTGCTGTCTTTATCTTCCAATAAAAGCCCAGACTTGTCTGTCTATTTAATGTATTGTATACTATTATGTACATCATAATCTAACTGATGATGATACAGTGTACATTCACAGCTCTGTACAGATATACACCAGTAATAATTCAGTATACCTTCATAGCTCTGTACAGATATACACCAGTAATAATTCAGTATACCTTCATAGCTCTGTACAGATATACACCAGTAATAATTCAGTGTACCTTCATAGCTCTGTACAGATATACACCAGTAATAATTCAGTGTACCTTCATAGCTCTGTACAGATATACACCAGTAATAATTCAGTGTACATTCACAGCTCTGTACAGATATACACCAGTAATAATTCACTATACCTTCACAGCTCTGTACAGGTGTTTTCCCTTCTCCCCGGTTCACAGTCCAGCACTGTTTAGTAGGTTTATTCAGACCAGTCCAGAAACTCTCATAAGCCCGATATCCTATTGCCAAAACAGCCTGTAGTAAAAACAAGATTAAAGTTAGAGTACAGGTAAAATACACATTTTATGTGAAAAGACAATGAGAGAAGACAGTATCTTCCTCAAAACCCTTAAATATATTATATTTACAGCAGTTAACTCCATTGGTTACAAACCAATTCAAGTACAAGGAGTATCAATGTGACATAGATTTCTTTAAAGGGATGGCTAGAGGAGCATACAGTTCTTACAACAATTATCTCCCTGTGTAACACTCACAGTCAAGAACACAGTGAGTACATCAATTAGACATGGAATTCTTTCTAAAGAGATAATGAAAAGAACATGTCACTCTCTCTCTAAGTAACAAAAAAACCCAATGTACTGACAGTTATCCCCCTTAGTTAAACACATGACAAAGGACATAGAGTATCACAGTGACATGGACATGTAAAGTCACAATGACAGAACACAACATCTCCATAGTTACCAACAATGACAAACTAAAATAATGATGAATAGATATGACCAGAACACAGTTACCTCTGGGTACAAATTGAATCGTTTCAGTGTGTTGATCGTGAGTGGATACTCTGTGATGTTGTCATACATAATCTTATTCAGTCCTTTTTGATATGTCTTGGTTTCTATCATAGTCTTGTAGTAGGAGTAATACAGTCCCTGGAAGGAAACAAATAACACAAATATCAAAATGAATGGTGATAAAAGAAGACCGAGGTAAATACTATAGTGGTGTAAAAGGATTGTTAATGCACAGCAAGACCATGGTTCACACCTGAGACCCTTCCAACTCTAGACAGTTGCACTACCTATTCTGGTTGGTTGGTTACTGACAAATCAAAATGGTGTTTTCCATTTTTTTCTTGGGTAAAATGCCAATGAAGCAAATGTTGAGTAATTGGGACACTGGTATGATGTCAAGTTTAATAGCATAGAACACATCATCAAAGGTTACACTTTTACATTGGGATAATTTTCTTTTCTTATTCTTTAAATGGTTTCCCATATAATATAATAAATATTTAATTTGTATGACAACATACCAATTTTCTGTCATACACATGTATTATCATATTAAACAGAAAAAACATTAAATGTCCTCTAATTCTTATAAACAGGTATTTGTTGACATACTGGTACCTTCTTACCATTTCAGTACGAAAAGCAAGCTCTCTCTCCAGAGTGGACAGATGTGAAAAATGACGATCCCTCTCAAACATCCCTGCTAAATGATTTCTGTCAATGATAATCACATCAAATATCATAAAAGAGGTAAAATGACTTCAGCACAAAATTGTAAACTCAGATTAAAGATCTGAAATAGATCAAAAATCTTCAAGATAAGTCTCAAATTTGTTTTCGTGTTTGTAGTAATTACAAATAAACACTGTTCTCTTACATCACCAAAGTCTTGTAACAGAATGCATTGTCATGCTTCATTGTACAGTTATCTCCAGCAATAATCACTGTACAACTTTAACAGTATGTTATATAGATATTTAATTTTTCTCAGATCTGAAGAATATAATTGTTTTAATGTTTATAAATACTTTCTTTACCTGTGTGCAACTCCAATGACTGCAGCTGAAAGTATAAAATACAGAAAAGATCATTACCACTAACATATGTTCAACTTCATTTCTACATTTTTTTCTGACTGAAGCATCAGAAAATTATATCAGGTAGTCTGATTACAATAAGACTCACCTGACAAATGCGACTCACCTGACAAATGCTTGAACACTGCTTTGATCTGAATACTTATCAATGACATAGTTGTTGTTGCCTATTAGGCAGTAAGTTATTAACAATTGGTGTAATGGCTGATATCAATGGAAGTTAGAACCTATGCTAGAACACCTCATTAAAATATTCAAATGTGTACAATGTTGTTGTGATGTCATTTTATATACCGGTAATCATATTTGTACCTCTTCCACACAAAATCCACCAAAGATTTATTTTAAGTCAATATCGTTGTAGAATTATACAAGATATATTACTTCATTTTCTTTATAGATTGGACCATGAAATCAGGAATCAGTATGCATTTCTATGGGGGAAATGCAAAATAATGAAGTATGCAAACTTTTCAGCAACTGGCCTTTATTTTGATGGTTGTCACATGCAAGGTTGGCTGTGCAGTCGTCTGCTTCAATTCAGATTTCAGATTAACGCCGCTTTGTTTGAGAGCTTATTAAGAGGTAGAAAAGTGTTTACATCCCACAAAGTTATTGTCAATCATCAGTGGACAAATCGGGTGTTTTGTGGAATGAGAACCGAAATAAAATAAGTGTTCAAGTACAGTTCCCGTTCGAGCACCGGTCAGGTCAGTCTAAATTTTGATGAACAGAACGTTATAATAATTGATAAGTTAAAGAATATATACCATGAAACAAAGAAAACTTAATCTTTGAAAAGGAAGTGAATATTTTTTCATCATCATTTCTAATTTACTATATGTATATAGGTGACACTAAAATGGATGTTTGCATTTCAAAGGCGACGAATCTTAATTGAATTAGAAAATTACGGAATGACAAATATAATATGTTGTATTATATTAAATGCGATGTACAGATCACGGAAAAGTTTAAATCGTGAGCGAATTTACAGACTTTTCCCTTGGAAAGTTATCGACACTTTTGCACTTAACACGGGACTGTATATACGACGCATATATGGATGCACGCATGCTAGGCTCAATATTTATTTTTATTCAAAACAACAAGACCGAGATAATCTCAGTCGTGTAACTTTACCGAAAAACAGGATAAGTGAAAGATATGACAGCGGAATCCCTTCCACTTCTGTGACCTCTTGGCTCTTATCATCTTGTCGCTTTGCTCCTTTTTTCTTCGTTTGGTTTTGACTATTATTGTTGGCGTTTTGTGCATTTCTTTTCCTCGGCGCCATGTTTGTTGTTGCCGGTGTGTCACGGAACCGGAAATACAAAATTATTATAATCAAATTAAGGTGATTGAAATATTATATTCAGTTATGTATTTTTATAAACTAGTTAAAACCGAAATTAAGGGAAGCAATCTGATATATTTTGATGACAGCAAACAACAATTGAAATTATCATAAATCTTCGGCGGGCACCTGCTACTTCCGGTATACTCCATATATGGAAATTCTCGGAGTATCCACTGGTAACTCGGTAGTTTACACTATGTCGGAAACTGAGCTCTCCACCAGTGCAATGTGAGATGTCATCCCTTTAAATCAATGCTAAACTTCAAACGAAGGTAGTAGTATTACAGATATACTCAAAATGACTGAGGTTGTGTCTAATGGGCCAGTTTTGGCCGATTCAACATTTAGGACAAGGCCTAATTTCTCTAGTTACATGTATGTGGACGCTAACGCAGGTGGAAATGCTGTGCAACAGATAGAAACACATCGTAGAGCTCGTCATATGAAATTTCCCACACTGAAAGGTAGGGGCGATGTTGATTCTTTCACAACAAATATGAAAACTGACATTGGTTACAAGAAGTGGAACGATGAGGGAGATTTTAGGTCAAATGCCCCCTACAGGGATTATGATAACATCGTGGATCCTGTATCGGGATTTGTCAGTGCTGGAGGAGATGTAGATAGAAACACTGGCCGTAAAAAGATCAATTCCCTCGTTCAGCTCAATGAAACTCCGCAAGCTGTACCTCCTCAGGACAAGAATTCAGATCGGAAGAATGAACAGAAGGCACCGCCGGAACTGAGGCGGTCCAACACATATGCGCCAGGTGCCCCTTCAATGTGGAATAGTCGAAGTGTCTCAGATATCTGGATCAGGTCACAACTAGGAGGTAAAAATGAATACTATGTTAGTCTTAGGCATATGCAGATAGATGCATATATATATATATTTTTTTTTTTTTTTTTTTTTTTGCTGTTCGTCCTAACTTCCATGTGGGATATAAATTCCTTCGTTCAATCGCACTCTAAGCTCTGCCAAAAATGTAAAACTTTCAGGTAAGAAAATACAGCACTGATGATACATAAAATTTAATTAAGAAATATCGTCAGAAAAAGTAACCCTTGTAAATGTTAGCCATAAGGTACCGCACGGCTAGTGAGAACTTCTCTTTAGCTCGATCAGTTGGGCATTAGACTAGTATATATAAACAGAGGATGTGGGTTTGAATCCTGGCAGAGGCATTGATTTAAATAATAATCTCTGTTACATTGATACCAATGTAGGGACTTTGACAAGCAACATTGTTACCCCTGGAAACTTAAGGAAAAGCTGTTTATGGGAGAGGAGTATGTAAACCTGGAAAATATTAGCCAAAATATACTGCTTTGCTAGCAAGATCTTCTCTTCAGCTTAAGTTGAGCATTAGACAAGTATACCAGCGGTCCCAGGTTCAAATTCTAGCATAGACAAAAACATGAGGTGGGCTTATTATATGACAATGAAAAATCATTAGTTTATGGATTTACTAAATAAACAATATATGTATGGGTGGTCATACATCCTGACATGGGACTATTGCTGGGCAAATAAAGTAATAGATTATCTACTGGCACATTGCAGTTCGATGCATTTGCCTTTCATCTACACAGCTACAACTGAGATTTCAATGAAAATAATCCAGAACCAATTTTTTAAAATGTTTGCATGCATACGATACTTAATGAATTTTCTTTGGGTACACTGATCCTTTTCTCACCAAGATAGACATTTTGCCCTTAATGATATTAACCCAGCCAACATTTGATTTTCATATAAATGAAAGCTGAATTGTTCAATCATTATCGTAAATGATATCATTAGTTTAAAAATATACAATCTTATAGGCTTTAATATGAAATATATAAAGTTGGAAAGTTTATAAATCATATATGAAACGGAAACAAATTTATGAATAATGTAATTTCAAAGCTGATAACATTCTCTGTGTTCTTTGTAAATAATACTTGGTCATAGTCTTCAAAATCAAGGGTGGCAGGATGTTTTAAATGGTCATTATGTAAAGACATTATAATAAAATATGTTGATCTTTACATATTTTTGGGTTACATAATTTCAGTGCCCATTTTGGCATAGTTAAACAAATGTAATCCTTTTCAATCCTGAGAGCTAGATATTTCATAGAGTTTGAATTTGTTTGGTCCATTTTAAAGGTCATTTATTAGTCCTGCATGACGTAATTGTATGATTGATTGTTTATCACAAAAGCTTTGGTGTTAAAGTTTAACAACAATAATATGGTATTCATTTCCCGTTAACAGTAAATAAAATTTGATCATCTCAAAAGAGATATGCAGTTGTTGATAAAATACTATGTTTCTTCTGATTATCTCCCCTAGAGACAAAATGCATCTGATATGGGTTGATTTGATGTTGATATCGACTGTAAAGATCTAAGTGAACTGGTGAGCCATGGTATTAAGCTTTGTAAGCTTAATGATTAGGGGAATTTTAAATATTTGAATTTTATAAAGTCTCTGCCAGAATTTGAGTGCATATTGTTAGCATCCTATGTCTTTGTCAGAGAAAATAGATAACAATTTTACATACCCAGTATCTCTTATAGTGGAATTTATTTGGTCAGAGCAAGTAAATTGATATGTATAGGAAGATATTATTTCGACTTGCACATAAAATTTCCAATTATGATATAGTTGTGACAGTTAGTGGTACAATGCCGCAAACCAGATATTTTGAGAGGCAGTTTTGAACCACTCAGCAAGTAAAAAAATGAAAGCCTCACAGCTTAATACAGGATTTTATATTAGAAACTTTAGGGACTGAAGAAAAAGTCAAGAATAAAAATTAAAACCTTTTATACTATGTCGGCTTGATTTGATACCAAAAGAACAAATTCAAAACATAACTATCTGTTCTTAGATTTATAACCTTTAATGTGTTAACAATGCAGAACAAAAGAAGATATAATTCAATGTTATCAATACTTTACACCAGGAGGTGGCATTTAATTTAGACAATTATCCAAATATTGAACCGATCAATGAGATATCAGGCATTTAAAACAATGAAAATACAATCAAGATCATCTGCCAAGTTTAATGGCTCATGTGTGATGGTGTGTTATTTCATGGTTACCTTAACATATGTACGGTTCTCATTACATGCTTGTATCTCATGTATACGATAACATTTTTTTTTTACTATCAGAAGTTTAAAGCTGCCTGTTCTTGTATAGGTGTACAGAATGTACCAGTATGGAAACATTTTCTTTGAAATTGAGAAGAAGTTTCTGACTTTTCCTTAACTTTTTTGAAAATGACATTTGCATTTTGTTTTTTCAACTATAAAACAGGGCTATATAAATATCTTTTTAAAGGGAGTATTTGTTCCTATATAATTAACAAACAGGCAGATATAGAAAAGGGATAAAAATCTGGACCTATTAACAAGTTTCATTGTGATTAAAAGACAGAACTATAGAATAGCACTTATGCATTATACACAGCAATCAAGAGATGCTATTTTGAGCTCTAGTAACTTTTAATGTGTAGTTTTAACTATTGTACTAGATAAAGAGAAGAGGCAATATGAAGTCAAATAACTTCACAGCAGATGTTACATAATTATTTCGTTTTTCACAATATTTTTCACAATGAAAAGTTATTGATCTTTAGATTGGTTGGTATTCTAGGTGTAGGTTACAGCTATGTCCAATTATGACATTTACCATGCATTTTTGTATGATTGTTTCTACAGAAAGAAGGAAACAAGTAACATTAAATAGGTTACAATTTCCCCTCAAAAAAGTATTAAAAATTGAAAAAATAACTGTTTAGTGTTTGTGTTTTTAGAAAGAAACAAAAAACAAGAGAGTATGAACTGTCTTCATCCCGGTGATTGCCACTCCTTATGACCATTCCAACTCAATTGATTAAACTAAATAAAATATCAAGGTTTTTATAATATTGGTTTTATACTGCTTAATGTCCATCTAATATATGTGGTTTATATGTATTAAACCTGTTAGAATGTGCAGCTACCATACAAGGTATGGTGTAGGTTTTCATGTGAGGTAATAAGGACAGGTGAGCCGTGATCAGACCTTTAACAGTCTCAGTCACTGATTGGTTATTGTCACTAATGACAGGTGATATTACAAACTGTTGACGTGGCAGATCCACGTCCCCTGATATAACTGTGTGTGTGATAGTGGCAATGTTTGTAGAAAATAATTTAGTTTGTCAATTGGTGATTCTTGCTATGTATAACTATAATATTTCAAGCTTTGTTATACATGTACTTGTTACTCTACTCTAAATGAAACTCATTCTGTTTGCAATAAATCAAGGAGGCAACTGAAAATCTGTGAGTTATTGTCTGAGTGGGCTTATTGGAAGGTTGAATAACGATTGTTGTAATTTCTACAGAACAGCTATAAGCTATGGTAATATGAGTCAGTATGTTGAGATAACATTGGTAAAACATATCAGTTTGTAACTACTGTGTCACTGTGAATTTAATGTGCCCTAATTATAATGAAGTGTTGTTGTTACTTAATCTGTTTCTTAGAATGATCAGTATAGCTTGGTTGGTTAGTGTGCTGGCCTACCTGATTTTAATGAAGATTTGAGGTACATGGTTCCATGCTCCATACCCATGGTGGTTTGTGTTTCTCGAGAAGAAGATACATGAACCAATCTTTACTGACATGTTTGTGACATTAGGAAAGACACTTTACACTAACTGCTCTGGACGTCATGTGATGGGATTTCAATAATTTGCTCAGGGAGGTAGTCACTGGCTATTATAAGAAGACCCTGCCTCAAAATGGCCTTGGTGTAATAAAACCAACAAACGATCTGTTTGTTAGTCCATCAGTCCATCTCCTTGTAACATATTTAGTATAATATTGCTCTTTCACCGATGAATGCTGGTCAGTTTTAAATGACCTGTTGAGGTCATCCAAATGGCAGATTGTCATTATACTAAATGATTATCAATAGGCTAAGATATATGCCTGTAGTTATTGTCAGTATTAGGCCATGGTGACCAGGTGGTTAAGGCGTCTGAGTGCCGTTAGTCCTCCACCTTTGTAACCTACAGGGAGGGGACAGTCACCAGGTACTGGCTGCAGATCAACGTTTTTTCTCAGAGTATTCCACCTTTCCTCAAACACTCAAATCTGGCACATCCATGAACCTAACTGTTAATAGGACATAAGTCAACAATAAACCAATACTGGCATCACACAAAAAACTACAAATGTAACAAGATGGTGATAAGATCATAGTGAACACATGTGTAATTAGTAATATTCCAAGCTTAAAGTGATAACATTGTACTATCTCAGGAAAGTCAATTTGGGTATGCATGGTTTAAAACCAGGTTATAAATGTGCAAGAGTTTATAGGCCCCCTCATCACTGTTAAGTATTGGCCTGCTGCAGTACATAGGGAAGACCCCATATTCAACCTGATTTCACTGTTTCTGATTGGCTTATCATTTCACTTCTTTTCACCATAGTGCACATAGGATTATATTACAACAAAAAAAATCTTTTAATTTCATTACCATTTAGTTCAATATATACCTGAGTATACCAGTGAATATTCAATCTTTATCCACTTGTGTATTTACAGCTATAAACCTGAATTATAGGCTGTTTATAATTCCACCACCTAACAGCCAGATTTAATCACCAGGCCCTACGTCATTACTAGACATCTATCCTATAAACACTCATGTTTATCCCTGACCATTGTCAGTAAGAAATTACATGAAACCTAATCATTAACTCTGCCCCATATATTGTGGAAATTTCTGTCACCTGAAACCAAACACACACTTTCATGATATTGCTTGATGTTTGTCTTAACATTATTCAGTTGTATTCTGTTGACACAGACATAACAAAGGGGACTTTCACAGTGAGGGCTCCCTAGTACATATATACCAAGTATATTTTTTGCCAATGTTGCTAACACTTCTGAATTCTGAACATTTTTGTACATATAAACTGTAGGCTATAAAATTATAATCGAAAGGGGGATGGGGAGTCAATGGGAAGTATAACTTCTCACTTTAAAATGGGATTAACATATAGTTTTCCCTAGCTAAACTAAAGGAAAGTACAAGAGGGGAAAGGGAGATAACCACTTGACTGTAGTTTGCATATAGTAGTATTTCCATTGTGTAACTTGGACCACCAGTCTTTTGTTCAAGCTATGAGTCCAGAAATAGAGGAGGGAGATTGAGGAAGGTGGGGACCATCTTTTTATTGCTGAGATGAAAACTCAGCTATCCAAGAATTTGTTAACTGAATAAAAAAAACAGCTGATTAATTCTTTCTTTTATTTCTTCTCCAGGAAAATAAATAAATAATGGCCAGCTTCTTCACGGTCTTAAAGCATCTTTAGTCTGAAATCTTTAAGTATGGATTTTTATAGCTTTATGATTTCACTTATATTAAAGGAGTGAAGGACTGTTCTCACATGGTAGTTCAAATAAATCATAAATTCTAATATGACATTTATATCTTCTCAAGCACTATTGAATTATATCAGGAATTTACAGCTTTAAATACTAATGGCTGTAATAAATGAAACATCCATTAGCAAAATTTCCTGTGCAAGAGTTGCCAGTATGCCTGAATTTGTCAGGTCAACCTGATATTGACCTTAGTGTGACATGCTTAAAATATTACATATTAGAATCACTTTAAATTTCTTAAATATTGACTGGAATTTGAAATTTAAAAAATCAGTTTCTGAATTTAATATTGTCAAAATGATGTTCAAACATACTATAGAAACCATAATTGTATAAAGTTACATTGATAGCTACACAATAGAACTGGTTGTAAGGTTACAGTATTTTCTTTGACAACCCTTTAAAACATTTTATCACCCTTGGTTTTGAAGGCTGATAACCAGATGACTATAGGTAGGTGAGTGACTGCTGTGGAATAAGATAAGCTTGCTTTATGTCTTAAGGGATTCATGTTTCCAATTCACAGTGCTTGAGTTAAACATGTAGGTAGACTGACAATTGCAGACACCTTTGTCATTTTACATGTTTCTATATTGACAAACTTTAACAAAATTTGAAAGATATATGAATAAAAAAATGTTTCTTATCCAGGGTCCAGACAACAACTTCCATTAATATACTGAACTGTGAAGTTTAACATATTTGGAGTGCGGAGAAAGATAGGCCATCATATGTAAAGGGAAATGAAAGTTTTAGTTTAGAGGAAAATCTACTGGTTTCAAAATTCAGAGAACTGTATTGTTTGTATCAGAAAAAGGTTGTATGATGAAGCACTTTGACTTACTTACATGAAAAAAATCCTTGAATTTGTTGCAGGTTGGACTAGTGATTATGACCCCAGACAGCCTGCCCCTGAAATGAGCAAGTGGAGGTCAAAGGTTAGTTCATCTCTGCTCCATACATGCAGAAAAAAATGATGGTGGAATTATTGTCCCTGGCTTGAACTGTTGGTTCTTAAAGTTTTTAGAGATATCACATACAACATGACTGATTTTTTATGTATTATTTTTAATTTGGATGCTTAAAGTATTAAGTATTAAGAAGAAAAGCAATTTCCAATATAAGTATTCAAAACATGTTAAAGAAATCATAAAGGAAGAAGCTGTTGTACAGTTACCTCTGAAATAATTTGAGATAAGACTAATGTTGGTTACCGACAAAAAGGGAGAAGTCTATTGGCTTATACTCATTGGTATATAAGACATTTCTCTAAGTTTAAACAAACATCTGAATAGACAGTATAAAGTTTAATTGAGACCTGTAATACACTATCCATGACAGCATCAGTAACATGTAGGATTTGATATGCACACAGATAGCAGTCATCAGGTAAATCACACATAGAAAGTATCCTATATGATCAAGTTTGTTATAACAAGATGGTATTTTTTATTAAAATCATCACATCTTTAAAGATGGAACTTTTTGGTGTAATTGATCACATCATTAAAGAGGAGACTGTTTTGTTTAATACTTCACATCATTAAAGGTGGGACTTTCTTTTATTTAATCCATAACATCATTTAAAGATGGGATTTTTTTTCATATAATTCTTCACATCATTATAAGATGGGACTTTTTTTTTGTATAATACATCACATCATTAAAAGAAGGGACTTTTCCCATGATTTTAAGAGATGGTACTGTTTTGATATTTTTCATGACACTAGATGGGACTTTTTGACAATCATGGCACTAATAAGAAATGTAACATTTTAATAATCATGACACTGATAAGAGATGGGACATTTCAATAATCATGACATTTTTAAGAGTTAGGACATTACTAGTATATGTTGGGATGTTTACAGTTCTGCATTGTGCCTCCAATCCCTAAGGAACGTGGTCCTCTTGACAGTATACCAGAGGTAGACTGGTGTGCAGTGGTCATGTCACATGTTTGTTCAAAGTTGAAAAAAGACCTTAATTTCAGAAATGATGATAATCTTTATAGATATGAATTATATATAAGAATTCTGTTACAAAATGAATCATTTATTGACCAGATAACGTATTATGTCCTGGAATATTGAGTTATCCGATGTCCTAAGAATTACATTATATTTGTGTCAGATCACAGGCTACATTGGTATATAGAGTTAAAACATTGTCATTTTATACATATATATATATTTTTGAATTGATCAGGGGTTTTTTATCATAAAAGTGTTCTCAAATCATCAGCATCACTCACCAGTCATTTACTCATTAAGAATACGCCACCTAAATCTACATGTTGGAAATGATTTTTTTATCTATGTAGCATCTCAATAATTCATGTTTTTTTTCTGAAATTGTGGTCTTAATGTTCAACTGCATCACTGTAAATGACTGTACATGTACAAAATACACTGTTTACCCTGCAGTAATCTAACCTTAGTCAAATCAAATGTTACCAAAAGTTTGTCATTAATCAAAATGAGACACTAATTAAAAATTGAACTAATTCTGTACAAATACAGAACAATTGTACTGTCACGCCTCACGTAAAATATGTTGAGTTTTAATTTTTTATTTCCCTGTGTAAAACTTACGCCAATTTTCTATAATAATTTTGATGTACCTGAGGTGTATATGTGATTCTGTTTCACACTTGGCACTTTAATACTTGGTTCTGGAAAAAAATTCTTTCCCTGAAGTTATCAAGTTAGCAAATATCAAATAAGAATGTCAACCCAATTAATAAAAATATCATCATCATTGGTTGTATTCTATTTAATCTCTCAATTAATTGTGTGGCCAACAATGGTGCCAGACTAATCACATGTAAAGGTTTATTCATAGTAAAAGACACCAAAAACCACAAACAGAAGGGAGCCATCTTTAGCCTGATGTTTCAGTAATACATGGTTTGTTCCATTTGAGAAAACTCTTTCTTTTCATCTTCCAGATTCAGAACCATTTGACATTTCATCTCTTTAACTGCAAATTTCTTCTACACCACTTGAAATTATCATTATTATTTTCATCATGAATATTTATGAATTGCAGTCTGCTTTTGTGCCGAAGCCTCCCTCAGAACAGAGCCGTGATGGGAGGGACCATCTAGCCATGAAATATAAATATGGCACATCCACACAAAAGTAAGTATGTCTTTCTGTAGATAAAGATAACAATAGCACACCTACAGGTAATTCCCATACCTTTATATAATGCTTTGACAACATATCTCAGGTATCATACAGTACTTATGTTCCCTACAGTGTTTATATACTTACTCCCTCATTATAAAGTGTTTTGTGTTAATTATTTTAATTTATCTGACATACATGTTAGCAAATTATTAATTACCCCATATAATGATTATCAGGTTAATAAGATTGATACCACTGATGATATAAACAAAAATTTGATTATAATATAACCTTCATATAGACTGGAAAAATTAAAAATATTTCTAACAGTTTTAAATTTATTGCATATATATTTCTTTAGAAGACAATGTGATAAAATGTAATAGATTTTGTTTTTTTCTTCAATTAAACCAGTATGGTTTTTGTTTTGAAGGTCATTTGAGGAGGTCCCATGGGACAATATGCTTCATCCAAAACAATGGGCACCTGTCTCAACATTGGAAGAAAGGCCAGATATGATATCACAAACCTACACGCTCAAACGATATGACCCTGCAGCTGAGGAATGGCAGGTAAGTTTGTTTTATATGCTTGTCCTAACTGGTCTTTAATCACTGATCAATGTATTTCTATTTTACTTAAATCACTCTTGAATCCCTGAAAAATCTTTCAAGCTGCTATACTACTTGTTCTATAATAATGTATCTTAAGTTTTCTAAGAATTGTGATATGCTTTAGTCTTATATGTTCCTTTAAGAGTAATAAAGATGTAGATTCGCCATATCCTCTTGTGTGATTTAAGTTGTAAAAGATAAATTCCTGGTCATTTTACTTTTGATGTTTCATATTATGTGATATTTTATTTAGGTGTTTATTATAACCTAAGGTTTCTTAGTACTGTGTATTAATCTATATCTAATTAATTTATAGAAAGGAACTGGCATTACCCTTTATAGTCATTAAGGACAATTAATAGAATAGGTTAATCATTGTCAGCTTCATCTTTTTACAGAGTACAGGACGTTCCTGGGACTGGTTCCAAAAGAGGCGTGGCTATTACAAGGATCAACCTATAGTCTTGTAAGTGT
Organism: Ylistrum balloti; assembly: GCF_031769215.1. Taxonomy (NCBI): domain Eukaryota; kingdom Metazoa; phylum Mollusca; class Bivalvia; order Pectinida; family Pectinidae; genus Ylistrum; species Ylistrum balloti. The sequence continues at coordinate 283,192 of NW_026781877.1, read as the reverse complement.
CCAGGTTTATTTTAAGTAATAAATTTATCAGAAATTTGACTTAGAGACATTCAATAACATGTTTTGGACTATTTCAATTTCAAAATGATCAACCAAAGTTGTTTTATTTTTTTTAATCCCCTCTTCTTTTTGTTATTAATTTGATTGAAGTGTTAATAAATGGCAAAAATACGGTTTTACATTTTATTTTGTATGTTGTAGGAGTTTTGTTCCATTTCCAAAATCTTGAGAATTAGATATTAAGTTCAGGATAATCATGAATCATATCATCTCTCATTTTCAAGAATATTGCCAGAGAATTTTGGTAATTCTATGATAATAAAAAATGTTTTGCTGACTTTTAAATAGCTGTTGAAAATCTTGTTTATTGTATTTAAATAACCGGAAGTCAGGCATCTTTATACTTTTTTAATTAGTCAAGTTAACCATAACAAAGAGTAAATAACTGTCAGAGAAGAGGCTGAAGATGTCTTCAAGATAAAAATATAGGATATGAAAAATTAATTGATGTATAATGGTAAATTGTGTATGAAGGTTTGTACTTTTTACACTTACAGCTGTAGTTCTAACCCTCGTGCTCAACAGATCCCCAGTTATGGGTAAGTATTTACGCCTGTGTAAAAATTCTTATCGATAAATGTTATAGATTATTGATTATTGGTGAATGTTATAGATTATTGGTTATTGGTGAATGTTATAGATTATTGGTTATTGATAAATGTTATAGATTATTGGTTATTGATAAATGTTATAGATTATTGGTTATTGATAAATGTTATAGATTATTGGTTATTGGTGAATGTTATAGATTATTGGTTATTGATAAATGTTATAGATTATTGGTTATTGGTGAATGTTATAGATTATTGGTTATTGATAAATGTTATAGATTATTGATTATTGGTGAATGTTATAGATTATTGATTATTGGGGAATGTTATAGATTATTGATTATTGGTGAATGTTATAGATTATTGATTATTGGTGAATGTTATAGATTATTGATTATTGGTGAATGTTATAGATTATTGATTATTGGTGAATGTTATAGATTATTGATTATTGGTGAATGTTATAGATTATTGGTTATTGATAAATGTTATAGATTATTGGTTATTGGTGAATGTTATAGATTATTGGTTATTGGTGAATGTTATAGATTATTGGTTATTGATAAATGTTATAGATTATTGGTTATTGGTGAATGTTATAGATTATTGGTTATTGATAAATGTTATAGATTATTGGTTATTGATAAATGTTATAGATTATTGGTTATTGGTGAATGTTATAGATTATTGGTTATTGATGAATGTTATAGAAAACAAATTATCCCCAGATTAGTATCAGCAGTGATCCTTCTGTAGGTCTTTATCCACATCTGTTTGTGTTAAGTACCCTCCAATCATTGTCTCCTTCAGTAAATACTGTGTTCCAATTTCCCAATTGTGTAATCTTGCTCAGAGTTTGAGTTGTGATGTCCCTTTCAGATGATATGTTAAAACTTGGCTCCTCTGGTTATTTTGCGATTCCCTCTTGGCAATCCTTAAGTTTGGCATGCTTAGAACCCTAACCAATCCACTTCCATCCCACCTAATGTTGCTTTGTTTAAATACTGTGTCATGACACTTGACATTACCTTAGTTCTACATGCTCCCTGAAAGTCCTCCACATTGTGAAAATCTTGTTTTGAAAATTCTGACTATTTTCCTTGTTAATGGATGCTATACATAAATGCCTCCCTGTTCCTCTCTTGGCTCCCTTCATTTCTCTATTGTTTGTTGAATTCCTGTTTGCCTTGTTTTATGTTGATGTTCTAATTTAATCAGCTTGCCTAAGGCTACCACATAAATTATATTCTTTGTTTTCAGTGGCTCCATAGGAGCAGAAAACTTAGATGAAATAGACAATGCTCAAGAACCGTTTGACCCTTATACTGTGAAGAGAGTCCTTATTCCTCGCTACAGTGAAACAGGACAGTAAGTAGACATCAGTATTAACATTAGACACCTGGACAAAAAACTGACCTCTCATGACTTTTGCAATAATATAAGATAATATTGATATTTTCTAGTCTTGTCAATCCGATAATGATGATTAATCTCTGTTGACAGTCGACCTAATATTCCTGGATACAAAGGTTGTACACTATGGAGGGGTGTGTATGCCCCAGCTCATCAAAAGTCACAGGCTACCACTGCTATCACACACAAGTAAGTTAACAGATTTACAATCATACTTATCAAATATATAGATATAGGTAAAGTTACCGATTTTTACTATCACTGAACATCTTCACAGCCATACTTATCAAATTAGTAGGTCAAATTACATATTTCCACTACTGTCACCAAATACCTTTTCAGCCATACGTACCAGATAAGTAGGTCAAGGTACATATTTCTTATACTGTAAATAAGGTTCTGTAGAGATGTGCTAATCAAATTTTATACTCCCAAAGAATTATACTTAAGGGAAGCAAGTTAATTTTCTAATTTAAACTTAGATGGAATAGGGTAAAACAATGAATTAAACTGCTTCTGGCAGCTATATCATCCTTTTTGGACGTGTCATTGATGCTAAGAGTGTGTTATCAGATGAAAGAGAAACAACATACCATTAACTGTAGCTGTATAAGTATTTTTGCCTCATTGATTACATTTGTATTTACAGGTCGTTACCGATCTCCCCGAACAAGTCTGAACACAAGAAAGACTCCAAGATGTCCAGAATGGTCACCACTGTTCCACCATGTAATCCGTTCAATCAGATTAACAAATTAGAGGAGATCATCGCCACTAATAAATCTGTGGCCTAAATATAGGTTTTTATTTCTGTACTTAACTCTTCTATGTGACCTAATTTGATATTTGTTTTCTGTTATGACACTAGTTTTGTATCTAATTTCAAAAGAATTAATTTACCATTCTTAAGGTAAATTACAATCCCAGTTAAAGTTAAAGTGTGATAAAATTCTTTTAAAAAGGACAAAAGAATTTTTCTAATATGATGTTTGAGTGTCTTTCACATCTGCAAGGATTTACGATAGAAAATATAAAAAAAAAAAACATAAAAGTATGTGTCGATATGAGAATCAAAATGCTTTCAGAAGTTGAAATTTCTCAACATTTAAAATCTAAAACTGTTGTTATTGGACATTGACAACATCTCATTGTATGCCTAGGTTTTGTGTTGGAACAGGATAACTCTATGTTATCTGTTATTAGATATATTGGGGTAGGGCTGCTCAGAGGATGTTAGTGATGTCTAATTTTTTATCATAGAATGTTGTACCCATTTCAGTGCAATGTCACCACTGATCTGAAACAGTATTAATAAGTTGTGTTATTTTTTCGTTACATTTGATGTATTTGTCTATAATAAATATATACACAATGTTGAAGTGTAAAAGATCGGATCCCTATGAACATTCAGTTCATCTATCAATGAAAGCTAATGGTTACCTCCATACTTAAATCTTTTCTAACCATTTACTTTTATAAGATTGTTTTTGTAACATGATAGGGTTTACAATGATCCGATGTCAATGTGGGGTAACTTCTAGGTGGCAGAGAATTTACCGACTTTATATAAACGCGATCGTTAGAGTTTAGGCTATAAGGACTAGGATGATGTAACGAACACAGGTGCTGTATCCACAACGTATTTGTCTTGTTGTTAGTATTGCTCATCCGGCTGTGATACTGTTTACAATTGTCTACATTTATATATATATATATATTCCCTATTGTTCCTTTTCCACCTTTCTTTACACATTGATATGCTTTTGATCTTTTTCATATTATATAATCCGGTTTTACCATTTTATCACCGAGTCAGGATTGATTGCACAAGGTCTAAATATGTATTCCTGAGTGAAAACTGACTTTTCTGTCTGACAGAGAATAATTTATTTTCCTATAACATATGTACAGCGATCAACTTGTTCTCTTCTGATGTTCAAATAAACATTTTTTGCTTTCTAGTAAATGAGTTTTGTGTTTATTAAACTAGCGCACCTCTTACAACAACAGTAAAACTTACACAAAACAAGACTAGTGTTTACATCCATTTAACGTTAATCATCAATAGTCAGTATATGTTTAAATCTGATACAGTTATTTTGTAAAGTTTTCTGTTTTGCTGTGATGCCGTTTACCATGGATTCCATTCCAAGCTCTACCGTTATCCGTTCCATCTCTTCTATTTTATACAAGGAATTGATTCCCTGTTGATTTTGGTGTTCACTTTCATTTCCCCATCTACTTCGAATAGATATGTGTACAAAGTAAACAGTTAAACATTCTTCCACACATCATTCTTTGCCTTCTGATTGTCATAATCTGCTAGTCTCATATACGTAAATTATTTATTGCTCGCGTGCGACAAAGGTCGCGAAAAATCTCATTTTTGTGTTACTTTTCCTGTGGCAACGTCAACATTGTCGAAACTGCAGTATTACCTCTCTATTTTTAACTGAATGGAAATTAAAAATAAATACTTTCTTGACCATCCTTTAATTAACACAAGTAATGTACACAGTCTCGTTCAATAAAAAATCCTGTAGAAGAAAAAACTAAAATAAAATGTTTGATATTTATTTATTTATTATATATTGTAGATATTCAGGAAATGGCCAGCATTACAATCACAAAACAAAAACAAAAAAATCACGGAATTCTTGTTCCAAGGTTAATATGACGATGTAAAAATAACTACTAGTATATACAATGTATATTAAACACCGTTTTTATTCTCATTTGCCAGTAGTTACAAATATTTACCCTTGACTCGTAAAAATGGAAAAGTCTTTAAAACTGTGTTTGATATAAAATAGATAATATTTAATGAAAACCATGCTATCTTTCAGAAACAACATATCAGTTACACACAACTGTACATGGTTTTACATAGATTCTGCGGAGCTATGGTTCCGACAGGGTTGGAACTAAAACGTAACAATGACCGAAATGTATAGTCATGTCTTAATCAAGGAAGTTCCACTCAAAGATTCAACACTAGTACGACTAAATATTGGACTTTTACACCGATACATGTGTGACAGACGGATATCTAACGATCTTGACACTAACCTATACTTAACAATGAAAATAATATCAATTTCCACCTTTGAATTAGAGCAGTAGCAAATAACACAAGTGTACCGGTAATGACAATACAAGCCTATGGAGATACAGTGTGACATCAGATAAAATGGATCTCATCATTTCTTTATGTAAGCAGGGTGTAAGCAAGATCGTCAGTGATTAAAAATACCATAACTCACACTTTCAATAACTTAAAAGTAGGGAATTTATCAAAACGTCATCTCTCGGATTTGTAAGAATCTCAAAACGGTAAATAACACGAGAGGTTAAAAAAACAAAGCATAATTTGTTTGACCGTGGTAATCTGCAACATCTGGCACCTTCTCTTCCATTTCTGTCCCACTACCTTATACTCCCGCTACCTTTTCTTTCGTCATATTTTCTATTTCTTCTCCATCACCATTATCTTCAATTACTTTTTCCACCATCTTCATCTCTGTTACTTTTAGGGATCCACTTTGACAGATCCATTCCAGGTAGAGAATCGCATGTCTTCAGAGTCTTTCCACTGGAAAAACAAGACAGTCTTGTGTATTACATAACTATAGCTATTTATCAGTATGTTAAAGAATGGCTTCAATATCTAAAGTCCTCTATCGACGTATATATAAGCTTTCTATATCATGTTTATGTGTGTATAACTCAAAACTGCCAAAGAAGTTGAATTTAATGTAATTTATCTATAAATTAGGAATATACATTCGAATTATACACAGAGCCAATGATAGACTATTAAAAGACTTCTTAAAGTGTTATCGTCAACAATTGACTACTTAAAGAGATGAGTGATTTCTACTGTACGCGGACGCAAGAATTGTACACAATTTAAAAAAAATTCAATGTGATCAAAAGAAAAGTCAAAATCTAGATGAGATTAGCCTTCAATAAATTTTAGAACAAAGTTCAGTACGTATGTTTATTCTGAGAGGTGATATTCTAGTGTAAGCATGAACGATAGACGACTCGAACTGATGAGTGGTTATTTCGTTCTGCACATGTAAACAAAATACACTCAAGTAGATATATGAATGATTCATTTTACCTGTAAACAAATGACATGTAACTAATACAAAATTATTTTCAATGTTCGCTACAAACAAACTGCAAATACTGTCCTTACTTTGAAAGCATTTTGAAGACGTTTTCTGGAATCAAATCAAGTCCAAAGTTTTCACACATGACTTTGGACAGTTTAACTTTTCTGATTTCGTCTAGTTGTCCTGAAATAGAAACAATTTCGAATTTATCCTGTTAAATAAAACTGAAGTTTCACAATTCCATTTTAATTTGAAATATTTTGGAGGAAGGATATAAAAGAATGGACAACATAATTTCAACAAAGATATATCATTTGGTATGAAAGGTGTCGTTTTAATACATATGATGTCATAAAACATTAGAAAATTTGGAAAGTATTAAATGAGACAAAGATATGTAATTGTGTTCAATTAAAGGGAGGAGAGGTCTAAGAGTCCATATATATTACTCTGTATCCATTCAACCAAACGATTATTGACCTTTCTATGTATTTTTTTTTCAAGATTACGTTGATTAAAACTAACTTGAAAGTGTAAGATCAGATAAAAAAAAATAGACAAACAAGAACATGATTACTCTTTGAAAATCCTTCTTTCGTTGGTCTTTCGTAGAAAAATCTGTCCCCTGCTTTCAACTCCGAAAACTGGCGTGCCAGGATATGGCTGAAAACACGTCCAAGATGACCACCTTTTACATCGTTTTCAGAGATCCCACCGGCGAACAGGTCGATGTCATCAACATGGCTGTGGAGAGTAAAACACATGATATGTAAACATGAGCTGGCAAATAGATGTGAAATATGTCCCGTTTGTCTTTGGAGGAAACAATAATCTAACTTTGGCAACATGCCATAATTTTCTGAATTATCTATCGGAATGAGTAAATGATACAATCAAATGCCTCACCAATCGCTGAAGATATGTCGTATGTTGCGGAAACATTCCCAAGAGTAATTTTCAAGGGGTAGAAAACACTCACTCGTATACTTTTTCCAATAAACGTTTTTCCCGTTTAGAATGATCTGTCAGCTGCTTAAACGATGTTGCTTTAGGCGCACCAATCCATTCGCGCCACTTGGTGTATGATGGTATTCCATGATCTCGCCCTCTTTGGATGTTGAGTGCACCAAGGTCAAAGCTATGGCCGTTAGAATCAAGGAAAAGCAGATCACGCACACCTGGTTCCAAAATCCTACAAATTCAATATTGTACTGTTGACGTATCATAAATGATAACACGCAGTTCTAAATAATGTATGAAAGGCTGATAAAAAATGCGGTTGTTTCATCACCAATTGACAACAGGTTCACATGTACTTTGCTTTACTTGTCAATACCAATTAGTGATATTACTGCAATGAGGTTATGTAATCTCTAATTTTAAACTTACGATATTAAATATTGGAAAATGTCAATCACCCATTATGACAGTATGTGTTGGCGTTGGTAAACTTAGAATAACATAAAGATGGAACGAAAGGATTTAATCAGAATTAAGACAATGGGATGAATTGCGTGGTGACTTACCTGTCCCGTTTCATTGATTCATTTGAGCATATCCATCGTGCAAGCTGAGGAACGTCATTTCCGGCGTTGCCGACGACCATGGTAGGCTTTAGGAATGTGTCCTGTATGGATTTCACCTTGTATGTCATGTAATCATGGAGCAGAAATGCTTGGAATCCGCTCACCTGCGAATGTCCGTGCCTCATGGCCGCCACGGCAAACGAGTTTTTTATGGATGGGTCAACACTTGAGTTGTAAGGATCGCCTTCCGATCGTGTCAAGTTGTAGGAAGTAAGGAATTCTGGTGCCAGGATGCTTGGTAACCATTCGTAGTATGTGATCTGCTGGAGAAGGGCTGATACAATTTTACGTGTTTCTTCAAAAGTCTGCTGGTCATCCCATGTCGGATTCAGGGTAGACAATTCTTGGGCTATCCGATTATGTTCCCGGAAGAATAACACGTGATTGGCACCAAGATGTGGAACGACGTTAGCTCGGACGTCTCCTGTTGGATAAACAGGTATTTTATAGTTAATTTGTAGCAGCGTATTTGGCCCATGATAGATATATTCTATATGCATCAAATTTGCCGCATCACAAGATAACGTGTTGAATATATATTTGTTACTCATAGAAATTATCTGTCAGGATTCTTTCCTTTTTCGGCCAATCAGTTCCCCATCGGGAACAAAGGGACTATAGTAATGCGTTGTGTCCGTTCGTCATTCCGTGCGTCCGTCCCTTTCTTCCGTCCTTCCTCTACCTTGTCCGGGTTCTATCTCCTACACTATTTGTCACTGGTGAGGCAGTGTGTCATGATGCATCTATGTCCTACACTACTCCTCAATAGAAATTCATACTTGGGGTCATCCTGATGAAGTGGTGTGTCATGTATCAAAAGTAGGTCACGCTGTCGTGCGTTTTGATCCGCATCTAAGAAAATTTGTGCATAATTTCTGCTACACTACTCTAAAGTGGTGTGTCGGTATGGGACTGTAATTCGCTGAATTGTTGAATAAATTTTCTTTTTATTCACCTGCTCATCGCTTAAAATTTTGCAAATACGAATTGTTTGAAAATATTCATTATGAATGTAAGTCTGGACACTCCAAAATCAGAAAAAAATAATACTGGAATGTCGAGGATCACACTCCAAATGGAAGAAGTGAGAGCAAACTATAAACAAAATATTAACACGGAATCTCCTAAATCGTTTTACATTGAAATACGAAGTTATGTATATTCTGTTTTTTTTTCTTTTTCCATTTAATTTCCTTTACTTGTTTCATTAATACATGTTCATCACCTGGTTTTCACATTGAATAGTGTACTTGACAGTGGTAACAGTTTAAGCGTAATGTGTGTATTTGAATGTAGACTTACCGGTTCTCATACAAAAATCGCCAGGTTCTGATATAATACAGGAATCGTCACTTCCGTTTGGTGGTAGGTTACCAGGAGAGGACAACAACAGTCCTGAAACAAATCGCAAACCCCGATAGATTAGAGTTCACTTTGTGTTGACAGGAAGGTCTTAAAGATTGTACAAAAGGCAAAAGTAAATAGCGCTTTTTAATACGAATTTAGAAATAGGTACGGTATAGCCAAATATCTAATTAAGTTGCATCACCAAGCTATTCGTCGACCTAGGAATGGTCGGTGACGATAAAGTTTGAATTCTGAAATCGAGAGGTCGACGGAGAAAAATTCAAAGAGATCGGAAGAAATGTCACAATCTAGATGGGGAAGTGCACTGGTCCCATAATTGATACTCTATATATTGAATGGGAATTACAACAAAGATGTGAAGATATAAAGGTCCAGTAATGAAATATACTATATCATACATGCGGTTTACATTCTTCTAGAAATCGCCACTGATGCAAAGGGCCTTAATTCTGAAAACTAGGAGGTAACTGAGGAAAAAGTAACAACCTCTGCAATGTGCTGTGACTATTTAGAAAAGGAGGAGGGGCGGGGCGATGCAAAGATGTACCCAAGATTTTAAGCATTAGTTAACTGTTTAGTATTTTCTGGAGCTTCTGGAACTTCTCATAAGATTTCAGCTTTGTGTAAATCGACCACGGCGTGTGTTTTACTATATGGCGTTAATCCCGATTCTATAACCTAAAAAATCCGTGGAAGACACTAGTTTTACCTTTTGTAAATGCCCTCAGAGATGCAACTTCTGCTGTGGACGACCCGTAAACATTGGACCCGTCCACAAAGGCCGTTATGGCATTGGCCTGTTCTCGTCTGGCTGTAATAACAAAATAATCATATTGTATTCTTATACTCGTAAATATGATACACTTAAATAATTCCATAAAAAAACTTGAATCAGGATTTTAATTAACAGAGTAGTAATCAATAAGTAACGCTACCAGTATATTATATACAGAATTAGATATGTGGTGCACGAGTTAACAGAAATCTGTATTTAATGAGAAAGTGTGAGGCTCCAACCTGGATCGCAGGAGTCGGCGGCTGGTAACGACCTTACGAATGACATACACTGTGTCTTAAAATGATTGTCGTTGGAAGGGATATCTATTGGAAAACAGTCGTCTCTGTGAGATAAAAAAAAAAGATAAAAACAAATGTTACTTCAGACTAAATTGATTATGAGGATCTGACAGTAAATATTTTAGTTTGTTTCCTGTTCTAGGAAAATATTCTTTTAGATGAAAATCGCAATTGATGATATCACGTTTACATTTTCGTATTAATCCAGCATCATTCGATTACAATTTGTTAGAAAAAGAAATCTCTTGAAAAAAGAATTCTGTTATTTACCTAAAATTGAAGATCACTGCAAGTGATTATTTCATATTGAGAAAAACGAAATGCAGCAACATTTTAATTTTTTTTAGGTTTATATTCTGACGTTACAAATAATCATCCCCGATATAATATTGGAGACCAGACCTTCATATATCCTTAAGGGAACGGATGAAGGGAGGCGTTGTGATGGGAGATCTTTGTATTCTCCAAGTTTGACGATTCATTAATTATCTTATCTGATACATGATTGTAATTGCAGCTGAAAAGATAAGTCGGGAGTTGAATTGAGGCATTATTAAAGGAATCTAGACCGGGTATTGGGAAAAGAAAATTGATAAACATTTTAAACTGGCATAAAACTGAAAATGAAGAAAAAAACACATTAAAAGTAAAATGTCCGTAACTGAGAGCTGATACAGGAAATAAGTAAACGATCATTTGTTCTCAGATATTATTGTGATTTTTTTTAATTTTCTATTTTGAGTCGAAATCGCAAATAGGAAGACCGAAAAGCCAAATGTATCGTATATCCCCAAACACAATGATATAAAGATATCATGCTCGCTGCTGTCATTGACTGAGTAAAACAAGATAACGAATATGAAATACAACAGCGGGTTGTTACAATTACAGAAGAAAAAAAACATTCAAATTAAATAACTATTTTTACTGTCACTCTTTCGGATTGCAAATGAATTAAAATACCTAAATCATCTGCATCACTGCACCATTTTCACTACTTAAAACTAATAACATATTCAGGCATGTTCCCTTGAACCGACAAAATTACAAAGGGAGTAATGTATGAAAACATATTTCATTCAAAAGAAAATCATTGAGGTCAAATACCTGCAAAAATAACGCATTTATGATATTAAGTCGTAAAACAAAGATTTATATGAATACATTTGGGAAAATGCAAAAGAGAATAAGAGAAGGAGTTTAAGAAAAGTAAGCTTCTCATACTGGCGACACTTCCCATTTAAACCAAAGACATTAATCAACGAAACCGTCTGGCTCTTAAACAAGCACACATCGCACTGCGTTAACAATTGAAGTGTACTTCGGATGTAAAATAATGTCTTAAAATAAAAAGTTAGACACGACCTTTAAGATCAAGATGCCGCCATTTTATATAGCTTCAATCTGAATTCTGATTTTGAATTATGCCCCAGTAAACTTATCCGGATTTATGTACAAACTATTAACGAAAACAACCAAATACCGCAATGGAGTTATTTCCCCTTATGCTGTAAAATATTATATAATTAGATATTTCACCAGTATAACATATATCTAACACAATAACAGTGACCATGCACATAGGACATAATCTTCATCAATCTGCATCTCAAAATCCCACGGTAGAAGTTACGGTCACGTCGATATGTTAATGACATGCACCAAAGTGGAAACGTTTAGAAATCTAACAATTGGAATTCAACTTTGAAAACTGACTTCTAACAAACAAACAATTAATTAATTAATATAGGAGGAAATGCTATACTGTAAAATCCTTAATTTTCGTGGGGAAATGATTTTCGTCGATTTCACGGGAAATCTTAATCCACGAACTGTTTAAATAAGTATAGTTGATTTAGTGATACATGTACGCATGTTAATACGCCGTTAATTCATTCACCATATCGATCAATAACTTTAACCAAGCCGACAATAAAAAACAAAAAAACAAAAAACAAAAAACAAAAACAAAAAACCAGGCCAATAACAAAGTATTCGAGCTACCTCACCTGGGAGATTCCTGGACATGAATTCCATATCTGCAAAAAGATTGACTAGAAATGAATGAAAAAGGGCACTTGGGCAAATAAAGCCAGAATGAAGGTTTAAAATGGGGATGCAAAAGTACCAAGTAGTAAAGTAAAGTGGGAAACAAAATGTTATGGTGAGAACTAGGCAATGATAACAAACTAATCAGCCACCAGAGAGAGGAGACAAACTTGACAAAATAGCACTTTTGAATAAATGGTAAACATAATGACACCAACATTTCAAAAAGTCGAAGTTTACAAGGAATTATAATACTGGATCCAGCTTGTTTTATGAGAACCAGTTTGTCAGTCGTCGATGGATAGGTAGCCTGATAAATTTATTATCATTACACGTTTTATATAGCATGCAGAATATCATGCAATGACCTAGTTTTTACCTTCCAGAACCGGTAGAGGCACAGCAATCTATTTGTGTTCCTTCTTCACCTGTTGAAAAAGGAGAAGTCAACATCTTGTTTTGTATTATTATAGACCCACTGTCATATAAGGTAGGAGAAAATGTATAAAAAAAATATTGTTCTCGTGTGCTTCAAGTTAAATATAAACATTGCCGCCAGGATAATCACATGCTTATCACACATTTCCACGTCGATAGTCGTAGTTGATTTACCTGAGGCAGTGGGTGTGAGTGTGATGTCATGATCTAAAAACTGTCCCCATGCCATCACCATTAACGAAAGCTTTCCGTCCAGCTTCGGAGTACTTGCATCCGCAAACACAGTGTTGCTAACAAGGCGAGCGCTGGGCAGTAATAAGTTACGACTTTCATTCCTAGGTGAACCGATTCCTACAATAAATAGTACATTAATTTTCTGGAATTTTAATCCTCATAACAAAATAACTAGATGAAAAGAGATTCATATTAAAATTCTTATCCAGATTGCACGATATGAAATAAACGCTCGAAAACGCAAGAATATCAGTGAAACTGATGAATGCTCCCCAACAATATGACAATCACTCTGTAAATAACGGGTTTCGGGCCCTGAATTTAATACAATGCCCACCCTCTTAGTACGACAAGTTTCTTTTTCCTGGTTTAAATTAAAGAAAACTATACTACGGGCACAGAATTTGAACAAAGAGGAATAACTCTGTAATGGAGCAGTTGCCGAGCCTGCATTTCATACACTGCACATCGTCTAAGTACGAGAAGTGTTTACGCCAAGTTCCATTATCCTTGCTTGACGGTTGGCAAAGTTATGTCTCGGATACAAAAGGACGTACGGACGGAAGAGCAATGAAGTGACTATATGTACCCCCGAATATTTTCGGGGAGAAAAAATACATGTGGTAAAGTGTCTCTATGCAGGTTTGCGAATGCATTAAATTAAGATTTTTGCTTCTAAGTTTTTATATCGATGATCATAATGAATACATAATATACAGTTTAGCCACTTTTTATCAAAAGTGAAACTAACTGGCTCACGCTCAACACATCTTAACTGAACAAGGGGTATATCATTCTACGCAAAAACCAAAGGAAAAAAATTCTATATCACAATCTTTTTTTCTTAAACATGATGTTGAAAGCCTATATTTGCCGGGTGTTTATCGCGTCGTGAACCACCAATGTCACTTTGAGGCGAGGTCATCTTGAAGTAACTTGCGGTAACGTCACTGAACAACAAGCTTGTCGCATTCCACCCATAATAATAGTGGTGAAATGTCTTACCAAATGTCAAAGCCACTAACACAGTTACAACTCTGCAGGAAACTTTTATCCCCTCCGCATAGCGATTGAACCACACATCCACTGAAATTTCATTAACCTCAAGCTCTACCGACTTATCTATCTCGGTCCTCATAGAGTGACTCAAGTTTACAATTAAATGACTTACCATTTTGGTACTTAGCAGGAAGATAGCGTCTCTGTGAGATACCAGCAGACCCCCAGTCCGGGTGTTGTAGGTTATTACATGTACCATTTATTGTGCGGTACCGTTGGCTCATTGACTTGCATTCAGACGGCTGAAGCTTGCTCGCGCAAGGGATATTCTTACGCCACTCCGTAACGACTTTCTCGGAACCCTGAATCTCTTCCAGGGTCAGTCCAGTTCTGTGTAATAAAACATACCCTGAAGAACTTAAACCAAATTCTTAGATCTGTGAACAGATTCTAATACCAGATACACTAGACCACTTTATTTCACTCATCTGAACAGTAGCGAAATGAATACCCTATTTAAACAATACCCTCTTTAAACAAAGTGATAGAAGTTGTTCTGAAAGCAAAACCAACGACACAAGCCTTAATCCTTTCACACCCCGCATCAGGATTCGTAGTAAGACACAGCTAATCCAATAAAAAGTAATATTATGAAATATTTCTAATATGTTCAATACATGTAATATGTAGCAATCACCTATCACAAAACCCTAATGGACAAATCAGATCATTTGTGTTGATCTTTAACTGACAAAAGTACAAAAAGATCTTACATGTTTTTTTTTTCAAATTCTGTTCAAGAAACAGGTTTTTGGATTTTCATTTGAGCTAGGTGTCAAAATGGCTCATATTACACCCCAAAAATATGCGATAAAATGTAGTCTTAAGTGTTGGTATTTGATTTAATATTTTCCTGACGAATACAAATGTCTTTCCAGCCAATAAAAGATATAATCTTCGACATGATAATGTTGATGATGACAGTCTATTGCCATGTTTTTGCAGTACTCACAGTCGCTGGAGTTCTTCAACAGCAGCTAGAGATCTTACAGCGTATTCCTCTTTCTCCCGTGTCTCAGGAGTCGACATCTTCATCTGATGTAATTGCCGCACACTATTACCTTTGTTGTGCTTGTCGACGCCTGAACAAACCAATGCAGGTTGTATTTATCCACGTTTATTCTCAAAGCTTTGACGAATTTATCTTTCGCGCACAAACGTCAACGAAACAAATATTTAATAAAATTTTGAAATCTCCGAATCATAGAATGAATGAAGAACATAGTTGAACTTTTTGAGACGAGAGTAAATATTACCTGTTTCAAAGAAATTCTTTTTCTGTTGTTTTTTCTCGTTGACAGCTTGTTCCCCTTTATCCCTGGCATACCTGACAATAACCTCGATCAGATCCTGTTCCAGAACGTCGAGCTTCACCTTACTGGCTACTCTTGCTGATGATATGTCATTGAAACAGCAGATGACTGCTACTATGAGAGCAGCCTTAATATATAGCATTTTCGTTCTGGAAAAAATGTACAAAATTTACTTTCGTTTTCAATATTATCGAGAGGCATGCTGGTCGATATTGGTGTACAAAAACGTCTTTGTTTATACCTCATCTTGTAATACATATTCTCATATTTACCAAAGCATTGGTACTATCCTGACGTAAATAATTCATCATGTTTTATACCCTAACAACAAGCGGAAATGTATTTTGATACGAAAAATCACTCTCCTTACATTTCTGTATTTGAACCAAGAGTGGACAGACAGGACCATTTTGTATAAAATATATAACCTAAAGACCTCTTTGAATTTTATTCTGTCTTAAACAATGTTTGATTGTTGCGTTCTTCAGTGTACTTTTATACCAAATAAAGACTTCACTTTGTCAAAATCATCTTTTATGTTAGGTTAGATATCAACACTTTGTCAACGTCATCTTTTATGTTAGGTTAGATATCATAACACATTGTCAACGTCATCTTTTATGTTAGGTGAGATATCATAACACTTTGTCAACGTCATCTTTTATGTTAGGTTAGATATCATAACACTTTGTCAACGTCATCTTTTATGTTAGGTTAGATATCATAACACTTTGTCAACGTCATCTTTTATGTTAGGTGAGATATCATAACACTTTGTCAACGTCATCTTTTATGTTAGGTGAGCTATCATGACACTTTTTCAACGTCCTCTTTTTCTGTTAGGACCCCCAAGTACTATGTTCGGAAATGGAGAAATACCCCGTGGCTGAATGCAGTTGATGTCCTGACTCCTATATTTAGACAGCTTTATCTAAACATATTGGATTCTACCATATGTATAAAGCGGGTACCGTCAATAAAGTCGAAGATGCTTCCGCTTTCGGAACAGCTGGAGTATGTTTCGAGAACTTTATAAAAAGTCTGTGCTTAGATATGACCTTTGTTCATATTTGACCTCAATTCGTCGATTTTCAGTTTGAATCCGAAACTTGTTAACATTTTTTCTATTTCAGAATACTTTATTGTACTGATCGTATGTACAAAAGGAATTGGGCAACAGGCAAAGCCTATATCAGCCCTCTCCTTACAAAATATAATAGTATATACAAGCACATTACATATGAATATTACTTATACAGAAATTTCATGAATTATTATAGAGTTTGGACAGGAAATTATTTGTACTTTTCAGTGAATTTCAATGGACAAAAAGACATTTTAAATATCCAAATTATTGTAAAATTAAGCTAGTTAAGGGTCTAGAAAAATCGTTTGGTGTCTCTGATGTATTTCTGAACCGTCTTCATAATATTAATATTCATATATAGGTCTTGAGGCTGAAAACCATAAATGAAAGTTTGAGTATTGAGAGGAATAGAGTCATTTAGCGCTAACAAAGAGTTACATAATTTTCGTCTTTAATTAGTATACAGAGGACAGTGCAGGAAAAAATATTCACGATCTTCGAAAGGAGCACCACATGTTCAAACAGGGCTATCATTAAGATATGAATTGAATAAATGAGATTTTAGATTACTTGCAAAATTTCATAACTGACATAATGTTATATTAATTTTCCTATCACCATGGTATTTAAAAATGTTACTACATTTTGGATAAGCACCCATATCTGATGAGTTTAAAACATTCCTTTTTAGTGCACCAAGAGATGTCATAGTGGGTAACAGACAGGCTGGCTCGTTCCATTCCGACATAAGTTTTGGAAAAAAACTAGAATCATATAAATGCGTTCTTGATAATAGAACATCAAATAACCTGTTATGTCGAAAGTTGTAATTAACAGCGTTGTTAAAAAAGGGAAGTAGCAAGTCTGATACACGAGATGGACAAATACTGTTAAAAAATTCAAAAATGCAATATTTTGATGTAAATGTCTTCTCTGACTAAGTGTAACAAGCCAGTCTATTTATATAAAATGTCATGGCTAGTGCCTCGCCTTAATCCAGAAATAATTCGTAATGCTTCAAGTTTGACTCTAAGACGTCGCACTCTCTCTGGGAACAGTTGGCCCATACGATATCAGCATACTCTAGGATTGGTGAACGAATGAAATATAAATTTTCTCAAGAGATTTCCTATCAATCTTTAATTTTAACATTCTAAAAATATTAAGTCTTGAATAAGTTTTTTCATAAATAAAATTTATATGAGTTGACCAGTTGGCATTGCCATTGAAAATCAAACCAAGGTGTTTATGATTAGAGACATTATTTATTACTTCATTATTAAAAATAAGGTCAGGATGCAACGTCCCAGAGTCAGCCCGTCTTGAAAAAAGGAGAGAAACCGGTTTTTTTTAGCCCAGATAGTAATTTTGCGTAGATCCTCATTAAGTTTGACAGCAGCCTCCTGTCTGTCACCCTCTATTAATGTATATAATGATGTGTCATCAGCAAAAAGCTTGACATTAGATGATAAATTATCTCCTATATCATTTATGTATAATAAAAACAAGTATGGCCCTAAAACTGACCCATGTGGTACCCCGCCTTTAAAGATTTCCAGTTAGATTTAAATCCCTTTATGACCATTCTCTGTCTCCTATCTATTAAGTACGGTGAAAACCAATTCAGTATATTACCACAAAATCCATATTGTTTTAATTCAAATTTAATAAACCATCATGCCATCATGAAGAAACCCTGATTGATTCTTAGAAATAATTCTAAACTTGAGAGATAATTGAATTAAATATTTAAAAACAATTTTTCCAGGTAATTTACTGAAAATAGGAGTAACAGAGATTGGTCTATAATTGGATGGATTATTTTTTGAATCCTTGCACTTGTACACGGGTGTTACATGGACATTTTACCATACAGAAGGGAGAGTACCAGTAGAGATAGATTTATTAAAATTTAGAAAAAGAGGTCTAATTAAAGATTGAGAAACTCCTTTAATAAATTTTGGAGGAATAGAGGTTTTCCTTGAGGTTTATTAGCATTAAGCTGGTGAAGTTGGTCAATAATGTCCTGTTCTGTGATGTCAGAGGTCGAGAAGCTGTGTCCTGGACAGTTAAAGTCGGTAGGTAAATCGTCAGCAGTCTTTTCAGTTTCTGATATTGATACAAAATAATTGTTAAAAGATTCAGCTTTAACGATGGGGCGCATTTTGAGATTACCATTAATAACCAAAGGAGAGTCATTTTCACATTTATTTTTAAAATCCATTACAGATTTTGATATTTTGCAACACGCCACCATTTTCCCGGGGGTATGGATTTGTCTATTAAAGATGATTGTAATTTTGAAAGATATCTTCTTTTGCCTCTCATATTAATGCAATTACTTCATTCCGAATAGTTCTAAACTTGGTCCAAGAGGCTGGGGTATTGGATGTTTGGGCTTTAGAATGCTGACGATTTCTTTGTCTTCTTTTTAGTCTTATATCATTAGTCATCCAACTTTTATCGTTAGGCCAAATTGGTACAATTTTGTGGTGAACAAATTTATCTAAAGCAGTCAATATTTTGTCAGAAAGAAAAAAGTTAATGTTTTCAATATCCCCACGTAATTCAGAGTCCCAGTCGATCGAATTAAGATAGACATTGGCTCCGTCAAAGTCAGTACTATTAATGTAATGTCTTCTTATAAGCACGTTTCTTTAAGGTTTTGAAGGTGAGGTCAGTACTGACAGGACAGTGATCACTACAGGAAGGAGGATGGACTGTGCTGTTAGTTACAAAATTTACGTTATTTGTATTTGTATTTTGTTAACATGTCTGAGCTCTTGTCGATTGTTTATATAAGTTTGGTGATAAGTTTGTAACAGATCCCAATCTAACGTCACTTCACGATTGAACTGGCTAAGAAAATATCCTGAACAAACAAATAGGATGCCTAATTAAATCTGCTCCATCTCATCCATACCAACAGGCCCTAGGGATTTATCTATACTAGAGCTACATGACATGGCAAACGACAATAAATAGGTACACAGTAGAATCGGTTGACGTAATCAACATAAGGTCAGACAAGTGATGTTTAATAGTAACAAGTACAGCTGTATAAATATGTCTATATTATCAGATTTCAAACTCACTTACGTCTATCCAGTCTTTTTCAGTGGTTTGATTTTATCTTTAAGAGAAATAACATTTTTCTCTAGTTTTTTTTCGATCAAGTTTACCATTACGCCATCATGTAAGTTCTAAGCAATGAATGATTTCCTTTGGAAAAAAATATGCCCAAAATTGATGATCTGTGTAAAATATAGAAACATTCCAAAGAGAAACGAAGAATTGATACTTCCCATCTATAAGTAATCAAAATATATATTTAGTCGACTTTTCCCCTTCAGCCACATCTGATAAAGCTACTTACAGCTAGAGTTATATATATAATATCATGTACTTCTGTAAACCACACAATTGTCATCAAATAAAGAGATATTCCAATCCAGGAAGGATATCTGATACGGGGAAAAAGACAACCTAATGAAATAGTCGAGCATACCGACAGTTTGGACCCATTCCTCCTCAGACCTAAAGCTTCCAGTGAATTCATAGTACATAGCTGATTGTTTATACGTAGAAATATCGAATTAGATTTCAAAATCCTACCTCGTATTATATTTTTTGAGCAACATATTAATCTTAAGCAAAATTCGAAATCGATAGTAGTCTTGCTTATAGGTTAGTTAAGATGATATTGAAATCAAGTTTTATCGCGACTTGGTGTCACATTCAAACTAATGCATACCATAATAATTCTATTTCTAAATCCTTCACCATGACGACAGCAGATTTTTAGTTTTAGTACATGACGTATGATGATACTTTGAATATCTAATAATCTTTATTTTATATTTATTTTTGTCGGTATTGTTTACTTTTTGTTTACGAAAATCAGAGGAAACATTAACAGACGCGTGTTATTGTGCTTATCCAATTAAAGAATCAAATTGTTTAAATCATGCCATGGCATTCTTTGTTAGCACGTATTATATATGTATAGCATTGCCAGATGGAACTTTATTTATGAAACAGCTACACAGCTGAGTTATGTGACTAA
The DNA here is from genome assembly GCF_031769215.1 of Ylistrum balloti. Lineage (NCBI taxonomy): Eukaryota > Metazoa > Mollusca > Bivalvia > Pectinida > Pectinidae > Ylistrum > Ylistrum balloti. Next base: position 262,770 of record NW_026781877.1, on the reverse strand, counting down.
TGTGCAAATTTCATTTTACGGTCGGGAAAAAATGAAAATACATATATATAAATATCGTATAACAGTACTTTTTATCTACATATCCTTTGTGAAGCGTGAATTAGAACTAAGATGGGTTGAAACAATAAAGAATGTCAGTTAAAATACAGAAAAAATTCAAATTATACCTACCTTGGGGTATCGCTGAGTCTTGTGTCGGTTGGGAATTTGCTCGTATCAGATGGCTATGTGTATTTATACTGACCAAACCTACGTCATGACACGAGTGATTTAATACAAAGTGCGAGTGAAGAAATTCTGGGGGACATAAGCACTTACCGACACATTAGTCTACTCGGTGGGGGGTAAATTGGTCATCGTGAGGTTACACTCTAACTTTGCTACTTTTATTTTCCAATAACAGTTATATTTCAGAACTATGTAGTAAACACAACAGTTGGATACCCAAGAACTAGACAGGTATGTAGTAGAGAGATTTTCAGAATATTATGTTATTGAGACCTCAGACACAATTTATGTATCACTTATATCGTTTATTGAGTCCAATTTCACTTTATTTAAAGTTTTGCATTTAGATCTATTACTCCAAAAAGAAGAAGTCTAGCCTCAACCAAACTTGGTAACTAGTTAAATCAAATAGAGGACAGTTCATGGTACATATCACATAAAAATAGATAGATTTTACAGTCCAGCAGTTATGGAAATTAAAGATGCTGAGAAGCTTTACTTTAAACTTTGGGTTTAGCTCAGTTTCTCAGTAAAACATGTGCATTTGAATTTTATTTTTTGGTGTCATTTTGGGGTTTTCGTGATTCTGTCTTTATGGCCTGTTCTGTTTACTTTAGATTATGTTGAAACAAAAACTTTTAAACAAAGCCAAAACTTCTCATTGACCACCAGGGCAAGAAGCATGATATTGGTCTTGTAGGTCCCTTGGATGGAGACTGACAAGGTTTGCGAAAAGAAATTACTTTGAACAATTTAAAGTCACAGGGGTCAAATTTAAAACATTTCTACTGGTAAACCCAATGTCCCAGAGGCAGGGTATTTGGAGAAAAGATGTTCATAGGCCAAAGCCCGGCAAATCAATACAAAAAAAAATTACCATTTAATATCGGTCATAACCACCACTGTTTAGAGTTGAGTGGAAAATGGTTAAAAGTAATTGAATGTCCACCTTCAATGTCAATGATACACGTAAGACTTCTGGTCATAGTGCGGAAATGAATCCGATTTTATAGTGCTGTCTCACTGAAATTAACTGTCGAAGACCCCTAGCAGAACACACCACACGAGCACATTACGGGTAATATACCCGTTATATTACCACTATAGTGAGTGTTGAGCCGGAAGAAGAAACTACCATTTTAAAAAATGGTAGGCATTTCTCGGCCATGGGACTGAACCCGAAGTCTATCGCAAATGGATGACCGCTCAACTGGCGGTCAACAATGAGACAGTATCAAGGACGACATTAGGGAAAACTGTAGAGAAGATAAAAGATTCCAACTTCAGTCGCCTTTTACGATTTTGTCATGTGGTCAGTAGATGATACAATTTTTATGCTCTACTTTCAGAGCACATTATCAACTTTAATACAAGGGTTAGTCAGTTAAATGTCATAGTGTAGTACTGTAAATGTTGCTGTTCGCTTTGTTTCCGAGGATGTAATAACACCCGCCCACACCCATATCCACACATACAAACAATCAAAAACGAAGTAAAAACTCCAACTAAACAAGTCAGTGTACTGACCACCGCCTACAACGTGTACAAGTGGCAGGAACTTCAGTGTACTGACCACCGCCTAAAACGTGTACAAGGTATAAGAAGTCTGTGTACTGACCACCGCCTACAACGTGTAGAAGGAGTAGGAAGTCTGTGTACTGACCACCGCCTACAACGTGTAGAAGGAGTAGGAAGTCCGTGCACTGACCACCGCCTACAACGTGTACAAGAAGTAGGAAGTAAGTGTACTGACCACCGCCTACAACGTGTACAAGGAGTAGGGAGTCCGTTCACTGACCCCGCCGCCCATAATTATGTGACGATTCACCAGGAATTTACTGACCAGACAATGGCCTTAATTAAGTGTACTGAACCTACAGATACACTCAATCAACCAATAGCATCTCTGGACATAATACAACAATGGCTACGGAAGTTTCCTTACCAAGTGGAAATATGAATCGGGTAAGGACCGCATCACGTTTCAGCTGATATACTGAAAATATTGTTCATACCAAACGTCGTATCTATATTCCATCCCCTTGAAGACAATTTAATAAAATAAATTCCGATTTTGATACAGAATTCCAAGAATCCGCCTTAATCTCGTTATGCCAGCAGCGCTATGTTCGAACGAGAAGGATTCTACAACAGTGTGTAAGTCTAATATCGCTCCACAGGTCCAATCAATACCTGGAAGGTTGATAAAGGCCAGGCTGAAGGCATTTTCGTTGTAGGGAAAGCTAATTTCTGTCACCCCCATAAAATATCAATGTATAACGACACTTTTACCGTGATCAGTATTCAAGGCAATGCTTGTATATTAACAATTCCGTAGTCAAAACCTCAAAACTCAAAAACGATTTCAAAACAGTATAAAAGATCGATTTTTTAAACAGCCACAATGAACACAGACAGGTTGATAAAATCGTAATTAAAGCTTAGTCTTCTACATTATGACATTTCTTTGGGTCGATTTTTACTTTTCGAATTCTCCTTTTGATTTCCGCACTCCCGACATCACTGAAGCATCCTAGAGATAAGAAGAAACAACACTACAATGCTGTTTTATCCATTACATGCATATGGCTACAACAGTGTATAATCATATTTATATTGAATGGTGACATGTAATAATGCTGGTCCTCGTTTTAGAATAGCATTCATGGCGGGTGTCGTCGGTATAGCAGAAGACGCTTATCCTTTCGGAACGCCCGGTCTTTTCAGAAGTTAGCATGTAAATCTTTAATTTATTCATATTTTGTCTTCGTTCATCAAAATGACTTTTAATATAATATATTGGTAAGTTCTTACTGTTTTTATGCCTTGAATGTAACAAAACATGTTTGAATTGTTATCTGTTAATATGATATCAATCGTGTAAAGGTGTGTCAGTTCACTACAAGTGACATGTATATACCTGGAATACATCACCAGCACTGTTTATCGTGGATCACATGACAAGTATTGACGAAAGCCGAAGACAACGTCAATCCATCGTGTGTTTTGATTTTCCAACCAATGGCTTGTCGTCACGTACATCTCGTAGCTCCCGGCAAAATAAACTTAGTCACGATATTGTCGTGTCCTTCACAGTTCTGTGTATTATCATCTGTTTGGTAGAACATGTTTATTTACGATCTGCTAAGAAAATAAGTTTCTCTCAAACTTGTAGGAAAAGTAAGTAATTTAAACCATTAAATCAATTTAAACCATTAAATCCACGAATCGGAATGTATGTCATTGATAAGAAATATTTAATGACATCGCAATGACCTCTGTTCGTAAAACTACTTTTTCAATAATGGATAATTTCAATATGAGTGTAAATGATACTTGTAAATTAGTCATGTATAGCTTCGCCCGAGAAGACACACCACTCAACACTTATTTCCGTATAAGGCCCATCAGTGGCGATGTACAATTAAATTGCTGTAGAGACGAAAGTTCAAACGATAGTGATCAACATGTTGACATTACAACTGATAACGATATACACTAGGAAATGGTACACTCAAACATTTTCATTTCTGAAGATTGTAGATAAGATTTTTCCTAAATAATGAAAGTCCTCTACACTCAGTAACTGTATTAATTTGAAAACACTAGATTATATGTTTACGTCTGAACTCATTATAAATATTTAAGAATGAAATGAAATTTACTTTCAGCTTCTCCTAAACTACAGAGTGCACTAACCGCTACTTCGTTGTAGACTTCTGTAAGAGAAAGTAGCTTGAAGCCTTTTTTTCTTCCTTTTTTCAAAAATCTTTGATAAAGCTTTACGCAAAATAACACTGTACAGTGAAATGGTCAACAATACGATGGTATAAAATGACACAAGATAAAACTGCGATGTGTCAAAGTACGTGCATGTGTGCAAACTGCTTAATTAGAACACGTTTTAATACAATTTATATAGACGGAAATCCCTTGTTAGCTTTTTCCACAATTATCAATTTCAGTTGTAGAAGTTTGACAAAACCTCTGAGAGATGAAATGAAAGATTTGAAAACCACTAACAAGAGACAACGAATCACACGGAATAACAAGTCTCTGTCCCGCTTTCTAAGCATGGCGACTTTTAAAGATTAGTTCAAAATTCTCTAAACGTATCCATCAAAATATCACATCTCCAAATTAATTTTGATTAAATAGTGATGTCCTGTAAATTAAATATGTATTTAATCTGTTTAAAACTGAGTATGGAATCATAGTTCCTTTCAAATCTATTAATTCTACCCGGACTTAACGATAATAGCATGACGTGTAAAAACGACAAACACTATGCTATGCATTCATTGTAAAAAAAAACTGGACAATGTGTTTACTACTGACATTAAGGTAGGATTGGGTGGGCGATACTAGAACGTTGTCGCTAATTAGAGAATAAAATGGCATTTGGGATATAAAGTAATTTAAGCCATGTTGGCGCCTATCATCTCGATGTGACTTTAATATGATGCGATGAGTCGAGGACAAACAGCATATAGATATCCTGATAACGAATAAATTGCTCCAGGAACATTGCTGACTACAGCTGTTGTATGTCAGTAGGAAACCGGCATAGAAAATTAGGGTATCTCTGTTGATGTGAGGCGGAGTCGTGAGAACTAATACAACTGATGCGTCGTGTCCACAAGAAAGGTGACACTTATTCAGAGGTATATAACGGGTATTTAAATTTAAGTAAACTCCATGAAGATTAACCAGTCACAATGACTATGTGAGTACGGAAAGAATATCTAGTACGGGTTTTGTCTTTATCTACGGAGAACGTGGAAGCTTTAAGTTGCGTGTTTATCCCATTAAGAGAGGTCAAGAGAGGATGATTTTTGTGTGTAAGAACTTAGTCGGTGGTAATGAATAATTATGACTTTTTCCCTTAAGTTAAATTTTTGTCGTTCTTATTTCTTGAGAATTTAAACTAAAAATCGATTAAACCAGGCAAAATGTAATCAAAATTATATATACATTTGAAATATTGATAGTTTATTTAAAGAGTCATTTTACTACCACGTTCAATCATCATACACTGGTTATATGTATCTAATCCATCATACATCTACAGCCTGGGGTTAATTCAAACACATGTATAGAAATTCTAACTACATCTGAAGACCAAAGGAGACCGTGAAACTAACCAATAGATGGTGTGACTGACGTGTATAAGCTAAACAGATGTTCTCTGTGGTTACAATATACTTTCTTCGAGCACTAGTGACATAATGTTTTTCTTATTTCCTCATCTGAAATCAAAGTTCCTAAATGTACTAAATGTATCATAAAAAAATCAATGTCATTTATCGCTGTTTAACCAATTTCGATCCATCTTTCCGTAAAAATCAACAATTTAGAAGGCCCTTAGCATCACTGAAGAGGCCTAGAAGGACGAAATATCTTAATCTTTGCATCACTGAAGACGCCTAGAAGGACGAAATAGCTTTATCTTTGCGTCACTGAAGAGGCCTAGAAGGACGAAATAGTTTTATCTTTGCATCACTGAAGAGGCCTAGAAGGACGAAATAGTTTTATCTTTGCATCACTGAAGAGGCCTAGAAGGACGAAATAGCTTTATCTTTGAATCACTGAAGAGGCCTAGAAGGACGAAATAGTTTTATCTTTGCATCACTGACGATGCCTATATATCTATTTCAGAATTCGTAATGGAAGGCCATTTGTACCAACCTATTCTTTCATAGATCTTTGAGGTGTCAGGTTTCGGTTCACTTTCAACCTTTATGTTACCATTATTTTACAATTAGCCTTCAATACCTTCATAAACATCACTTTACGATCAATATAGGGTAATACAGTATCACCTCCTAATAGTTTATTTGGAAACACCTATCCAACAACTAGTTCCAACGATAAAACACTAAAATGTAACTCCACCTTCATGTGAGACAAATTCATAATCCAGGATATAAATATCATAACTTTCATGCTTGAACAAATGCAGGTTGTTGAAGATTTGCAGATCAGTTGATAATGGTCAATACTTCATTGTGAGATGTGCCACATTAATTCTATGTTATCTAGATTTTTTCAAGACATTACCATCCCAGACTAATGTATTTAAGTCATAAAGAAAATATATTCTTTAAAACGGTTTTGCTTGTGAACCACAAACTGTTTTCAAGTAACAGTTCAAATCCATTCTAAAGCATCCATTCTCTTGATGACTTTCAGTCCATTTGAGGAAAAGAACCATCCAGCATTGTTTTCCAATCAAATCTTTTGTCTTCTATCTCAAAAAAGGCCTTTTAAAGAGAACAGATTGTGTGGACATTTCCTAGGAATTGACAGCCTTACCACAAAGTATTGGTGAAGAAGCTGCATTCAGGCATTACCCAGTGAAACAGTAGTTTGTAGGTATGTTGTGTTTAGTATCACAGCTGGTTTGGAAGCGCGGTCTCCTTCTAATAGGTATTTACTTCTTCATTCACTGAAGATCATGTGGGAGGGCTGTCACATACTGCATAGAGCAATTAGGGGCAATGCCGAAGGACAACCAGGACAACCAGGACAACACAGGATGGTCAACAATTTCCTCTCCCTGAGAAACAACCGTCTGAAGTGGGGACTGAATCACACCCTTTGGATCTTTCCTTTTACATAGTAATGGTCTGATGCTTACCCAACATAGCTATCATAGACCTTACAATAGTGAATCTTTATTTTCTTAGAGTAAAACCATTAAGATGCTTCAAAGAATTTTTTTATTTCTTTCGGACATATACGTCATTTTATTCAGACACATAGTGAAATATTGCCATGTTGCCTGTTTGAATCATGACAAAAGTTGCAGCATGTTGTGGCTATGTTAACGTTACTCAGCACATTCAGGTCGGTGTACAAAAAATTACATCAATTCTGACTGGTGCAAGCACCACAATGGATATTCTATTTGGACATGCAATCATTACATTGTATAATGTAAACCAGCTCTCTTTCATGGCCATGAATTTTCACCATTTCAGTAATACATGTAGAATAATTTTACAGCAATTTACTTTCAAGAGTTCCGAGCTACCATCATAATATTGTAAGTGTAGTCTTCAGTTGAACCTTGTTGAGAGCCCCCATGTACAATCCTAACTTGATGAGCATAGGACATCTAAGAGAGACAGGTCAAAAGTGACCTGTTTGCAGACCAGAACAGAGGCTTTACTAACAGCATAAGGTACTATACCCTGGGAAATAGCCCAATCTTTTTACTTTCAAATTCATTGAATACCTCCTTGTTCTCTAAAAACAGCTTCAAGATAACGATGTGAAGGATGATCAGTTATCTAAAAACAGCTTCAAGATAACGATGTGAAGGATGATCAGTTATCTAAAAACAGCTTCAAGATAACGATGTGAAGGATGATCAGTTATCTAAAAATAGCTTCAAGATAACGATGTGAAGGATGATCAGTTATCTAAAAATAGCTTCAAGATAACAACGTGAAGGATGATCAGTTATCTAAAAATAGCTTCAAGATAACAGTTATCTAAAAATAGCGTCAAGATAATGATGTGAAGGATGATCAGTTATCTAAAAATAGCTTCAAGATAACGATGTGAAGGATGATCAGTTATCTAAAAATAGCTTCAAGATAAAGATGTGAAGGATGATCAGTTATCTAAAAATAGCTTCAAGATAACGATGTGAAGGATGATCAGTTATCTAAAAATAGCTTCAAGATAAAAACGTGAAGGATGATCAGTTATCTAAAAATAGCTTCAAGATAATGATGTGAAGGATGATCAGTTATCTAAAAATAGCTTCAAGATAAAGATGTGAAGGATGATCAGTTATCTAAAAATAGCTTCAAGATAACGATGTGAAGGATGATCAGTTATCTAAAAATAGCTTCAAGATAACAACGTGAAGGATGATCAGTTATCTAAAAATAGCTTCAAGATAAAGATGTGAAGGATGATCAGTTATCTAAAAATAGCTTCAAGATAACAACGTGAAGGATGATCAGTTATCTAAAAATAGCTTCAAGATAACAACGTGAAGGATGATCAGTTATCTAAAAATAGCTTCAAGATAAAGATGTGAAGGATGATCAGTTATCTAAAGACAGCTTCAAGATAACAATGTGAAGAATGATCAGTTAACTAAAAACAGCTTCAAGATAACAACGTGAAGAATGATCAGTTAACTAAAAACAGCTTCAAGATAACAATGTGAAGGACAATCAGTTATCTAAAAACAGCATCAAGATAACATATGAAGGATGATCAGTTATTTAAAAACAGCTTCATATAAATGACCCAGTCATAGAACTTACATAGATTACATATCTCTAACAGTGTTTCATTTTCCAATAGAAAATCCTCATTATCAAACAAAGGTAAAAACTGTCCTTAACAGTGAATTACCAAAAATTGTCAAAATGTGTTATATCTTCACATACTGAAAATGTAAAGTCTTGAAAAACTGCACGTAAGGTAAATAGCCCCTACTATAAACCAACACTTGTTAACTATGGAAATCATTGTTCATTATTTATGTTATAATGTTTAACAATTTACTTCCAAAAATTTCTTCTATTGTGAAATTCACAAAACTCAATCACAGCATTCTGATTGGTGCACACATAAAACATATTCTAGTTAGTAAGTCTAGGTGTTCTCGACAACTGTTGAAATAATTTCCATTCAATTACACCCGAGGATGTTATTGTAGCCTACAATTGTTCAGTTTCATTGCAAGACCCTGAGTATATTCTTGCCAATTTTTTAAATAGGTATGACCAGGCGGGGAATCAAATCTGACGTTAAACTGGGTTTTCTAATTGATTGTTGTTGTAATGTTGTTTAACGTTGCACCAGCAATTTTTCAGCTATTCGCGGCGAGAACTATTGACCATAACTGTTGTGTGGAATTTAAGCCTGTTACCATCACCTTGATCAGTTCACAATGGTACACTCCATTACCACATCGGATGTATTTGAATGAAAATTATTTCAACAGTGGCTGAACCAAGACAGCAATATTGCATGCAGCGTTCACTATTGAAATAATATTTCAATACAGCGGACATTACTGCAATAGTAGCCATGATTGAATTGAATCTGCGACCACCACTGAAGTAATTCTTTTCATCATTGAAATAATATTTCAATAGGGGCATCAACAACCGTTCCTACCTGCTATAACAAATCATAGCATTTATAGCTTCATATTGTGGTTATGTTTAATTGTAATAATTACAATACTTTAATATCTATTACAATAACTAATTAATGAAAAACTTGAAATACAGTCCATCAGCCAGCTGACTGGTAATGAACACATTCTTCTTGTGTTGATCTTAGAAAATGACACAGAATTGTCATGTAGCACAAACACACAACACTGGGCACCATCACTGTCTGGATCAGCATGGTAAGGGACTGTTAATGTTGATTCATCCAAACTTCCTACTTTTGGTTCCCTCTTCAGAACGAGACCTCCACCAGCTTTGACAAGATCAAGAAGTTCGGACTTTTCTGGTGTGGGATACTCAAACTTACCATGGAAGTAAAACTGGCACCCATCAAACAGACCAGGTAGCTGTAAATAAAACAAGATTATACTCTAGTTGTGATAGTATTAACCTACTTCAAAAAATCAAGGAGAAAATACTTTATACATTTGTAGCAATGTGTATTTTTTGTTATATATCCAAAATGTACTGTTTGCGATTTTCATAAATATTGACACTTTATGGAACGCTAGCTTTAACATTCAAAATGTACCTGAAGCCTGCTATTTGTCCTAGCCCTTTGTGGGGCTAGTGTGTTGGGGTTTGTACTTGTTCCTGGCACTTCAAACGCCTCTTCACTGACACGACTTCCGTACTCCAGACAGGTATTTATCCCTACAATAGTATTGGTGATATCTGAGTAATCGCGTATCCAATCAAAACTAAATCACTTGAAAATCCTTTAAAACCAGACTAATTTACCAAAAATCTATTAAACCCAGGTCTTAAGTTAAAATATGTTAAACCAAAGTAATGAATAACCTAAAATCTTTTAAAAGCAGACTCAGAGTAACCTAAAATCTGTGTAAACAAGAGCCTGAATAATCAAGATAATTAATTACGTCACTATGTTTCATATGTTATGGAAAGAATTTTTGGAGAACAGATTTTCTGGTCTCTCTCTCAATGCCATATTTACTTGAGCAGTTTACTGCAACATTTAAATAATAGTGTTCATTGATAAGCTATCATACCTAAAAGTGACACCCTGCTAGAAATCATGTTCAAAGATACTCAATTTATTAGCGTACCTTACAGTGACATCCTGCTAGAAATCATATATAAGACACTCAATGTATTAGCATCAAAATAAATCCCAAACATCAGGGGTTACAACACACCCTTCTTCGAAAAGAAACAAGAAAAAAAACCCAGTCTAATCTGTCAAAGTAAATGCATCTTTTTTTTTTACTTTTGATGTCTTCGTGTTAGACAAAATCTACACACAATTCAGTGTTACTAAAATAGTCCTGATCTAGGGAAATATATGCTCATGGTAGTCAGAGTACTCACAATCCATATTGAGGATCCATTTGCCCTGGAGTACAGCCATCAGGTATTTGATGGTGCGAGGACATTGGCCATCCTGGTTACTACTGGTAATTACATGGGTAACTGTAATGTAAAACACTTCATGATAAACAAAGCCATAAATCAACAAGGTAATCTCCACCACACAGCTATACATTTACAAGGTAATCTCCACCACACAGCTATACATTTACAAGGTAATCTCTACCACACAGCTATAAATTTACAAGGTAATCTCCACCACACAGCTATACATTAACAAGGTAATCTCCACCACACAGCTATACATTTACAAGGTAATCTCCACCACACAGCTATAGATTAACAGGGTAATCTCCACCACACAGCTATACATTAACAAGGTAATCTCCACCACACAGCTATACATTTACAAGGTAATCTCCACCACACAGCTATAGATTAACAGGGTAATCTCCACCACACAGCTATACATTAACAAGGTAATCTCGACCACACAGCTATACATTAACAAGGTAATCTCCACCACACAGCTATACATTAACAAGGTAATCTCCACCACACAGCTATACATTTACAAGGTAATCTCCAACACACAGCTATACATTTACAAGGTAATCTCCACCACACAGCTATACATTTACAAGGTAATCTCGACCACACAGCTATACATTAACAAGGTAATCTCCACCACACAGCTATACATTAACAAGGTAATCTCCACCACACAGCTATAGATTAACAGGGTAATCTCCACCACACAGCTATACATTTACAAGGTAATCTCCACCACACAGCTATAAATTTACAAGGTAATCTCCACCACACAGCTATACATTTACAAGGTAATCTCCACCAAACAGCTATACATTAACAAGGTAATCTCCACCACACAGCTATAAATTTACAAGGTAATCTCCACTGCACAGCAAATCTCCACTACAGAGCTATAAATTTAAGGCATTGCCAATAACATCATAAATATACATAGTAAATCTTGAAAAAAATAATTCAAATGCATTGTATTGTTCAAAGATTAACCTATTTGAGTTAAGTACCCTAGTGATGATAACTGTAAGAATAATCAGTATCTCCATCAAGATTCTTTTAAAATAGAGGTTTCATCAGAGAGTTAAAGATTGAAAAAAGATAAATTATACACCTTTACGAACTTGATACTTCAGTTTGTCACACGAAAAGGGTATTCTCCCTTACTTGGGGAGAAGTACATAGAAGTTAGGTGACATGGTAAATTTTTCAGAGATGTGGGTTGCATAAGAAATTATTCTTATCCTGGAAAGTAACCATAGTTAGTAAAGATCTCACCTTCAGGACAAAAGTCCTGTACGACCTTAGCATTTAGTACAGCTGCACATCTCTGTAGAGCAATCTTCTGCTCTCTGTTGAGGGCTGTGCCCAGCAAGCATGGCAACTGGTACTCCAATACATCAACAGTCTACAACCAAATATAGCCAAGTTATAACCGTGTTGTTATATATCAAATGGTACTTCAGCATGTCAAATATCTACCAGGACGGTTAAATCAGATATCAATGTCACAGGGAAGAAAATGCATGATATTTGAGAATGAAATATCTATTTCTCAAGAAGAAGTGAGAAAAGAATTTTTGAGGACAGACATGACAGACTTAACAGGTGATTTGAACAGATTGTGTCAAGCTTATCAAAAACTGTTATAAATGTGCCTTACCATTTTTTCATTCCCCAACACAAATAGCAGAGGCACAGTAAGCATTATTTTTAATATCATTGATTTAGCATTCACTTTGATTAGACTTTGTTTCTGGGTTAAGATTGGTTTATTATCTGTTTTTCTATAAGTGTGTAATACAAAGTATTGATAATTCACATAGAAATACATCTTTTGGTTAGACTTTTACATATTCTGACAGTATTTCACAAGTGTCTCTTACCCAGTATCATGTGAGAGCATAAGCATCGTTCACAAGCATTTTCTAGTTAATCTTACTTTTCCATGAATACAGCAGTGTTGTGAGGAAATTCGAGCACTCTTTCTAATATACATCAGAAAATCAATGCTTTACAATTACTTTATATGTTATTACATTTAAACCCGTCTATAAAGGCCATCCAAGGAAGCAGCGTAAAAAATGGTCTATAAGCACAGGTGGCCTTTATATAGAGGTTTACTAAGGATTGCATTATCTAAGGTACCCAAAAAATGGCCTTTATAGACAAATGACCTTTGTAGAAAGGGGGGCTTTAAGACAGGGTTGATTGCAATATGTTTGATTTTGAAACCATGTTTCAGGCATCCCTTTCGATCAACAAATTCCTTGTTGTCTATCAGAGCTGTCATGTCTTATAAATAATGTGAAAACATTTATAATTCTGGACAGAAAAACAAAATACCCAGGAAACTAATGACTCTATCAAACAATACATATATTCATCTACCTCTCTGCCAACTGAAACAGATTGAACAGCTGTTTTCAGGGCAGTCTTGACCTCTTCAGATCGGGCACAGTCCACTGGCGTGTAACCATAGAGATTCCTAAATTATAAAACAACTCAGGTTAGCTCAAAACTGATTATATTAACCAGAATAACATAATTCAATAAAAAAATAATTCAAAAAAGGCAATTCAATGATCAGATTGTTGTGGACGGCGACTTTTGTCAAGGGGAAGGCGTGAACTTTCAGCATGATGTCCTACAGTTACTGGTACATTGAAACATTAAATCCTGGGATCATATTAACAGACTATTTTTGATGTTTTGTCTTATCTAAATGATTAATATATCTATCAAGATCTCATGTTAAATTTTTTAATGAAGATTTGTCATAATATTAACATTTTTATTGATTTGTCACAATAATCATACTTTTATTGAAATTTTGAATGATATCAATATTTTTATTATGATCTGTAACAATATCTTTGTATCTAACAAAACTTATTACATTTACAATATATCTATAAAGACTTTTTCATAATGATCTGTCCCAATATTAAAATGTCATATTTACAATATTAATACTTTCATTAAGATTTGTCACAATATTAATGGAGTAATGAACTACATTAGTTATTCTGAACATCAAACCTAAGATACTAGGACAGAGTGCCCATTTGAAAAACCTGTGGTCAGTTTAAATAGGTAGATAGTTCAAACACATGACTTCTTTAATAAAAATGATAGTTTTCTGTGTGGTAATAGTTGGAACTGGTAGAACCTGTATATATAGTTCTAACAAGGTTCATGAGTACATATAAACATTGATACAAGTGTTTACCTTGCAGTAAGTGATGCCCCTCTGGATACCAGAAGTGCCACACACTCTACCCTACCATGGGAGACAGCATCGTGAAGAGGTGTGGCATTTTCTGTACCAGGCACATCGATCAGAGCTCCATGGTCCAGCAACAGACGAGCAATGTCTACATAACCATGGTGACATGCTTCATGCTGAAACAGTGTTATTATTCTGAACAACAATGTATAACAAGTTTGCTTAAACAACATTGTAATACTGTACATATCACAGCTTTACATAAATCATTAAAGAATAGTTTTATGATTCTTGAACTTGAATTTTCTTTTTATACAAATTATCACTGTACTATAAATACTGTTCCTGAGATATTTATTAAGTCTAGTATTTTAATTTCATCTGTAATTTTGGTTTCAATATACAGTTGATTCTTGTTATCTCTAATTCTTGTAACTCAGAGATCCCCTTTCATTCAAAGTATTTCGGTATTCCCGGCAAAACTTCCCACCAAACTTTTCACAATCACTTAAATCGAATAATCAGATAGGTAGTTTTCCTACAGGCCCGCTGACTTCAAGCTATTCAGGTTCAACTGTACATGTAGTGTGAAGAATTAGCTTTCACTTCATAATCAATGACTGTTTATACACAGTTGAAATATTTTGCTTCTTAATAATGTACCAGTTATCATCAAATCACAAGGTAAAATTGCAAAATCAGCCTAGAGAAGTTCAATCAAATGTTGATGTATTGCCATTGTACACTAACTAGATAAATAGTTATTTACTTTTCCAATTGAATTAAAAGTATGCTCAATGACCATTATTACTAAATATGTCAGTAATTTTTTCACAATCTTGCCACGAACCATCGTAAAAGGTGAAGCAGAGTCTTCATCCAGTGTATTCAATCAAATCTTTATTATGTCTCTATAGAACCTTTGATAGAATGATAATGCATAGCTGATGATATTTTCTCTTTGTGCATACCAGAGGAGTCCATCCTGCGTTGTCCCTGGTGTTTGGTGTGGCTCCTCCATTCAACAGTTCCTCAACTCTCACAAAATCACCCTTAAAATGTAGAATAACAGGATCAACAATTACAAGCAATACACAAAATGGTCACCAGAAAGTTACCAACATGTTTATAAAATAGATCGGACTACATGACAATATGACCAATATCAGGCAAAAGAACTGATCTATATCAGAAACGAGAGATCCCAGAGGGATCTTGGCGCCCACCATTGTTTTATCTTTTATTTGTTCTATGAATGTTTGATCTTTTCTCTTCTATTTTTGCTCTTAACGATAAACCAGTTTGGCCGACTAATACCCCTTACTCCCCAATCAACAACAGTTTTGGAGGGGGTGCCCCAACAAGATTCTTTCAAGAGGTCTTCATTTGGTCACCACAGCAACCAAATGGAAACAATTTCTTTTTTGAAAATGGTATTGTATTTGTCATCCCCCTTAACCATTTTATATCAATTTTTAACTTAATCTAATATCTTAATTTTGACCAATCAGAAGCCTCCAAAGTGGTTCCATGGTAACAGTTTTGGAACACCTAATATGTCAAATTATAGGCTATAATTAGCTATAGCATTTGATCAAGTTTAAATGAAAAATGAAATGGCCCAACTATATATCATAGGGATGTACTATGCAAAGTTTGAGAGATATTGCTTCAGTACTTCATAAGGTCTACTTGACACAGTATTCCATACAGAATATCTACGTAGGGGCATAACCCTGACAAATTTTGTCAAAATCTTAATGAAAAGCGAAAGGGCGAAACTTTATATCATAAGGATGTAGTATGCCAAATTTGAGAAATAGTATTTTTTTTTAGATACACTTGACACAATATTCCAGACAGACAGACAGTCGGACAGTCAGACAGGGTGATTCAAATATACCCAAACTGCCAAATCCAAGATGGTCAGCTGGAAGCCAATTCGTTTTTTTTATCAGTCCTAAAATCAAAAGGGCAGTAAGGACCAAGAAGAAAATACACAAGAAATTTGAGAAAGATCTATGCAGTAGTTGTCAAGAAATTGCAATAACAAACTTTCAAAGTCAAAATTTTGAAAAAAAAAAATAAAAAAAAAAAAAAACCAATGAGTACTTCTCTAGAAATAGCCATCTGATGATGATGGGCTAAAAATGTCACTCAAACAGATATATTTTCTAAATACTAACAGACCCAGGCCCAACTATCACTTTTAAGTTAATCAAAGTTATCTCCCCTATGCTAGATAAAAAAGAACCTTGATAGTCAAAAGATTTCAAGTGACTTTAAATGAATATGGATCAGTCTATAAACAACAGCAGTAACAAATTTAAACAGAACAGCTAAAACTACCACTTTAAAGTTTTAAAAACATCAAGTGTTTCTCAGAGGAACAAGTATGAGGGTCACCTTACATCAGCTGACAGTACTCATCTGTAACATTTTTCATAATGGAAAGCAAATCCGAATGAATTTTCAGTTGGATATTATCATGATCTCTACAGTAATGGAGGATCAGAATGAGGAATAAAAAGATAGTAATGCTTCTAGTAATGTCAAGTTACCTTTATACAAGCCACCTGTAAGAATGTTTCCCCCTTTGCATTTCTTCTCTCAATCTCATTCACAACCTTCTTTCCAGATCCTGTCAGAGATGTGTTTACAGGGGTCAACTTCCCTCTAGACCTTGTAGCTGGTGACAATGGAATAACAGCTGTAGACCTTTTAGTTAATGCAGTTGGAGATAAACTCCTCCGTGACTTCTTATTCCCCGAAGCTGTTGCACTAACAGATGTGCTCGCAGCTCTAACTACGCCAATAGAATGTCTCTTATTCTTTCCTTTCTTCGGTAGTACATTTTCACTATTTTGGTTACTGTTCGTATCTGACTTTTCCAATAATCTCACTCTTAAATTCCTTGTTTTATTGACAGGAAAGCTCTTCTTACACTGTGTTTTCAACTTTCTGGTTGATGTTGGGGTAGAGCTAGTTTTATCATTAAATGTCTTGACAGTAGACACTGGACTTTCCTGTCCCAATACGTTAGAATGACCAGGAGATTTTGATAGTTTAGTCCTTGATCTGACTGGCCTGGAAGTGTCCTGGAGGATATGGACATCATCAGTAATGGTACTTCCTACTGGTTCATCATTTACCTTCCCCTCTGTATCATGGGTTTCTCTGTCCTCTGTCATCTCCTCATCATCTCTATTGCCAAAGTGCTGTGTCATGGTGCTTTGATTGACTGGAACAGAATCTCGGTTACCTAACTTTGATGCTGGACTAGACAATGGATTACTTTTGCCACCTTTACTTCCTGTGGTAGATCTGAGTTTACCAAGCTTTGGCCCTGGACTATTGGAGGGACCACATTTGGTGGTTGGTGCTTTATCACCTTTTCCAGGTGTAGATTGTAGGTTACCTAGCTTTGGCCCTGGACTATTGGAGGGGCCACATTTGGTGCTTGATACTTTCTCATCTTTTGTGGGTGTAGATCTACGCTGCTGCTGCCTGGTAAGGTTTGATTTTGTTCTTGTATCAGAAGTGGAAAATTTGTGATTACTTGTTGACACTGGTGTGAAGCTTGTTGTCTGGGAGTCTACTAACACAAGAAATTTACATGCAAAATCTTAAAAGAAAAGCTCTTGGAAAGATGTTCTTATATTAAAATATATTAGTATATATCTTTCTAATTGTAAACTCTAATTTGCAGAAGTCAGTCTTAAAAATGAAAAATTGAACCATCTGCCTTAATAAATCTTATTTGATAAAACTGGAGTCCTCCTGAGGGGTTGGGTTTAAATCAACGAAACAGTCCTTCTTTTAATGATGCTGAGAACAATAAACTATTTCAGCCATGGAATATGATCAGGTTTTCTATATTTAATTACAAACTAGTAATTTTTTATGATGGAAAATTATTAAAGCCCTCAAAGACCAGGGTGACTTACAGTACTTGTTAAGTGGTCAGAAGAAAATTACGTTTAATGTCTCATCCCTGCTTTGGACTCTCTAAAACCACTTAAGGCCAAAATTACATGTTCGATAAGAGAAAAATTTTCACTGTATTAGGGCAAAATTATTTTAAAATTCAAGAACAAATAATTTTTTACATGAATATATGTACAAAATAAGATGTCAATTTCTTGCCCATTTTCAAAATATACCAGAATTTCACTTCTAGGCCTAAAACATAGCTCCAAGTAATCTATATCTCTAGTTGGTCTTTTCGAGTTGCACATGATTTATCAAACCCCATCTAGTGGCAATGAAAATACACTTTCTGAGAAACTGATCGAAACAAAGACCAAGATGCAAGTTCCAACAAAATGAGACAACTTTAAGTCTTTTCTCAGCTTCTTCATTCATTAAAAAGACCTCTGTTTCACACAAAATATTGATGTCAACTGCTGAAAATAAAATGGATAACAAGTTTTGTTTTTGTTGATCTGCTTTAAGCTGACATTACCTGGTGTACTAGTCAGTGCTTCATCCAGTTTCTGACAAAGAGTAACCAAGGTGAAGAGTTGACGATTAACATGTGCGTCACGTACATCTGTCGGAATGAGGCAGACTGGACAGCTTTTACCCAAAACATCTTCACAACAATCCCTAAAATCACAAGCTTATTATTATCATCCATGTAATTATAACAAAACAGATTCTAAACTTTATCAATGGTAGTAAAGCATCTTAACAACACTCTAAAACCTATCCTCGATACTCTGGGGTTATGATCAGCTGCTCGCATCTCCTAGAAGATTTCATTACAAAACTTAAGTAATTTGCTTGGTCCAGACTGGGTTTAAGGAGAAAATAACTGACCAATCACTGACCGATATGCCCCTTTGAACATTACAAAGGAGCAACATCCAACTTCAAAACCAGTACGACATATATCATCATGCAACAATGAGATTTGCTTGATGTACATCAAACTAGTCTTCTCATCTTGTCCAAAAGATGTTACACATGGAACATATAATTCAGCCAGGAAATGTCCCAGGGGTGCAACCCCTGGAGTATCAAGGATGTCACAAACCCCAAATTTTCAAAAAAAAAAAAAAAAAAAAAGGCAAAGTTTATGGTCAATGTAAACAGGTATACAACTAAATCAATTTGAAAAAAAGCCAGACTTCTATAATGGAAAACATATAATAGACTTTTCTCCCATGTTATTTCAACAAAGTTTTCTTAAGTTGATACTTTCAGTTTTAGAAACTGATAATACTCTTTCCCTTGGTATATTACAATGAAATCAGTTAAGCATAAGAAGTAAAATATAGTCTTCTGTAGAAAATACAAACCAATGTGGGTAAGGCTTAAACTAGTGCTGCCATAATATATTGCAATGAAGAGCAACTGTGATACATACCACAATATATTGCCATGTATCAGAAATGATAAAAACATTAAGCCTTACTGTTGGCTCTTGATACATTTGTAGAGTAATTTCACTATTCAAGAACAAGACACTTGTTCGATTAGAACTTTTATGTTTAATAACAGTTGCTATTGTTCAAATCAGTCTATCGGGGATAGCTCTGGTTTGAAGAACAAAATCCTTTTATTCAAATTCAGGTGTGATATTGGTTTAGGTAACAGTCACACAGGATGTGATAGCCCTGCCTAGTCCAGCTGTAAGTCGTAAGAGCTACAGCAGGTGCCCAAGACACAAATACCAAAATATTGTTGTAAATATCCAGGATTACATTGTATAAGTGATCATGTTTTTGAAACCAAAAGCATCCACAATACTCAAAGTTCTCAGATAGTCAATAATAAATTGTACAACTGAATTGGTGATGTCCATGCTTAGTGGAGATTTCAATTTATATTTTGCACTCAAAATGTATCTAAAAGAAGGTTGTTGAGGCTGAAGCCATGTACATATTTGCTGTGTTTTACTCTCTCTACTTATGGCAAATGAATCCTACCTTTACCAACTGTCTTGATTTTCTTCATTGGTGATGCCTTGAAAGATGTGTTATAAGGTTTGTCATTCCACTACTGTATTTGACCAGTGTTGCATATTTGGCACAATGCAACACCAGGTTCAATTATTTGTTTTCAAGCAGAAATGTTTTCATGCACCACTTTTTTTCTTTTTGTTCTGAATCAAATTCAATTTGTCCCTCATGCTTGGTTGTCACGTATATAAGATGCTTGATCAAGAAATAAAACCTTAAATATTTGAAGTCTCATTAAAGTGATAGAGAGGTAAGAAGAATACTTCCTTATAGTGAAAAACTGGTGTATAATTATCTTATTGCTGTAGATATATTTATATAGCACATTATATATCAATATATTGTAACAGCACTAGCATAACCCTCATTTTTCAGATATTCAACATACCTGAATTTATAAAGTTTGTTAGCTATTGCTACCTCCATACTGAACCATTCAATAGGGTTCATCATTTTGTTACTAATGAAAGTTCCCACATAATGCTGGTCAGTTACTTATGTTACCTGCAGTATATGTGTTCACAGCTGCCAAGTGTACATGGACTACTAGCAATCTTGTCACTGAAATATTAAGTCATTAGTAATATTAGGCAACATGTAAATATTAGAATTGTACAGATACATAGTAATGTATGCAGTGATTTTATTTTCTATCTAGACAATAATACTGCAGATGGTTGATTATATTTACTGTTACTTTCTGTCTCTTATATCAGTGACGTATAATACAGTATTATACGTTCCTGTTTATATATGTACCGATTAAACTGTTGGTCATAGAACTAAAGTAAGCATTTCCATACAGTTAGCTCACTTTCTTGTATTGAATATTGAAAAACTTCCATGTTCTATATGGTGCAATCAGCCATAAAACATAAAGAAGGCTCACAACATTTGAGACTTCCATTATCTGTCAGAGTTAACAGCCCGAGATTCACATACATCCGGCGGAGGGTACTCCGATCCGTGAATTAACATTCGTCGTGATTTCATGCTCAGACGATTTCAGAGTGAAAAGAAGACTTAGCAAGTTCAAATAAATGATAATTGTACCATTTGGAACATTTCAGGAGTGCCTGCAATTCAGACAAAGCCGTTCTTGTGTGCAGATACTGTACTGCCATTTTCGTGTTTACAATCCCTTCCAGCTGATTTTCAGTTTCCCGCCAATACACACCTCCGGAAATAGCTTACATATTACCCATGAACCATCACCCATCATGGAAGCAAGGAAGAGGATGGAGGATGTTGGCTGAAGATGTAAGCGTTATACAAATTAATTGTGCGAGGTTTAAGAGTTAATATTAAGTCTGATGCATGCTTCTATGAAATAAGATTACAGCTGCTTATATTATGATACAATCCTGTAAATTTGCTGTATACGGTTGACTTCCTAATGTTGCGTATTTCCGCAGATATCTCATTAGGTTTTGATCGACAGCAATTTGACAACCAATCATAATCATGACAAATCAATTAAGATATATCTCCATAATGATAAAATTATGTCGATTTAAAAACTAAAAGACATGCTGGAGTCTGATGTGAAAGTGAATCGAGGTGAGCTATGAAACGCAATATTCTTCATCAGGTTACTTTTACTGGTTTGATTAAAAACGAAGTTTTGGGTCAACCATCTTGTTAATCTTTCACTTAGGAAACTGCCTCTTGTTTTAGGGAGACTATCTGTTTACAAAGACAGATATTTCCCACTTTATTTTAATAGCCTGGAAAAATGTATAATCTAATGTAACAATTATTCCATTAGTTACCCAAATATGAGAAACCTTGTAAATTTAGTGAAATATGAAGGCACTATAATTATATTATATTAAAAAATCATATCACTACTAATAAAGATGCTGGAATGATGGACCAGATAGCGATGTTTTGGAAAGGGAATCTTGGAAGTCGATGATTGACTGGAAAAGAGATCTAGGGCTAAAAGTATTACTTTTTGAATGAATAAATATCTTGTATATTGATCAATGTATGTAAGGTCTCTGAACATATTTTTGGTTTGCAAGCAGTTTTAAGCCTCCCAATAATTTCAAAGAATTGCATATTTTCATGAAAAGATGTAGATCATCCTGATATGAACTTGATCTAAATGATCTTTTTTAATTATAAGGTGATTGCAAATCTGAGTCACCTTCCTAAACAGGAAATGGCAGTAGGAAATATATTTGACAAGCTTGCTTTAATCAAACTGACCTATTTTTGAAATTTCATTTATTTGTTTTTATTGTTAATTTCTAGTGTTGTTCAGAGTGAATTGAATTTGAGTGATATGTTTACTATGATTATCCAAATGAATCTTGAAAATATGTAAAAATGAAACGATATTTCATATTTCAGTGCTGCAGTCTCTTAATAGGAGCTGAGCAACAAGACATGATGGGTTGATATGTAAGCTTTCCTGTTGACATCAAAGCTCTCTACAATTATGGCACTGCAATGGTATAAGATATAACTTACAGGACATTAAACAGGAGTTCGGATTGAACTCATTTAGGAACATGGCTGAGGCTATACCGCGGTTGCCTGCTGAATTTTCTGCAGCAGATGATTTATCGCTGCCTACACCTTCCTCTCCACTGATGTCCCCTCTAAATCCACTACATATCCGAGAGAGAAGCAACAGTGAGTCCGACATTGCTACACTTAGTCCACAAAATTTATCATGTTTAGAAGTGGACAGGAGCTTTGTGGACCTGTCAAATGACAGCACCATCACAATTCAATGGGACATTAAGGAGGATGTAGGCTCTGATGACCTCATTGGTCTTTATCCTTCAGGTAAACAATTACACATTAGATAAAAAGAATTGGATAATTTTTCGTGAGTCCATAGCACCTTTTTCTGTTAAGTTATGAAGATTTTCCTTACTTAGTGATGAATTATTAAAATGTAGATGAGCTACAGGAGAGTCATGATCATGAAAGCTGGACTTAGTATATCTCTTTCCCACAACTACCATTTTTGACCCTACTAATTTAATGATGCATTCAGTGTTCTTCATGCATGATCCTAAATCTATTAATAGAAAATACTTTAAAAATGGACTTGATAATATAAATGTAATGGATAGATATGTCTTATATCCATTGTTCTTATTAATAAATGAGACTTTGAAGGGAGATTGATTTTTACGAGTGTAGAACTACATAGACATATAATTATATTAACCTATGCTAGAGCTAGAAAATTTTGTTTCAAGTATTGTGAAAATTTTGAAAGTAAAGGTCAAGATAGTAGAAATAAGAAGGTTGAATCTCTAAAATCTGTCTCCAGTCTATAACTCTATATATTACAAAACACTCCTGGCTACTTTCAAAATAAATATTATAGATTCGGTCAGAATGTCTTCATTGGCAAACATCTATATATAGCTTTGTAAAGTTTTTCTAAATCATAGAGCCATAGGAAGTGTCCTGTTTGATAAAATGCATTGAATTTTGCCTTTATCATGACTTGAGGAATAAGGAATATAATAAAGCATATTCAGCAGAGATCAGTTCTGGTTTAATGTCAGACTTTTCAAGTAACACTGTTTATTTAGAGGACTAATTTGAGCTATTTATTTAGAGAGGGACTAATTTGAGTGATACATGTTTTGATGTATTATTCCAACAGTAGCTTACTATTTATTCCAGTTCAATTTGATTTGTGTTTTACAGGTGAGACTGATTCTTCAAAGTTTTTGGACAGCAAGAATCGGGGTGTGAACGGTGGACAAACAGGTCAGATTCTGTGGGATCTGACTGAAGTCATCCATCACTTTACAGACAGTAAGTACATATAAGTATAGATAGTTTAAATAGGTTCCTCCCTATGTGTGGTGTGTACATGACTTTGAGAGGCTGCAATATATTTGTATAATTAGCCTTGTTGTGATAGGAGGGAAATTAAGCTGTCTGTATAATGTCACTACGCTGAAGTATACTACCGAAGGCATCCAGTAGGACACACCGCAAGGTCACATTGTACTGGCAAAGAGCAAACCAGTCATTACACTGCCATAATTCTGAGCATAAAGCATGGGAATTAACAACCATTTTTAAAGATTTTTATCTCTCGACCAAGGAACAGAACCCAAAGCCTCTCCACAGAGGTGAATGCTCAACTAAAACGGGAGCTTGTGTCAATGGAGTTAATAAGAAAGAAATTGATCCACGAAAAGGAAAGGAAAAATCACATCCAATGATGCAGTGGTGGCTGCAGGTACAATGATTCCTCCTTACCTGCGGGGACTGAGGTGTAATACATGGCCTACCTGCATGGCTTAAGGTGTGATATGTGGCCTACCAGCAGGACCTGTGGTGTAGTACACACCCTACCTGCAGGGCCTATGGTAAAGTATATGCTTTATTCACAGGGCCTGTGGTGTAGTACCAGTATATACTTTATTCACAGGGCCTATGGTGTAGTA
Organism: Ylistrum balloti; assembly: GCF_031769215.1. Taxonomy (NCBI): domain Eukaryota; kingdom Metazoa; phylum Mollusca; class Bivalvia; order Pectinida; family Pectinidae; genus Ylistrum; species Ylistrum balloti. Next base: position 238,328 of record NW_026781877.1, on the reverse strand, counting down.
TATGCTTCACTAACAGGGCCTATGGTGTAGTATATACTTTATTCACAGGGCTTATGGTGTAGTATATACTTTATTCACAGGGCTTATGGTGTAGTATATATGCTTCACAAACAGGGCCTGTGGTATAGTATATACTTTACTTAACGTTGCCTATGGTGTAGTATATACTTTACTTACAGGGCCTATGGTGTAGTATATACTTTACTTACAGGGCCTATGGTGTATATACTTTACTAGCAGGACCTATGGTGTAGTATATACTTTACTGACAGGGCCTATGGTGTAGTATATGCTTTACTTACAGGGCCTATGGTGTATATACTTTACTAACAGGGCCTATGGTGTAGTATATACTTTACTGACAGGGCCTATGGTGTAGTATATACTTTACTGACAGGGCCTATGGTGTAGTATATACTTTACTGACAGGGCCTATGGTGTAGTATATACTTCACTAACAGGGCCTATGGTGTTGTATATGCTTCACTAACAGGGCCTATGGTGTAGTATATACTTTACTTACAGGGCCTATGGTGTAGTATATACTTTACTGACAGGGCCTATGGTATAGTATATACTTCGCTAACAGGGCCTATGGTGTAGTATATGCTTTACTGACAGGGCATATGGTGTAGTATATACTTTACTGACAGGGCCTATGGTGTAGCATATACTTTACTGACAGGGCTTATGGTGTAGTATATGCTTCACAAACAGGGCCTGTGGTATAGTATATACTTTACTTATGTTGCCTATGGTGTAGTATATACTTTAATAACAGGGCCTATGGTGTAGTATATACTTTACTTACAGGGCCTATGGTGTATATACTTTACTAACAGGGCCTATGGTATAGTATATACTTTACTTATGTTGCCTATGGTGTAGTATATACTTTAATAACAGGGCCTATGGTGTAGTATATACTTTACTTACAGGGCCTATGGTGTATATACTTTACTAACAGGGCCTATGGTGTAGTATATACTTTACTTACACAGCCTATGGTGTAGTATATGCTTTACTTACAGGGCCTATGGTGTATATACTTTACTAGCAGGACCTATGGTGTAGTATATACTTTACTGACAGGGCCTATGGTGTAGTATATGCTTTACTTACAGGGCCTATGGTGTATATACTTTACTAACAGGGCCTATGGTGTAGTATATACTTTACTGACAGGGCCTATGGTGTAGTATATACTTTACTTACAGGGCCTATGGTGTATATACTTTACTAACAGGGCCTATGGTGTAGTATATACTTTACTGACAGGGCCTATGGTGTAGTATATACTTCACTAACAGGGCCTATGGTGTTGTATATGCCTATATGGTGTAGTATATACTTTACTTACAGGGCCTATGGTGTAGTATATACTTTACTTACAGGGCCTATGGTGTAGTATATACTTCACTTACAGGGCCTATGGTGTAGTATATACTTCACTTATAGGGCCTATGGTGTAGCATATACTTTACTTACAGGGCCTATGGTGTAGTATATACTTTACTTACAGGGCCTATGGTGTAGTATATACTTTACTTACAGGGCCTATGGTGTAGTATATGCTTCACTAACAGGGCCTATGGTGTAGTTTATGCTTTGCTGACAGGACCTATGGTGTAGTATATACTTTACTTACAGGACCTATGGTGTATATACTTTACTTACAGGGCCTATGGTGTTGTATATACTTCACTAACAGGGCCTATGGTGTAGTATATACTTTACTGACAGGGCCTATGGTGTAGTATATGCTTTACTGACAGGGCCTATGGTGTAGTATATGCTTTACTAACGGCCTATGGTGTTGTATATACTTTACTTACAGGGCCTATGGTGTAGTATATACTTTACTTACAGGGCCTATGGTGTAGTATATACTTCACTTACAGGGCCTATGGTGTAGTATATACTTCACTAACAGGGCCTATGGTGTAGCATATACTTTACTGACAGGGCCTGTGGTGTAGTATATACTTTACTGACAGGGCCTATGGTGTAGTATATACTTTACTTACAGGGCCTATGGTGTAGTATATGCTTCACTAACAGGGCCTATGGTGTAGTTTATGCTTTGCTGACAGGGCCTATGGTGTAGTATATACTTTACTGACAGGGCCTATGGTGTAGTATATACTTTACTTACAGGGCCTATGGTGTAGTATATGCTTCACTAACAGGGCCTATGGTGTAGTTTATGCTTTGCTGATAGGGCCTATGGTGTAGTATATACTTTACTGACAGGGCCTATGGTGTAGTATATACTTTACTTACAGGACCTATGGTGTATATACTTTACTTACAGGGCCTATGGTGTAGTATATACTTTACTTACAGGGCCTATGGTGTAGTATATACTTTACTGACAGGGCCTATGGTGTAGTATATGCTTCACTAACAGGGCCTATGGTGTAGTATATACTTCACTAACAGGGCCTATGGTGTAGTATATACTTTACTGACAGGGCCTATGGTGTAGTATATGCTTCACTAACAGGGCCTATGGTGTAGTATATGCCTTTCCTGCAAGGCATATGGTGTTGTATATGTTTTACTTACAGGGCCTATGGTGTAGTATATGCTTCACTAACAGGGCCTATGGTGTAGTATATACTTTACTTACAGGGCCTATGGTGTAGTATATACTTTACTGACAGGGCCTATGGTGTTGTATATGCTTTACTTACAGGGCCTATGGTGTAGTATATACTTTACTTACAGGGCCTATGGTGTAGTATATACTTTACTTACATTGCCTATGGTGTAGCATATACTTTACTTACAGGGCCTGTGGTGTAGTATATACTTTACTTACAGGGCCTATGGTGTAGTATATGCTTTACTAGCAGGATCTGTGGTGTAGTGTATGCCTTTCCTGCAATGCATATGGTGTAGTATTGCTGCTAAATGTATGTTAATAAGGTATATACTTGATAAGACATGCAAGTTATGAAGTCTGCATATTAAATTCTTTAATGTGATATTACATATCTATGTTACAAATCTAAATACATAATTTATTTAACTTTACAGTGGAATCTCGGATCACATTTAAGTATTTTTTGGGAACAACTGGAGAATTGGTTGCTACAAGTCAATCTGTGTGTGTGAGGAACCCAATGGTGACTTCACAAGTAAGTCTTATTTTTATATCATAAGCACTCAGACTCCCTTTATGAAGCACAGAAGTCTTCTCCAAATTTTGTAAATAGTGTTTGAAAAACCCTCTGTTTGCATTTGTTATACTGACATCTGGTAGGTGTTGTGGAAGTTTGTTTCAGTATAAAAAACTTTTATTTAAGGGTTTTATCATCATTAATTTTGTAATTAGTGCAAGCCACTGGCTACTATCCCAAACATCAGACATTTCATCACAGAAACTCTTGTCCATCAAAACATCTGGCATTTTAGCTGTAAAGACAGAGGATAGTTATTTATATATATCCAAATTACGGGGAAAAGGTCCTCTGACTTTAACACTAGCTAATCCTGTTGATGGAAGACTAGTAAGTAAATGATGAAATTCATACTCTTTATTATTAGAGACTAAGGTGATGAGACAATTATCATTCCTAATGGTTGCGGTGATGACCTTTATGCTATACTCACCAAGTAACAAACTCTTGTCAGGAGTTATCATACAAGCTGAAAGAACAAATACCTGTCAAGTGTCAAGTTTTGACTGAACACAGCAAACAAAATTCTGGAGGCACTTTCTATCTGCAAGGGATTATAAAACTCCTTTTAAATGTGAAAAAATAATTAATAAGCAATTACTATTTACCAATTGATCAGATATAGTAGTAAAAAAAGATAATTGTCGCAATCCTGCTATTTCTTAACCTTACCAGGTGGTGGCCACATGGTAAACAAAACACCTGTATAATGCTAGTCTCCTGACAAAATGTGACAGAATGCTAGTCTCCTGACAAAATGTGACAGTATAGTGGTAAATACCCATGCCTTGATAGTCTTTATGGACACTAGAAAATTGATACTTTTGGTGACTTATAATTATCTCCCGCGAAACATATTAGCAAGGGAAATTTGTATGTCCACCAGTCTGTGTGTTTCTGTACCTGGGCATTTCCAGGACCAGAGACAAGAAAACTACTTAAAACTTTGTACAGTTATCAAATCAGTACTTTTGTAATGCCCTACACTTTATCGATTACAATGGCAACAGATTGGCCAAATTACAAATTTTAGTTTCTCTGAGGCCAAATTACAAATTTTAGTTTCTCTGAGGCCAAATTACAAATTTTAGTTTCTCTGAGGCCAAATTACAAATTTTAGTTTCTCTGAGGCCAAATTACAAATTTTAGTTTCTCCGAGGCCAAATTACAAATTTTAGTTTCTCTGAGGCCAAATTACAAATTTTAGTTTCTCTGAGGCCAAATTACAAATTTTAGTTTCTCCGACCCATAAATTTGAAACTGTTCAAGATAACTATCAGGTACTCAAAAGTTTGTACAGTTTCCATGCTAGTACTATAGTGCTATGTAGAAGTTTTCCATTTGAATACTTTTTCTGTTACCAAGGGAACAGGTCAAACTAGTAAATTTTGTCCCCTTATCATCCTATCACTCTAGTGGTATATTTTGCATTTGGGGAGTTTTTCCTTATTTCCATGAAAATGGGTTAGAAACAGGCAAAAATACAAATTTCAATGAATGCAAGCAGGGGACATACTCGTTATTAAGACTGGGAACATTTAGATGACCTCCCCCCCTCTTGAACCTTGACATGTTTCGCTGCCCTGGTTATAACTAAACACTAAATTGAATGTGTTATCCAGTAAAATAAATTGTAATCTTTGATTGGTTGAAAAACATAAATAACATATTTGAATGAAATATTAAAATTGTTACAAATACTTAGCAGTTACGTTTCTGTTGCCTGTCAATATATAATCCTTTTATATTTGCTGATGATTCAAACCGTACTGAAAAAAAACATCAACATTAAAAGATGATCTGTAGAAAAAAATATCAGTCACAGTGGTGAAATGGAGTGGATGTCTTTTATTGTAATGTTAACATATGATTGTGTGTATCAAACAACAATGTGTGGGATCTGAATAATGTCTTGTTTTGTGTTTATCTTGTTTAAGTTGTGTGTAGGGTCTACTGAACTGATTTTAAGCCTACCATTGTCTAGGTTGATCATACTACGCTGAGCTATTTTGTTCTTCTTTATGAAACGTTAACCGATTTGCCATTTTCTGAACAATCGTGTAAGAGAAAGTTACTGCTGTAAGAGAAACACTAATTCTCATAGGATCAAGCTCATGAACTGCAATACCTGGCTTCTCCACTTTGCTCTATGCAGTGTTTATATTGGGTCATGACCTTTGGGGTATAGAAATCCAATGATGATCCCTTAAATATGCAAAAAAAAGTTAATGACCTTGACATATTTAAGGTCATAGGGGTTGTATTTGTTAAAACACTGAAGAACTTCTTATTATTATTAATAAAATCCTAGAATCCTCAATGGCCAGTAAATGAATTGATTGACAAAGCAACATGCTTAAGTTTGAAAAAACTTTCAGATAAAACAGGATAAAGATAGACAGCTTGCCACATGTTAAACAAGCTTTCATTAAGAGTGGTAGGCATGACAAATCTCGATCATGTATGTGCTTTATTAGGAAAGCATGCAAAGCGAGGGTGTAAATAATTTTACTCTTACTTCAAATTGTGGTCTACAGTTTAAAGGGAATATCAAGGGAGGGAGACATTTGTGATACATAACAGTATTTCTGTAAATAATCTCCTTTATAGATCATTTTTTAATGAGTGTGATATTTTCTAATATTATTTCCGATATTGTATTTAGTTATCATTACTTTATTTTCATATCAAATTCCACGCTTTTTAATTAAAAAAGAAATGAAGCAGTCAAGAACATGCATTGAATTATAAGCTTATATCATTGAAACAATGATAATTGGTTTGATAGGTTATGTGTGTTTTATACCCAGAGATACTTATACAGGGATATATCTGCATGGAGTCTCTATAGTCCTTTACTCCTGCGATTTTGATGGGACGCTTAGAATTTCTAGAAATACTTAAATTTTACGTTGTGGGACCATTGTTTTAACAGTAATGTAGAATAGAACTTGTGAAAATAAATTGTAAATTGATCACAGTCATACCCAGCTTGCATGCAATCTTGATATTCTGAAATGTCAGCACTTCTTAAGATACAGTGACAAGAAGATATTGTTGTCTATTGGGACATGTCAGAAGCATTCTGAAAACTGTAATATTTCTTTTTTTTTAAAATCACAATTTGACAGCATTGTAATATGCATTGTCTGCTATTGTAAGCTTGAATGATGATGAAATTTTAGTTTATTGTTCTCACAGAAAATGGTCACTTGAGCAATTGTAGTGGGGTGTTCGATTTTTCAGTTTAAATAATGTGCATCCCCTTTAACTCCAAATCCTGGATCCGCACCAGCTGTCTCTGTTTAAAAAAATCATCACATTGTGCACATGCAGCACTCATAATCCAAGGGTAGACTAGACCTAAGGCTACGTACATTACATGCTTATGTGTCCCTTGATAGGAATTGATATGTCCAAGGATAGTAAAACCATTCCAGTTGGAGAATTTAATGGTTGTATTCCCTTTACTATCACTTTCATGAGCTTTTCACATGATGATAAGAAAAGTAGTGAGAAAGTCTCATGTATCACTTTTCTCTGCTTGTAAGTTTGTTTCAATTAACCTGTTGTGTAACCCCTATTAATTATGTAGGTCATATTCTACTTAAATGGTTATTGTTTCTTAGTATGGTTCGTACAAATTGGCTGAACTGTTTTAATTATTATTTAAAGAATAAATTGTGTGATAAAGCCATTATTTTTTTTTAATTAATATTTATAAAAGAAGGATATTACTTTCATGTAATAGATGCATATCTTTGAATGAACTGATTTTCAATACTTTGCTGGATAATACAAGTGATTTGAGCGCTTGGATATGCCTGCCCAATTTGAAGTGTATATACTCCTACATTTATAGTAAGACGAAGGGGTGCTACTAGTGAGGCCATGACAGGGCCAGGCACCTGTTGGTATTAGCTACCTACCTACTTGTGTTATTTCTATAAGCAGAAAAATAAGAATAATTGCTGTATTTCAAATCTTTGAAATGAAAAGGCTTTTACACCATTAAGTTACATGTGTAACATAGTGAGAAAGTGAGAATTGTATAATCATGGTAAAGGATCTGACCCTGACACAATGGTATCTGTGTGTACCTACTTGTATATATATATAGGCTTTTAAGGAGAATTGACAGAGACTTGAGTTACAAGCCAATTTACAGAAAGTAGATCTATATCTCGTTTTCTGGTGTCTGATCCTCTACATATCTGTGTGACCAGCTTCTTGTAAGATCTATTGTAACAGTGAGATTGATGTTAAAGCATGGGTGTGTTTATGGTAAATTGTAGACCGTTGTAACACATGTACATTGTGTGTGTGATTTTCTTATGATGTCATACATGTATATGTAGCTGGATTATCAAAATAAACAATTCATCTGTCTTATTCTTTGCAATTAATTCAAAAGAAAATTCTGATCAGAAAAGGTTAAAACTTTGATCTTCCTGTAATGTGTAACAATAGATATTGTACTCAGGTATGTAGATTTTTACTGCTCATGTAGAATCATATGAGGTTTTCAAAAATAGACTTGTCACTTTATTTTATAGATAAATCTTAATCACGATTAATCCATGTCAACTTTTATCTATTAGTCACTTCAACAGAGTACAAATTTAGTCCTACACAATAGTTAATAATTTTTCAGTATTTTATCGGTTAAGCAATACTTCAGGAAAATTTTTTATAAAAAATATGATTTCAGTGAAATTGATTATCAAAAGGATATTCTAAGACATACATGTTGTGAACAAATATGATAATGATTAAATCTGATTATCTGTATTTTGTAAGGAGCCCATATGTTTGAACACTGTTTCATTTATTGGTATGCTGTTGTAATGAAAACGCTTTCAGAGCTGAATTTTACTTTACATGTGCACTATGGGAGTGTGGTCTATATTTGTATAGAATGAGCTTAAGTTTGATGTAATTTATTAGACAAAGAAAAGAGAGTGGCCGTCTTTGTACAAAGGGAACCACCACAAGTAGCTAATTAGGTTATTTGGTACCAGATTAAAAACTGCTGGGCAGACAGTGTGGTTTTAACGTGTATTGATTTTAATCTTAGTAAGTATAGGATGTTTAAGTATTCAGGAAGTTTGATCTTAACCAATTTTGGAGAAATCTTTACTTCAGAGAGATCACAATTAAATAAAGCGATGATAAAACTGTATAGATATATATATAGCTACAACCAGGTTTAATGTATGGATTTAATTCAACCAAGTAAGAAGTCGTTGATACAGAAATTGGTATTATACACTTGAGTTAGGTCTGCCAGACATGTTTAATGCACAATCCTCTTTGGATTCCACAGGAGAAATACATGATCTCATCATATTGCTTCATATATGTGATTAAGTCTCTCTCTTTTTGAAACAGCATAAATATTAAGAAAACAATTAAATCACCTATAGTTAAGGCTCAAATGTGAAATTTGATGGAGTATATCTAGAGTAATATTTTGTATTTATGGTGATCCAATCAACACAGAATTTGCATAGATGGTGATTGACATTACAGGACCTAACGCAGATGGAAATTTACTTTGTGTAAAATCAGAATTAGTGTAGATGGTGATTCACAAAACCAAATTTGTGCAGATGGTAATTCATATAAATAATATTTTGTATTAATGGTGATTCACAACATAGAATTTGTGTAGATGGTGATTCACAAAACCAAATTTGTGCAGATGGTAATTCATATAAATAATATTTTGTATTAATGGTGATTCACAACACATAATTTGTGTAGATGGTGATTCACAACACATAATTTGTGTAGATGGTGATTCACAACACAGAATTTGTGTAGATGGTGATTCACATGTAGACGGTGATTCACAACACATAATTTGTGTAGATGATGATTCACAACACATAATTTGTGTAGATGATGATTCACAACACATAATTTGTGTAGATGGTGATTCACAACACAGAGTTTGTGTAGATGGTGATTCACAACACAGAGTTTGTGTAGATGGTGATTCACAACACAGAATTTGTGTAGATGGTGATTCACAACACAGAATTTGTGTAGATGATGATTCACAACACATAATTTGTGTAGATGGTGATTCACAACACATACTTTGTAGATGGTGATTCACAGTACAGAATTTGTGTAAATAAGTATTTACAACACAAAATATGTGTAGATGGTGATTGACAACACAGAATTTGTGTAGATATTAATTCACATTTGGAATTTGTGTAGATAAATGTTTACTTCACAGAATGTAATCTTTCATTGTTTTAGAAACAAAAGTTTGCTAGGTCAAGTGTAAAATAGGAAGTAATTATGTACATTAGTTGTTTTGTAAGTGAGTGAAATATTTCTTCAAAATCTAGACTTGTATTCATGCTTTGTGGTTATGAGGACTTAGATCTAGATCAGTTCTCTGTTGCTTCCTGATTGTGTAAGCTGAACGTAAGCATAAGAAGACTACTAATAAGCCTCTTACTCACCAACATAAATAGTCCAGTTCAATTGATCAGCTAATAGATCTGGATAAAAAGGCAGGATTCTAAATATCTGTCTGTGATATGTAATACAATACATAGACCTGTTGTGAAAAAGGATGGTTGAATAAATATGAATTATAGATAATAAATTGGTAATAAAGGTACCTGTTATAAAGGATGGGTTATTATATAAGAACACCTGTTATAAATGATGTGTTATTATATAAGAACACCTGTTATAAATGATGGGTTATTATATAAGGACACCTGTTGTAAAGGATGGGTTATTATATAAGGACACCTGTAATAAATGATGTGTTATTATATAAGAACACCTGTTATAAATGATGGGTTATTATATAAGGACCTGTTGTAAATTATATAAGGATGATATAAAAGGATGGTAAATGATGATTATATAAGAACACCTGTTATAAATGATGTGTTATTATATAAGAACACCTGTTATAAATGATGGGTTATTATATAAGGACACCTGTTGTAAAGGATGGTTATTATATAAGGTACACCTGTTAATAAATGATGGGTTATTATATAAGGACACCTAATAAATGGATGGGTTATTATATAAGGACACCTGTAATAAATGATGTGGTATTATATAAGGACACCTGTAATAAATGTTATTATATAAGGACACCTGTAATAAATGATGGGTTATTATATAAGGACACCTGTAATAAATGATGGGTTATTATATAAGGAAACCTGTAATAAATGATGGGTTATTATATAAGAACACCTGTAATACACCTGTAATAAATGATGGGTTATTATATAAGGACACCTGTAATAAATGATGGGCTATTATATAAGGACACCTGTAATAAATGATGGGTTATTATATAAGGACACCTGTTGTAAAGGATGGGTTGTTATATAAGTGTACCTGTTATAAATGAGTGTTATTATATAAGGACACCTGTAATAAATGATGGGTTATTATATAAGGACACCTGTTATAAATGATGGGTTATTATATAAGGACACCTGTAATAAATGATGTGTTATTATATAAGGACACCTGTAATAAATGATGGGTTATTATATATATAGGACACCTGTAATAAATGATGTGTTATTATATAAGGACACCTGTAATAAATGATGTGTTATTATATAAGGACACCTGTAATAAATGATGGGTTATTATATAAGGACACCTGTAATAAATGAGTGTTATTATATAAGAACACCTGTAATAAATGATGTTATTATATAAGGACACCTGTAATAAATGATGGGTTGTTATATAAGAACACCTGTTATAAATGAGTGTTATTATATAAGAACACCTGTAATAAATGAGTGTTATTATATAAGAACACCTGTAATAAATGATGGGTTATTATATAAGGACACCTGTAATAAATGATGGGTTATTATATAAGGACACCTGTAATAAATGAGTGTTATTATATAAGAACACCTGTAATAAATGATGGGTTATTATATAAGGACACCTGTAATAAATGATGGGTTATTATATAAATGATGGGTTATTATATAAGGACACCTGTTAAATGTAATATAAGGATGGGTTGTTATATAATAAATGATGGGTTATTATATAAGGACACCTGTAATAAATGAGTGTTATTATATAAGAACACCTGTAATAAATGATGGGTTATTATATAAGGACACCTGTAATAAATGATGTGTTATTATATAAGGACACCTGTAATAAATGATGGGTTATTATATAAGGACACCTGTAATAAATGATGGGTTATTATATAAGGACACCTGTAATAAATGATGGGTTATTATATAAGGACACCTGTTATAAGGAGGTTCTGACATCTATGAAGATAATGTCATTGTCATTACAATTCACTTCAATGTTTTGCTTGAAAAAAAAGAAGACCTAATGTTAAGTTTTATAGCTCGATCACATAGTGGACACCTTAACATATTCAACTTATACATATATTACAGTTCAGAAAACAGTTTTTGAAGTTTGCATCCAGCTCAATTTTGCATAATCTCATAAAGTGCTAGCATTACTCTGTCAAATCTGGAATATACTAGACTTAAACCACCTGATAGAATATGCAAGTTTTATTCCAATGGTGTATGTTTTGGTTAAGAATATCAAGAGAAATGACTGCAAGATGTTCATGACTTGGTTACTTTCCTCTAGAATTAACAGATATTTCTAAGGGAGTATGAGTATATATGACTTAACAGATATTTTAAGAGAGTATGAGTATATATCACTTGACGGATATTTCTAAGAGAGTATGAGTATACATGACTTGACGGATATTTCTAAGAGAGTATGAGTATATATCACTTGACGGATATTTCTAAGAGAGTATGAGTATACATGACTTGACGGATATTTCTAAGAGAGTATGAATATATATCACTTGACGGATATTTCTAAGAGAGTATGAGTATACATGACTTGACGGATATTTCTAAGAGAGTATGAGTATACATGACTTGACGGATATTTCTAAGAGAGTATGAGTATATATCACTTGACGGATATTTCTAAGAGAGTATGAGTATACATGACTTGACGGATATTTCTAAGAGAGTATGAGTATACATGACTTGACGGATATTTCTAATGCAGATTGCGAGATACGTACTGATCAATACTGGAGGAGCAGCATGTCTGATGTTCCCTTTGGAGTCCTGTCATATATCCCTTCGTCTTATATTAGGCAAATCACTTTGGCTTGAGAACATTGATAATGTAATGGATCAGTAGAATTAGATTGCCTGTGATTTACAGGTACCCTGTAGTTCATTATACTGATGTGATTACAATCTGCTAGACAATACAGTTGTTACTCGTGGTTAAACTCATTAGTATTTATGAGATGTCAATACATATTCGCCATTAATTTCTTTTTATTTTAGACTAATTATATTGATATTTAATCAATTCCATGCAAAATAGATTTACCTTTTACTAAACTGAAACAGAATTTTAATAATTTTCCTTTCTTTGTCTTTCTGATATGGCATGGATTTTTTACAAGACTGAAATCAAATGTACAGTAATGTAAGGTAGCACAGAAATGTGATATTTATTACTTGTTACATACACTGCTCATAAAACATTCTAGATTTTGGTCCTTCCTGTGAATAAATGTAAAAATTATTCTCTTCCAAAACTAAAGTGATTTACTGTATTACTTATATAGGTATTTTATTCAAATTTTTGGATGTTCTTTTCAGACGGAGGAGGACGGCACAGTGAGTATAGTGGAAAGTAAGGAAGAATCTGCGGCAAAACTCAACAAACTTAAGCTGACTATTGCAGGTAATGACAAAGCTTGTGTTGTTTAACATGTCTATGGACTTTTCATCTAGTATAGACAAGACACTTTATACTGTCTACCAGGAAATTCTCGCTCCCATTTCATTTTTGCCCTTTTCATCCAAAACATGAAGGGTAAATTTAAGATTGGTGCAAAAATGTGTTACACTTCTATATAACCCATTTATATAATCCTCAGAGGGCGAATGAAGATGAGGTGAATGTGTAAATGGTACAAGGGTGAAAATAACCTGGGGCAAAAATATCTTGGTATACAGCATGTATCTTTAGTGGTTGATCAGCAAGGAATTTCAGATTTCTCAGTAAATATTTTTGTTTTTCTTTTGAATAAATTTGAAAGTGATATGATATTAATGAGACGTATATACATGATTCTCCTGGTTCTGATCAACTCATTCATCTCTTAAGATCCACATGTTAATCCACTTTCCAGACAATGTAGAAAGTTTTCAGATGTTTGTAAGATATCTAACTATAATTGATAGCTCAGGAGGTTGAAGCATTGGCCTACATCACCTGAGGTGAAAATCCAAGGTGCTTGGATTGATGCCCCCTTTCTTGTAGCAGTTTGTGTTTCTCAGGATACTTGAGGAACCAACTGGTCAGACATAGTTGTGTCCTTGGGCAAGGCACTTCACACCCTCATTGGTCTGGATGGCATGTAACAGGCCCTCTGTATGTTCTTCAGGTGGGGTTGCCACAAGCTACTACAAGGAGACCTCTCCTTAAAATGACCCTGGCTGTTCATGGGTGACAAACCCAGCAAACAAACAGTAAAATGTGTGGTTAAATCTTGATAAATACTCCCCAAAGATACTCTTGTATAAGGAGAGGAAATCAGCATTATGAAATGTGTTACGTCCACTTCTTTTGAATATATCTCCAAATCTTGTTTGCTTGATGAAACATCAATTATATCAATTGGAAGTTCCTCAAACAAGGATATAACTACCAAAACATTTTGTAATATTATGAGATATTTAAATCACAATTTCTATTTTAAGTCTTAGAGAGGAGGTGTTTTCACAAGTAAAAATAAATGTTAACATATCTGTATTGTTGCGTGTTAGGAGACAAGGTGAACGGATTAAGATTGAAAATATCAATAAAATGTATTTACTTTTCAACATTTTGAAAAATTAGCACTTGGATGTAATATTTCATGTCCAAGATGTTACGTCCAAATATGTACTTAGAATGACATTAACTTGTGTATTATTTTCACCTTGTGTATATCCTCATGCAAGTGGATAGTGTCCTGATAATAGCCTATGTAGTGTAAAACATCTGACCATGTCGTAAAGAAATTCGATCATTTGGAGCTTCTGTAAATCTTGTCATAATGTTACGTCCTGTCCAATGAGGCTAAAAGCATTGGTATAGATGTTTTATGACGTCATCATAGGGGCGTTACATATCTGTTTCCAGCTGTTTACAAGCGTCTGCACTACCATGATGAAAAAGATGACCTATATACTGGAGTATGATGCGGGTCTAATGTTACGTCCAAGACATTAGATGAATATGTAGGCCAACCATTGAAAATGTTTGAAATGACAGAATTTATTGCAAAATATTTAATATTACAAGTCATTGAAGGTTTGATATACATAACTGCAAAATGACAGTTGAAGATCTACCACTGACAAAATATTGTGCAGTAATATGAAAAAGTTTAGCCAAGATCTGCTATATTATTTGATGCAGTGTCTATCTTTACATCCTGATGAAATATTCTCAAATGTGAGTGATATATTTGATTCTTAGCCTCATATAACACAAGAAAACCCTGAATATACAAGAAAGACCTTTTTACATTAAATGTATGGTGGATAAGAAGCATGTGGCATATTGTATCGCTAGTTATTCCTAGAAACACACAGGATACCAAACACAAGTGGCTTTGTTATGTCTTTCCATTCTGCAATAGCTTTACTGCTTTGATGATGAAATGTGCAGACAATACTCTATGTACAGCAACTGTACATGACATTACTTGTAACATAAAGATGTTCTGGTGTATGACAGGTGTATCTATTTTTTTAAAAATATGTCTGGGATGTTACATGGGCTCGGATTCTGTACTGGATGTAACACTGGGCACCAGAATTGCAACTGGTGAATAAAATTACTGCCAAGAGATAAAATTCAGGCTGTCTACTGATTCCTATAATTCTATTTTTTCCTATATTTTGGTTCTAAAACCGATATTTTGAAAGACCTATATTTTCCTTTTTTCTTGAAAAACATTTTTCTGGAAAATTTTTCCTGACAAATATAGAGATTGTAAATATTTCTTTGATTCTGCATTTGGCTTCTTTACTTTTGAGAATTCTTAAGTCTTTAACAACATCACCAGCCACCAGAAAATGATTCAGTGCATCTCTTTATCACCTTTATGGGCACCTTACAAGGCAGTACAACAGGATATTGGCCTTTTAGGTGCCCATTCAGATGATGATGATGATGAGCTATGCAGCAGCTCTCTGCCTGGATTGTGATGCTGTTGAAGTGAATAATTACTTTAAGATAGTTTTTAATCATTGATTAATACAGAAACAGTAAGTGAAGGTAAAAATTGTTAGTGTAAATGCCTTTGAATGAAACAATTTTCGTTTGGAAAACTCCTATATTTTGCCCCAAACTAGCAAAAAACTATTATTTGTCGAAAAAATATTCCTATATTCCTTCTATATTTTGAAGAAGTCTTGGTTGACAGCCTGAAAATTCTTTCACATTATTTTGAAAATTTTTATAGACATTATATATTCAATGGCAATATAGAAAAATGTATCTTCCTCTATTAGTACCTAAAAAACTTGCTGATGGCAAAATTAGTGTCATGTTACGTCCCCTTATTATTTTTGTAATTTTTTATTTGATGGCCTAAAATTGAAGTGACAAATGTTTATTGCAATACCTTATTTAAATAGATAGTAATCTTTCATGAATTTGACAATAAGATGTACTCAAAAAGGAAATACATTCCCAAATGAACAGACTTTGGTGTCATGTTACAGCCAGGAAATATTTGAAACAAATATTTTATGATGCCAAATCCTGCCCCATTTAGTCTGGTATCCCCCTTGTCTTACATTAGGTTCAATAGATATGATACAGATATTCATAATCATTTGTTATATAAACAAATGTTTTTGTTAAATGGACTGGTCTCTTTTTCTACAATTGTTCCTTGACTTAAAAAAATTTAATTACTGAAATTATTCCAATAGATGTTATATCAGAACCAATCGGTAAGTGAAGGTGGATCTTTCCCAAAATGTCCTGATTTCACTTTTCCTTGTCAGTAAATGTATTCCCATAACATTCAAGGTGTTCTGTGTTCATAATCACACTATCTAGGACAGATTGTCTAGAGATTCCAATCTGATTCGTAGTAGCACAAGGTTGCTTCCCATTAATGGTGTCCTTGACCATTCTGATATAACTGATAAGTATACTGTCAGATTTGTGTTTTCTGCAATATTGGTGATGATGATATTTTTTGTTTGGCCTTGAATTTAAGAATAACTGTATCATAGGGACCTAGTCCCAAGCCTTTGTTTGTGGGTTCCTGCAGGTGCTTGACAGTGTTGGTATTGATTTTACTGAGAGGTTTTAGCATGGTATACTTCACCTACTTGTGTGAAACACACAGCTAGGAAACTAGAGGAAATGTGATTACCACTGTTAGTATCAACATGTGAATATCGGAATCAACAGAATATCTTTGTTGTCTTTTGTGATTATCAATGAATGCATGTACCCTCATTGTAAAACTCTGCATCAAACATATATAGAATTTATATATAGGTTACAGTGACACACTAGCTATATAGGGTACAGCCATACACTGATAGTATAGGTTACAGTGACACACTAGCTATATAGGGTACAGCCATACATTGACTATATAGGTTACAAGGACACACTAGCTATACAGGGTACAGCCATACACTGACTATCTAGGTTACAGGGACATATTAGCTATATAGGGTACAGCCGTATACTAACTATATAGGTTACAGGGATACACTAGCTATACAGGGTACAGCCATATACTGACTATATAGGTTACAGGGACATACTAGCTATATAGGGTACAGCCATACACTGACTATATAGGTTACAGGTTACAAGGACACACTAGCTATATAGGGTACAGCCATACACTTATTAATATAGGTTTCAGTGACATACTAGCAATATAGGGTACAGCCATACACTGACTATATAGGTTACAGTGACACACTAGCTATATAGGGTACAGCCATACACTGACTATATAGGTTACAGTGACATACTAGCTATATAGGGTACAGCCATACACTTATTAATATAGGTTACAGTGACATACTAGCTATATAGGGTACAGCCATACACTGACTATATAGGTTACAGTGACATACTAGCTATATAGGGTACAGCCATACACTTATTAATATAGGTTACAGTGACATACTAGCTATATAGGGTACAGCCATACACTGACTATATAGGTTACAGTGACATACTAGCTATATAGGGTACAGCCATACACTTATTAATATAGGTTACAGTGACATACTAGCTATATAGGGTACAGCCATACACTGACTATATAGGTTACAGTGACATACTAGCTATATAGGGTACAGCCATACACTTATTAATATAGGTTACAGTGACATACTAGCTATATAGGGTACAGCCATACACTGACTATATAGGTTTCAGTGACATACTAACTATATAGGGTACAGCCATACACTGACTATATAGGTTACAGTGACATACTAGCTATATAGGGTACAGCCATACACTGATTAGTACAGGTTACAAGTGACATACTAGCTATATAGGGTACAGCCATACACTGACTATATAGGTTTCAGTGACATACTAACTATATAGGGTACAGCCATACACTGACTATATAGGTTACAGTGACATACTAGCTATATAGGGTACAGCCATACACTTATTAATATAGGTTTCAGTGACATACTAGCTATATAGGGTACAGCCATACACTGACTATATAGGTTACAGTGACATACTAGCTATATAGGGTACAGCCATACACTTATTAATATAGGTTACAGTGACATACTAGCTATATAGGGTACAGCCATACACTGACTATATAGGTTTCAGTGACATACTAACTATATAGGGTACAGCCATACACTGACTATATAGGTTACAGTGACATACTAGCTATATAGGGTACAGCCATACACTTATTAATATAGGTTACAGTGACATACTAACTATATAGGGTACAGCCATACACTTATTAATATAGGTTACAGTGACATACTAACTATATAGGGTACAGCCATACACTGACTATATAGGTTACAGTGACATACTAACTATATAGGGTACAGCCATACACTTATTAATATAGGTTTCAGTGACATACTAACTATATAGGGTACAGCCATACACTGACTATATAGGTTACAGTGACATACTAGCTATATAGGGTACAGCCATACACTTATTAATATAGGTTTCAGTGACATACTAGCTATATAGGGTACAGCCATACACTTATTAATATAGGTTACAGTGACATACTAACTATATAGGGTACAGCCATACACTGACTATATAGGTTACAGTGACATACTAGCTATATAGGGTACAGCCATACACTTATTAATATAGGTTACAGTGACATACTAGCTATATAGGGTACAGCCATACACTTATTAATATAGGTTACAGTGACATACTAGCTATATAGGGTACAGCCATACACTGACTATATAGGTTACAAGGACACACTAGCTATATAGGGTACAGTCATACACTGATAGTACAGGTTACAAGGACACACTAGCTATATAGGGTACAGCCATACACTGACTATATAGGTTACAGTGACATACTAGCTATATAGGGTACAGCCATACACTTATTAATATAGGTTACAGTGACATACTAACTATATAGGGTACAGCCATACACTTATTAATATAGGTTACAGTGACATACTAACTATATAGGGTACAGCCATACACTGACTATATAGGTTACAGTGACATACTAGCAATATAGGGTACAGCCATACACTGACTATATAGGTTACAGTGACATACTAGCAATATAGGGTACAGCCATACACTGACTATATAGGTTACAGTGACATACTAACAATATAGGGTACAGCCATACACTTATTAATATAGGTTACAGTGACACACTAGCTATATAGGGTACAGCCATACACTGACTATATAGGTTACAGTGACATACTAGCAATATAGGGTACAGCCATACACTGACTATATAGGTTACAGTGACATACTAGCTATATAGGGTACAGCCATACACTGACTATATAGGTTACAGTGACATACTAGCTATATAGGGTACAGCCATACACTGACTATATAGGTTACAGTGACATACTAGCTATATAGGGTACAGCCATACACTTATTAATATAGGTTACAGTGACATACTAACTATATAGGGTACAGCCATACACTTATTAATATAGGTTACAGTGACATACTAACTATATAGGGTACAGCCATACACTTATTAATATAGGTTACAGTGACATACTAACTATATAGGGTACAGCCATACACTTATTAATATAGGTTACAGTGACATACTAGCTATATAGGGTACAGCCATACACTGACTATATAGGTTACAGTGACATACTAGCTATATAGGGTACAGCCATACACTTATTAATATAGGTTACAGTGGACTAGTACGGAAATATCAAGACAGATAAATATGTGATCTTCTCAGCCACATATAAAACTTCTTTGCTTATTTCTGTCTGATAAAACAAAGGTATTTAAGAAATGTTTAAGAAATTCAACATTAACACCTGCAAGATTCAGTAAGTAGAGGTGATGCAACCCTTCAAGGTCTTCAAAAAGATAATCATTGTTTGGAAATGAACTATTTTATTAAATAATAGCCAGAAACATCATTACTTACTGAAACATACTGCTGTAATTTTCAGATGTGGAAGCAACGAATTTAAAGAAAGGAATGTTTTTCAACCCTGACCCTTACATTAAGATGACAATCCACCCGGGAAAGTTATGTCCGTCCACATCCCACCATCATCACGAATTACGGACAAGTATCTGTCCCAATACCACCAACCCTCACTGGCCCCATGCGGTAAGTGTGCTCTGGTGTACCAACACATTTCAGTTATCAATGTATTGTAATAATGAACAGTCTGTCAATGTTTTTAAACAATTTTGACATCATATGATCAAGGCTATCATTTTTGCACTGTAACTCTCTTTTTCAAAATGACCTTTTCCAGATTTTTTCTCATAATAGGTAATGATAATGATGGTGAAATGAAACTTGGTAACAGACATTCATATTGACAGACAAATGTAGAAGAATCATCACCAGTTACTACTGTAAAATACCAAACAATCAATACCTGTCTCAAAACAGCTTACTGTTAACCAGTTTTCTTTCCTGTCTGATTTACTATTGTTAGTTTTGTAAACAAATTTCCTAAGGTCACTTGCTGTAATTTGGTAAATGAGGATTGTAATATTCAATAATAATTATAAAATAGTTTCATGTAGTCTTGCTGTGAATTTCTGAAAGTTAGTTATCTCAAATCAAGACAGAGATAGAAATGATTATAATACTGTTTAATATAGTCTGTTTTATGAAAGTTAGGTGCCTCAAATTAAGACAGATGGGATAATTATAATACAGTTTAATATAGTCTGTTTTATGAAAGTTAGTTATCTCAAATTAAGACAGATGGGATAATTATAATACAGTTTAATATAGTCTGTTTTATGAAAGTTAGTTGCTGCAAATTTCTGAAAGTTAATTGATGTAAATTAAGATGGAAATGGTTATAATATAGTTTAGAATAGTCTGTTTTCTAAACATTAATTGCCATGAACATACTATGATGCAGAAATAATATTGAAAAGTGAGTAGTCACAAGAGAAAATTGGTTAACTGTATTTTACACAGTAATACACTGTTCTTTCTTTTGTGAGACATTTACTCATGTTTATTCACTTTGTCTTGTAGACCTTTGCATTTGAATCATACCCTACGGATATAATGGAATTCGAAATCAAAGACAAATTTGCCAAAAGTCGTCCAACAATCAGTCGTTTCTTGGGCCGGGCTGCGTTGACTGTACAAAAAGTGATGGACAAGTCTAGTAAAAGGTAAGTACACTGGACAGCTCAGGTCAAACTTAGGGCTGTGTTGACTGTACAAAAAGTGATGGACAAGTTTAGTAAAAGGTAAGTACACTGGACAGTCCAGGCCAAACTTAGGGCTGTGTTGACTGTACAAAAAGTGATGGACAAGTTTAGTAAAAGGTAAGTACACTGGACAGCCCAGGCCAAACTTAGGGCTGTGTTGACTGTACAAAAAGTGATGGACAAGTCTAGTAAAAGGTAAGTACACTGGACAGCCCAGGTCAAACTTAGGGCTGTGCTGACTGTACAAAAAGTGATGGAAAAGTTTAGTAAAAGGTAAGTACACTGGACAGCCCAGGTCAAACTTAGGGCTGTGTTGACTGTACAAAAAGTGATGGACAAAAATCTAGTAAAAGGTAAGTACAGGGTACAGTCCAAACCAAAATAAGGTTGAGGCAGGGAATAGTAATTGGTCAGTAAATGTTGGGTAATGTATTGGTTTATGACAAAGTCTTGACTATTTAATTGGTGAACATATAGTGGTTATGCAAGAAATAAAACTTCAAATTATGGATGTGTGAAAATAGATTTTAATATAAAGATATAATTACAGTTCTATGACTACAAGCTAGTGGTTATAGACCTAGTTGCCTCTTGAGTATATTCAATTCAAGAACATGCTAGTTGTAATGGGTTCCAATTAAGCACCTTTCATAATGAATGGACCATGGTCGCTGTCTTCATATCCATTTAGCGGCATTTACAAACGGGTCTGATTGTAATATTACAATAATTCCATTTCCTCTACAATAGATATACTTGTATTCCCGTAGTTTCATTAACCCTTTCTTTTCTCCTCCATCATTCATTTCTACGGACACTCCAGTATTTTCCCTTTCCCACTTATCAGGTATAGTGAGTTATACATATCTGTTGTTATTTCAGCCCTGTATCTTTCTGCTTGGACCTGACAAAACGAAATCCGTCTGATAGTGTAAGTGGCATGCTCAAATTTACTGCTGGTATAGACAACTGGAAGGAAGGTGACACGGCCAAACGCAAGACAGCTATACTTAAACGTAAGTTCATCTGAAGTCCTAGATCAGCAGTAGGTTAGAAAGCTAAGACTGGTAAAAATATGCAGATCGTTACAAAAACAAGGAAGATTTCAAGACTTAAGACTGTGAATCTAAAATGTTGACTAATTTCAATTTTGCAGACTGAATCTGAGTACTTAGATTAAAAGTTTTAATACATTGACAAATCAAATGATTATATTACTCAAGGAAGACTAAGATTTATATTGAAGCAGAAGTTAACATTTAAGCTGGTTACAAAGTTCAAATTAAAAACAATTATCTTTCAGATGCACAGTCTGAAGATGAAGGTCACACAAAAAGAGAAAGGAAGCCAAATTTCCGAAAGTCATCTTTACCAGAAAATATTACTTTACAGAAGGTTGCAAATCGCTGCCCAGTACATTCTGATCTTGAAATGGCAATGACAGCTGAGGATAGCAACTCGGAAGACCAGGAGGATTCTGGGATATCAATGTACAATATTGCCAACTCTCAGAACCGTATACCTGGTGATGTAGATATAGACTTGGTGGAAAATAAGGAGGAAATTCTCAGTTGTAGTCCTCCAAATCTCGCATCAGTTCCAAGTATAATATGTGATTTTCATAACCACCTTGATGTACCCAACTCACGGACTGATGAAACTGTGACACCATCTAGTAGTGATAATTCTGGGGGCTCTGAGATCACACCTGAGCCAAATCACAGACATGTTGTCCCTTCACTGGATGCATGGGTGGCTACAACTTTGTCAAGTGATGATCACAGTCTGACAGCCCCTAGCATTGCCTCAGACTTGTCCGATGGCTGGATGGCAGCCACATCCAGCGACCCTGTGGGGGATAGTAATGGAGAGGTAGACACCACAGGATTGGAATCTGCTGCGGTGTTAGAGGCAGAGACTTCTCTTGCTTGTAAAACAAAAGCAAGGAAGCCCCTACCTTTGTTACCCAATGACGTTACTAGTGATCAAGATTCCAGGGAAAGCACCTCATTTAGTCAAATACTACCTGGGGAGGAAACCTCTAGTGGTCCTTCTTCTCCTAAGGAAGGAAAGTCATGTGATCTTTCTTCTCCAAGAGAGGAGACATCTTTAAGTCTCTCTTCTGGAAATGTAATAGCTGCAGATCTTTCCTTGCCAGTAGTATGTAGTGGTGTAAGTAATATGAATGTGATAGTTTCAGATGTGACTCCTATAGATGTGATAGGTTCTAATACGACTTGTAATGATGTGATATCTAGCATTGTGATGTCTCCTGTAGAGGAGGTGAACGTCCCAGTGTGTGTTATAGGTGATGTGACTTCTCCGGGGCATTTGATAGATGAAGATATTGGTGATGAAGTAGAGAACATGGCAGGTAGTATCATTACAAATGGAGAAACAGTAACACCACATGTGGCACCACCTAGCTTGCCCCCAAGAACATACAAAGCTCCACCACTGCCTCCGAGACAAAGGAGTGATGATGCTCCACCTCTACCACCTCGTACACCAGAGAGGAATGACAAACCTTCCTTCACCCCTGGGGCACTCATGAGCCCTGGAGCTACTGCATTAGTACCAGATCCGGGATCATTAGAACCACCACCACCTCCCCTCCCCCCGCGTAGATATAGCCCCATCCCCCATCTCTCTGTAGGTGGAGGCGCTGTGGGTGCAGTGATAGAGCGAGAAGACAGTGCCAGTGACAGAAATAGCTTTGATAGCATGGAAACATTTCAAGGCTCACAGGAGAACTTATTGTCTGAAACTCCTAATGTGATAGGTGCGGAGGGTGTGACTCCTCGCCCACGTGCCATGCGTACAGACAATGATGCCTCAGGGCTTGAGGAGGAGGGTGGTAAGAAACGTCGCAGAAGGAAAAAGAATTCAGGGGATAGTAGTAGCAATAATAGTTTGAGTGAATCACCTCAGCATAGTAAGAATGGTGGCAAAAGACACAATATGACTGAATCACCCCATTCCCACACTAGTAAAAGTGGGAGCAATAGACACAGTCTCAGTGATCCGACTCTGCCCCCAAGTGGTAAGGTAGGAGGCAGTAGACAAAGTAGTAGTGGAGCAGGGGGGAATGGCACAGTGTTCGCTCAACTTGCAATGCTCCCCTCCATT
Organism: Ylistrum balloti; assembly: GCF_031769215.1. NCBI lineage: Eukaryota > Metazoa > Mollusca > Bivalvia > Pectinida > Pectinidae > Ylistrum > Ylistrum balloti. Next base: position 213,994 of record NW_026781877.1, on the reverse strand, counting down.
GAGTCAGTTGTGTCAAAGGATTCGCGTCGATCCTCAACCAGCCCAAGTTCACGTTCAGTGGAGGTAAGTCCACGTGCTAGTCCATTATCTATGCAAACTTCATATTCTGACTCGGTATCAGACAGGTCACGTTACACCAACAGACGCAGCCTCCCTCACAACGACACAACCTTTAAACAGGCTGACCTCCTCCATACTACTCCCCAGCGTCCTCAGCTAGAAAGACATTCAGGAATTACATCTGCAACTCCCAACAGCGCCTCACCCCCTAGGGTTGTGCCCAGGGGCAGGATTCTCAGTGAAGAGGAGAAACAACAAAATAGGGAACAAATTGTTCAACAATTACAAAAATGGACTCAGAAATTAAAGGACAAAGGTAGAAGTGATGTGGATGACACTGTTTCAGTCACCAGTAGTGAGGGAACAGTCAGTGGTTGTGATAATTTAAGTTTTCAGAATGATGCTATGGGTTCTTTAGCTCCACAAGTTCCCACTAGTGCTCAGCCTCCTTCTCAGTCAGCAGCCCATCCTGTAGCCAACAGCAGGGCCCCAGTGGTGTCAAACGCTACTGAGGCTTTGAGTTCCACAGCTGAGGGTGGTAACAGTACTGACAAGGCTGAGGGAAGTAAACGTAGTAATAGTAAAACCAGTGATTCTTCGCCTTCCAATGCAGTGGTATGGCAACTACGACAGCCTCAGCAAAATACATCCAGCTCAAGTCAGAACCAGCGTCAAAGTAAAGGTAATTAGCCTACTATGAACACTAAAATATGAATGTGTAGTATACATGTTTTTGCAGTGTTATGATACATGCAATGTATGTGATAGAAGACATATCGTCAGGTGACTATAAGATACTGTAAAATCACATATTTTGTGAGCAACAAATTTCAAGGTTTTTATAAAATTACAGGTTTATGGAGACTTCATTTCATCGACAAACAGTAATCAATAAATAAACATATTGGTATCTTAGCAGGTAATTCATTTGTGACTTTGAATTCATAGATAAAAATTATTCTCAAAAGCAAGGAAATAAATTTCCATCAAAATTAATGAAAATATGACCAACCAACGGTATGTGTGCTTTCCTTTAATAGAAGGTAGTCAGTCCCCATTGCCAAAACTCCCTGCTAGAAAAAAATATGTTCGTGTGGAGCCTACTCCAGGGGATGAACCCCTGCCCCCAGGGTGGGAGGCGAGAGTGGACAGTCATGGACGTATATTCTACATTGACCACATCAACCGTACCACAACATGGCAGAAACCTCAGAATGGTCAGCGAGCTGTTCAGAGGCGACCAACAATCAGCTCTGAACAGAGACAACAGCTGGACAGAAGGTAAAACTTTTGACCATGTCCCATTCCCATGCAGTGTAGTATTCTAAGTTTGATGTCAGGATCACAGAAGATTTATATACTTATTCGTTCAATGACGATCACAAGATTTGTTTCTTATTTTGACATTGCACTATGATTTGTGGAAAGGAAACTCATAAGGGTGTTATATACTTGTGAATACTTTAATCAGTTTAAGGATATCAGTTCCAGCACTGAAATTAGAGCTGTGCTGAGTAAATGTTTGGTCCTAGGATCATGAAATTATCTTAAACCTAAACTTTAAGTGATTGCCATGAAAAGAAAGGTTTTATGTGATTATCTTAACAAAAGCTTTAGTTTTAGATCGTTTTACAATCCCTCCCATACCTGATTTTGAATCTCTATTAAAGTGAATGTGACAGCATAGTCATCCAAAATTTCACATGCAAGTTTTGTGACTGATGGGTGGAATCTATACACTGATCAAACAGTAGTGATAAAACTACTAGAGGAAGACAAGGCTGTCGTGTAATCAGTTTACAAATTAATCTGAACCTTATGATAACCACAGGTATCAAAGCATCAGAAGAACTATTACTCAGAGCCAGCAGGACACAGAAAACACCTCAGCAGAGAGCACTTCATCAGGTACATCCTAAATAAATGATATCGGCTTGTCATGAAGCTGTCAGTCAGGACATATCTAGTAATGTGCAGTGATACAAAACAAAATGGCAGCTTCACCAGGGCATTGAGTGTGTGTTTTTCCTTCTTTCTAATGAGTTAGTGGTGCAAACTCATAACTATACTGTCTAGATTTTGCTGATCTACAAATGAAGCTGGAATGTGGAATAACAAAGACATGTGGCAAAATCACAATTGTCCTGAAAGTTTATATATACTTATTACCTAGTTAAAAATCAATAAAACAGATACTGATATTGATACAATGACTATGTTATCAATATTGAATATTTCCTTGTTGTTTAGGAGGGAGTGACAACAGTCCTCAAACATCGGCCCAGTCTCGTAGTCCTGTTCCTCCACCGCCTACTCTTCCACCTACAGAAATCCAGGACAACAGGTTACCCGCCATCAAATTTCTCACCCGGTCAGACTTCTTTCCAATTCTTCAGAGCAATGATGTAAGTTGGTACCCTGATTTTGTTGAAATACTCTCTTGTCGATTTCGCCACAAAATGGCTTCCTTCATTGAACAGCTTATATTTGTTCTCCAAGTGAGATCCTTATTTATGTTGAAAAACTTTAATGTCTATGATAATGCTGAAGTTTTAGACTCAAAGGGCTAGTCATTTTCTACCTCACTTGAAATGATTTGAAACAAGTGTTGTGATTCAAATATTTCCTGAGTGATTTGCAATAGAAATGTTTCTTGAAGCATATATTATTATGTGTTTTCAAATAAATGTTTGCTAATTCCACATTTCAGTGTATGATATGATAGCTTTTGTTTTAATATGAAAAATAATAAATGATATAATTTTTCTTTTTTCCAGAGAGCTATGGTGGAGTATAACCGTAATGGAACATTAAAACATATGATAAGTAAAATCCGAAGAGATGCCAAAAATTTTGATCGGTAAGTGACAGGATTTGATGCATGTAACTTTAATGTTCTCTTATTCTATTGTTTAAAATTCTGATGTATAAAAGTGTTATTACAGAAATCAGTCCGATGGCTGTTGAATATTTAAGATAATTATGATGCTACTGAGTGGATCAAAATTGTTTGGGCTAGAATTTTCTGTAATTTTATTTATTATTTTTAAACAGATACCAACATAATCGGGACCTCGTATCTTTTATGAATTTATTTGTTGATACAAATAAAGAACTTCCATCTAATTGGGAGATGAAGTTTGACCGCAGTGGAAAGGTAAAACATGCTTATAACAAAATATTCAATTTCTTTTCTTTGTATCAGGTTTTATCTGATATATTGTGTTCATTGTGTTCACTTCTTCAGTTTGCTCATTAATTCATGATACAACTTTGTAGTTAACCCACAACAACTTTGTAGTTAACCCACAAATAATTTTAACTAGTAAACCAGGAAATATTTTGGATATCATCATTTGTCAGGCCAGCTATGATTAATAAATTTATCTATTGATGGTTTCAGCATTTCTTTATTGACCACCACCGCAGACTGACAACATTTATAGATCCACGATTACCCACAGATGTCCCCCCAATTAATCCTGACTTCCTCCATACCTCACTCTTCCGTAACAGGTCACGACCCACTGTCGATGACCCAAGTCGACTTCAGCATGCTGTAAGTCTTCACAGGATAAATCTTCACTGTTTAAAAATAATGATCATTAGATTACTCCCATGTCGTCAATGTTAAAAAACCTGTAATTATTCATTACCGGCATTCATTCATCTTTGATTGATAAATGGTTATTTGAACAGAGTAAAATGTAGAGGAAATTTTGTAACCATATCTTAACAGACTGATAATTTTTTATTTCTTGAAAAATAAATGTATGTTTCTGTCTTGTTACTGTACCACCTTTGATGCAGGATTTATGTTATATCCAGGTAATATTATCTAATAACACAAGGGTGCTATGTAGTGTACATATATTTACAGCCACCACCCCCACCACGACACGTAGCTGTGACTGATGTAGAGGATGTACCCTCAAGTAAGTCGAGATTTGTCAACTGATTATATGTGTGTAAATCCGTAAGTCTTTTTAATCATAATAGCTTTCAGTTCACAGTTAGTGCAGTTATCTACCTTTGTAATAGAGTTATCTACCTTTGTAATTCCTCTAGTCAGTGTATGATTATGTTCAGTGATACCTGATCTGCCTTTGTTAAGTTCTTTCTGTTTCCCCCACTCTAACCAGAAAAGCTACATGATACATATTACTTAGTCTATTTCATTCTACATTGCCTATTTTTGTCATTACATTACATCGCTCTGCACACTATGCAATGTCAGTTCTGATCTGTCCATCTTTATCCCTTCCATCATTGTTTTTTAATTGATGATAATGTATTTCAATTGTGTCATCAAACAAATGGAAGTAGGCACAAGTTATGACAACTTAAAAAAGTCTTCTCCCAAAAGTTACATTGCACATAAATGTAACATACCTACCAAAAATGACTGTTGTACACTTTCATAAAATTAGGTTTGTTACATGTATATATTTAAAAAGAGAGATAAAAATGGAATAGAAATTGAGTAAAGCGAGGGAAAGCAAGGAAGAGAAGGAGACAGTGATAGGTAATGAAGTAAGATATTCACAGGTGACCTTAAAACCCTTGTGTTGAAACAGCTTCAATAACTTGTGCAGAGGCAGCCTTGGGAATACATGTATGAGTTATCTCTCTTTGTACAATTATGTAATGGTGTATCACATTAAGATGTGTTACTTGCTGTTTTAGCTTACAATGACAAGGTGGTGGCATTCCTTAGACAGCCAAACTTGCCAGACATCCTAAAGGAAACGTATCAGGGTTATAGCAGTCATCGTCTGCGCGACAAAATCAACAGGATACGCACTGAAGGAACAGAGGCCCTGGAAAAAATGTGCAATGATATGGATCTCATCTTACTGTTGAGGTGATGCATAAGATGATGTATAGTTTTTATTCAAAAATCTTGATGAACATGTTTTCTTTCCCACACATGTACAACAATTATGCAGTTAGCAGGTTTAATACGTGGGCTGTTTTTTATTAAGCAGATTTATGAATATTTGTATATTTATGTACAATATTGCCAGTATCTATAAAGATATGGATGTGTAACAAATCTTGATTTAATTTTGTTTACATGCCCTTTGTTTCTTTTATACCTCATGTTTTTTTGGTTTTTTTTTTCAGTGTATTTGAGAATGATATAATGTCATACGTACCTCCCCACCTGGTCCTTACTAGGACTGAATCACCAGGGGATACGCCACAGGGCTCACCTAGTAAGTATATAATCTTTATTACCATTCATTTGCCACTCAATTCCGACCTATATGTCAAATTGGCTGGTTCCATTTGTTTTAGTGACAGGGCTGTCTAGGAGTGGGACATTGTAGTGTGGGATGATGTTGATCTTCTTTTTAAGTAAGAATATTGATCAAATTTAATCTTATTTCTGTTTGACCTGTACCTTTTAACAAGGATGATATTTTCACTTTGGTTATGACCCTTTAATTCGATATATCACCTTTGTCATATCTCTCAATGTACTATCCTGTCATGCCTCAGTATATCTGTTATATGCTTATGCAGATAATTTGTATTTCACAATTACAAGGTCAAGGCAGAACTATCATTACAACAGCTCAGGGTCAAATCATAAAGCATTATCACAATATCCCAAGGTCAAAGCAAAAAGTATTACCACAACATTCCAAGGTCAAAGCAAAAAGTATTACCACAACATTCCAAGGTCAAAGCAAAAAGTATTACCACAACATTCCAAGGTCAAAGCAAAAAATTATTACCACAACATTCCAAGGTCAAAGCTAAATATATTATCATATGATTCCAAAGTCAAAGCAAAAAGTGTTAATACAACATCATAAGGTCAAAGCTAAAAATATTTTATAGAAATATGTAAACATGTTCTGTAACATTGAATAGCTTTTTGATTTCTGTGGAAAAAATCTTTATGAAAAGGTTTGGGATTACTAATATAGTATTGAGAATTTATGGTTTAAGCCAAGCAAGTTGACTCTAATCATAACATTCTATAGAAATACTAAACTGCTTGGGAGCAGTTTCAGACATTTTCTAGTTCAGTAACAACCCATCTTGGTTTGTATGGATCCACATAACCTTGTGTGTTTTGGCAGTTTCTTGTTGTTTGACGTTTTGTTTCAGTAGTTCAGAGAGCCAATGTACGAGTTCCTGCACCATACAAACGGGATTTCCAAGCCAAACTTAGAAGTTTTTATAGAAAGTTGGAGTCTAAAGGATATGGCCAGGGACCTTCCAAGTTAAAGTAAGCCATTTTACAATAATAAACTATATCTCAAAGATTATTTAATAGTCATGTGTATGTGTTTCCTGCTATTTTTCGGTCATAATACTGACCTCATTGGGCCAGGTTATACAATAGAGAAAATGTTTTTATCACTGTTCAGGTATTGATTGGTCCTGTTGTAATCAATATTTGATATACTATTTGATTAATGTATTTTGATATGCTTGAATGTGATTATTGTCTGAAATTTGTTCCACTGTTCTGTATTTTGATTGGCCAGGTTGTTACGTTATCACTATTGTGTATTTTGATTGGCCGGGTTGTTACGTTATCACTGTTCTGTATTTTGATTGGCCAGGTTGTAATAGTTATATGATACATGTTATCACTGTTCTGTATTTTGATTGGCCAGGTTGTTACGTTATCACTGCTGTGTATTTTGATTGGCCAGGTTGTTACGTTATCACTGTTCTGTATTTTGATTGGCCAGGTTGTAATAGTTATATGATACATGTTATCACTGTTCTGTATTTTGATTGGCCAGGTTGTTACGTTATCACTGTTCTGTATTTTGATTGGCCAGGTTGTAATAGTTATATGGTACATGTTATCACTGTTCTGTATTTTGATTGGCCAGGTTGTTACGTTATCACTGTTCTGTATTTTGATTGGCCAGGTTGTAATAGTTATATGATACATGTTATCGCTGTTCTGTATTTTGATTGGCCAGGTTGTTCCGTTATCACTGTTCTGTATTTTGATTGGCCAGGTTGTTACGTTATCACTACTGTGTATTTTGATTGGCTAGGTTGTAATAGTTATATGATACATGTTATCACTGCTGTGTATTTTGATTGGCCAGGTTGTTACGTTATCACTGCTGTGTATTTTGATTGGCAAGGTTGTTACGCTATCACTGTTCTGTATTTTGATTGGCCAGGTTGTAATAGTTATATGATACATGTTATCACTGTTCTGTATTTTGATTGGCCAGGTTGTTACGTTATCACTACTGTGTATTTTGATTGGCTAGGTTGTAATAGTTATATGATACATGTTATCACTGCTGTGTATTTTGATTGGCCAGGTTGTTACGTTATCACTGCTGTGTATTTTGATTGGCCAGGTTGTTACGCTATCACTGTTCTGTATTTTGATTGGCCAGGATGTAATAGTTATATGATACATGTTATCACTGTTCTGTATTTTGATTGGCCAGGTTGTTACGTTATCACTGCTGTGTATTTTGATTGGCTAGGTTGTTACGTTATCACTGTTCTGTATTTTGATAGGCCGGGTTGTTACGTTATCACTGTTCTGTATTTTGATTGGCCAGGTTGTTACGTTATCACTGTTCTGTATTTTGATTGGCCAGGTTGTTACGTTATCACTGTTCACTGCTGTGTATTTTGATTGGCCAGGTTGTAATAGTTATATGATACATGTTATCACTGTTCTGTATTTTGATTGGCCAGGTTGTTCCGTTATCACTGTTCTGTATTTTGATTGGCAAGGTTGTTACGCTATCACTGTTATGTATTTTGATTGGCCAGGTTGATGGTAAGGAGAGACCATGTATTAGAGGACTCATTTAACAAGATCATGTCTACTCCCAAGAAAGAACTGATGAAGAGCAAATTATACATCACATTTGTTGGCGAGGAAGGGTTAGTAATTTAAATTTTTACATCACATTTGTAATTTGAAATGATTCCTTTTTGCTTTACAGTAACAAATCTAAAACTTTTTATGTCATTGAATGATAAAATGTTTTACTCTTGTGATATAACATGCTCATATTTGTAATCTTGCATCATATGATATTATCCTTACTATTCATAGATATCACAGTTGCTGATATAAGGATTCAAATCATGCCTTCATTTCAAACTGAAAATTGTCCATGGCATGTACATATTAGACTTGATATAATTATCTACAACATAAGTATTTTGCTGTGACTAATTTTGTTCTTTAATGGTGATGTAAAATAAGATTAACAAAGTATTAAAACCCTAAGATTGAAATCTTGTATGGATATGAAATAATTGTGTGATTTCTGCCTTGACAGGTTGGACTATGGTGGCCCTTCTCGAGAGTTTTTCTTCCTACTGTCACGAGAACTCTTCAATCCGTACTATGGTCTATTTGAGTATTCCGCTAATGACACATACACAGTACAGATAAGTCCTATGTCTACTGTGGTGGAGAATAATCTTGAATGGTGAGTAAATCTTGCTATGTAGACAGCTCAGATGACTCTAACGAGTACATCTAGCAATATATTCAACTCATTATCTGACTCCAACGAGTACATCTAGCAATATATATAAGTCATTACCTGACTCCAACAAGAAAATCTTGGAAGATAGTCGACCCATTACCTGACTCCTATCATTAGGAAGAGTCACAGAGACAGGAAACTTGATATAAATGACTGTTTCTTAAATTATGCACCAACTAAGTAAAATGATAAGTATTAAGACCCTTCATTTTGAAACATGGTTTTATCAGCATGTATGACCTAGCTGTCTTATTTGTCCTGAGTTGTAAAGACATTTATTTACTTAGCAAAAGTTGGTATTCTGTAATAGATACAAAACCTGTGTGATAAATATAACCACCAAATCTTCTGTACAATGTATATTTATCATTGATATCTTTCATAATTACTACAATGCAAAATTGACACTGAAAGTGCAGTTGTATATCTGATCTGTCTTAACACCAGTTAAAATTCACAGACACACTCTGCATATATATACTACAGTTTCTGTTTTACCTACCTGGTATGTTTACTGACAAGTTATGGCAACTGCTGTATCCTATTGTGACCAATTAATTACTGAATCATAGGTAATTAAACAGTGCTTGACTATCCTGTCTATCTAATGATCTCTGCTTGTTTAAGTTATCTCTCCTGCTACTAGTATACAGGAATGGGATTGTCTATCAGTCTATCTGTAGATTAGTTTTTCCAGAGTAAAACTTTTTTAATCTTACATCCTGTCAGTAAGAAACAAGGTAACATATGCTACATGTATCGTAGGCATCTTTTGTGCTTGTTGTTTATTTTTCAGTACAGGGATTTTCCTACATAGTTAAAGCCTTTCTTCGATATTGAAGTTTAGTTCTTTCTGGAGTGATGCATGCTATCTTATCAAATTATTTTCAAACTTGTTGCATGTATTCGGTATCGAAGTTAGCTGTGCAGTTAAAGGTACTTCAAAGGTGAAATGCTTTGGCTTAACCAAGTCTGTCTCGGTCTTCAGTGTTAATTCGTGTTCGCTGGTCGAGTGCTACAAAGCATTACGCTGTAAGTGTTAATTCTAGTATTTATTGCGATGTAAATGTTCATTCTACAAAGCATTACTGTGAGTGTAAGTGTTAATTCTATAAAGTGTTATTGCGTGTAAGTGCCATTCTACAAAGCATTACTGCGAGTGTAAGTGTTAATTCTATAAAGCATTACTGCGAGTGTAAGTGTTAATTCTATAAAGTGTTACTGTGAGTGTAAGTGTTCATTCTACAAAGCATTACTGTGAGTGTAAGTGTTAATTCTATAAAGTGTTACTGCGAGTGTAAGTGTTCATTCTACAAAGCATTACTGCGAGTGTAAGTGTTAATGCTACAAAGCATTACTGTGAGTGTAAGTGTTAATTCTATAAAGCGTTACTGTGAGTGTAAGTGTTAATTCTATAAAGCGTTACTGTGAGTGTAAGTGTTAATTCTATAAAGTGTTACTGTGAGTGTAAGTGTTAATGCTACAAAGCATTACTGTGAGTGTAAGTGTTCATTCTACGAAGCATTACTGCGAGTGTAAGTGTTAATGCTACAAAGCATTACTGTGAGTGTAAGTGTTAATTCTACAAAGCATTACTGCGAGTGTAAGTGTTAATTCTATAAAGCGTTACTGTGAGTGTAAGTGTTAATTCTATAAAGTGTTACTGTGAGTGTAAGTGTTAATTCTACAAAGCATTACTGCGAGTGTAAGTGTTAATTCTATAAAGCGTTACTGTGAGTGTAAGTGTTAATTCTATAAAGTGTTACTGTGAGTGTAAGTGTTAATTCTACAAAGCATTATTGCGAGTGTAAGTGTTAATTCTACAAAGCATTGCTGCGAGTGTAAGTGTTAATTCTACGAAGCATTATTGCGAGTGTAAGTGTTAATTCTATAAAGTGTTACTGTGAGTGTAAGTGTTAATTCTACAAAGCATTACTGTGAGTGTAAGTGTTAATTCTATAAAGCGTTACTGTGAGTGTAAGTGTTAATTCTATAAAGTGTTACTGTGAGTGTAAGTGTTAATTCTACAAAGCATTACTGTGAGTGTAAGTGTTAATTCTATAAAGCATTACTGTGAGTGTAAGTGTTAATTCTATAAAGTGTTGCTGTGAGTGTAAGTGTTAATTCTATAAAGTACTATTGCAAGTGTAACTGTTTGGTCCTACAAAGTATTTGTAAGTGCTAATTCTACAAAGTATTTGTAAGTGCTAATTCTACAAGTCATTCCTGAAAGTGTAAGTGTTCAAGTAGTATTGTGATTTACAATTTTACAAAGTGTTACAGTAACTTCAAATTTTGATTCCATAAACATTTTTATTTACTGTAAGTTTGAGTATATAACTGCATCTCAACTAGAGTTGGCATTGCTTAAAAAACCAAAGACTGTTTGAATGTTTAAAAAAACCAAAAATTATGTTTGAACGCTTAAAAAACCAAAAACTTTGTTTCAACACTTAAAAAAAAAAAAGAAAAAATTATGTCTGAATGCTTAAAAAACTGAAAACTACATGTGAATGGCTTGGAGTTGCACCTTGGTAATTAAAATTCACAAAAACACTGTTTTGTAACTATATAGATATCTTATCAGTCAAAAATATAAGTGTTATGTGACTTTGTAGGTACCTAGATATTTAAGTCTTTGTTTGTGACTTTGTAGGTAGGAGAGATCTTGATAAGCACCTAGATATTTAAGGTATTAACTACTTTGTATTGTTACAGTCCATGGTCACTTGGAGATGTGGAGGCGCTGGACGCTGAATTCCATCAAAGCTTGTTGTGGGTCAAGGAAAACGATATTACAGAATTAGATATGGACCTTACTTTTTCTGTTAATGAGGAAGTTTTCGGACAGGTAAGTATTCTTACCATTAGTACACTGATAAGTAGTTGCCACATTTATTATTTCTCTGTCTTTATTCTCTGTCTATATTCTGTATTTGCAGTAAGCCCACCCATATCTTTTGTTACGAACAAATGTTTTTTCATTGTTCTCACTTTTTGTCGGTGTTGACTCCCTGGGCTAATTGTAGGATAACTATGGTACGAGATCAAGAGCTAAATATGGTATGAGTTTGAGACCTTAATACTGTATGACATCAAAAGAGTTTAATACAGTATGAGATTGAGACCTTGATACAGTATGACATCAAGAACTTAATACTCTATCGGATGGAGAGCTAATTATGGTACATGATCAAGTACTGAAGATGGTACAAGATCGAGAACTCATTACAGTATGAAAACGAGAGCTCCAGTTGGTTAAAAAAAATATATACCCTGACTCTGTCTTGAGTATAAATTTGATCACAGAATGATTTGATTTTTGTGTTCATATGTCAGGATCAGACATATAAATTGACTGTTTATGCTTAGCTATAGATGAAATCTTCATTTATATGGTTTGTGATTACAGGTTACTGAGAGGGAGCTGAAACTGAACGGGAAGACATTGGCTGTGACAGAAAAGAATAAAAAAGAGTATATTGAGAGGATGGTGAAGTGGCGACTGGAAAGAGGAGTGACAGAACAGACTGAGGGACTCATCCGTGGATTCCATGAGGTGGGCTCTTACACTTTGATATCAGTCTTTTTGAGGCTGAAAAATATGTAAAAGGTTATTCTAGGAAAGCAATAATGTTTAAGTGAAAATAGTGGCTCGTCTTGTCAATCTTCAGACTCCAGGTTTTGTATAAAGTTATCACCCATGGAATGAAATTGATAATTTACTTATAGAATAGGCTATTGTTCTGAAAGTAAAGGATGGACGTTTCTCAAAATTTCAAATAATGTGTTGTGCGCTTTTAAATTTTGGATGTTCAGAAAATCAAAAAGGCTAGCAGGTGACATTTTGGATTTGACCTTGAAAGATTGTTATCACTATAGGAATATTCAAATTTCATATTATACAGAGCATTAATAAAGAACGGAAAAAATTAAAGTTTTCAATGCCAAATAAAGATCAAAGAAGGGTTAGATTCCTGTGTGGTCTCTTGTAAGGAATATGTTGCTGATGATTAACCTCCAAAAGAGATGGCATCTGTGGATTATTTACAGTGCCTTGTCTTGTTATACACATTAAGTATAGATTTCTTAATCAGTAAACCTGCCCACATTTATTGCAGTTTCAGTAGAACTGCCAACAGATGCTAAAATGTTGAATAGCATAGTAGTCTTTATCTGTGGTTTTGTAAGCATGACTTTGTCTTCCTAGGTCCTTGATGGTCGTCTTGTGTCCATGTTTGATGCACGAGAACTGGAATTGGTGATAGCAGGAACCGTAGAAATTGATATACATGATTGGCGAAGGAACACAGAGTACAGATCTGGTATGTACATCTGTATCCTACATGTAGCTGTAATGTTAACTCACAGAATGTGGTAAGAATGAAAAAATTCCTAAGTTTTCACCATATGAAAAGACTTCTGGCACATTAACTTGCAGAATCCCACGAATCAAAGAGTGGATGATGTGACAGAAAGAAATTGATGTACACCATGAAAAGTTTAAGGCCATGCTGATGTGTATGCTGCATTAAAACATAGTATTTATTCTGTTTTGTAGGCTATCATGATCAACACCCTGTAGTACAGTGGTTCTGGACAGCTATTGAAAAGTTTGACAATGAAAGAAGACTTCGACTCCTGCAGGTGAATACCAAAAGCTGTTTTCTATCTTTTAAGTTTGTCCAGTTGTCATTATTCCCCAACATGGAGGCTTCTGATAGGTCAAAAGTGTGATCTGATCAGTATTGCAAACTCATCCAATTTTCCATTGTAATGAAAGGCTGACAGAAGATGCTGAAGTCGGTAAAGTTAGGAAGTAAGATACATACAAGTTCATGTTAAAGGTATTTTGGAAATCAGAATTTATTTACCAGTCCTCTATGGAGGACTTTATAACACTAGACTGAGATATATTGAATTTTGCGCCATGATGTAACATTAGCAAGTCATCGCTAAATGTTTTAAACATTTTCCACAAAAAGTATCCTAATTATTTATCATAGGTTTCATAGCTTTTTACGCAAAATTGAAAATGATTATTTTCAAAATGTGATTAGAACCAGATGTAGCAGAACAAAGACTTTTCATAGGTTTCTAATATACTATTACTTTCTCAGATTCCTTCTTCTTTCTCACTATTTGTTGAGAGAAGAAAACATGAGATAGGAATTTAGGAAGGGATGCTTGGAGGTTAGAACTAGACAATGACATTTGTCCGTTTGTACAGTCTGGAAAAATGAACCATTCGTAGAGTTACTAGCTGCCAAAGCTGCTGTTTGCAGCTTCAAGAATTATGAAGAATAATGAAAATATAAAGTGGTTTATTTATTTGTGTACATGTTTTATACAAATATTGAAATAACTTGAAAAGGGTTGTTATGGAAATGACCCTTGTTTTAGCTTGTCCTTACCTGATATTTCACTCAAAGAGGTTAGCAATACTGACATAAGGGTTTTGAAGAATGGAAATTACAATGTTACTATACATGGAGTGTGACAAGAGGATAGTATATGTAAAAGGAAATACAAGGCTATTAATCTGTGATTATTGAGATCACTGGAACTGTAACTGAAAGAATTGATGTATAAACTTTTTGCATCTGGGGTTAAAGGTCATTAAGTTATCAGGTTGACAGTTGTAGTTTGTTTACCACTGAAAGAATAGATTTTATTATATGTTTTATAGAACAGAAATGATTTATAATTTGAGAAATAGTATGAATTACATAAGTAGCTAAGGAAGAAGAAGGAAAATTCAAGGACATTAAAAGTAGCTTTCAATGAAAGTCAAAATTCATTTTGAAACTGGTAAGAATAAAATATTAGCAGGGTATAGCTCTTTTGGTTTGTGGTATGTCTAAAACCTGATAGAAATGGTTAGAAATATACATTTGGTTTTGTGACAAACTCCTTTAATTATTCCAACAATGTTATTGGTTTTTCAACAAGAAACTTATGACAGGTAACCTTAACTTTGCAAAAATGGACAAAGAAGGACTTTTCCTGTTTTTGGAGTAAAGGAGTCACACCATCAACACTGACATTACTAATTTTGTGATTTATATGAAATAGGATTACAAATACACACATGGTAAACATACTGGAATTGATTTTGGTTTTGTTGTCAGATAATATATTAACCAGACAGTGCCTTCAATATTTTGTGTTCCATTTCAGTTTGTGACTGGTACATCTAGCATACCTTATGAAGGCTTCTCGGCTCTGAGAGGAAGTAATGGACCAAGAAAGTTCTGTATAGAGAAATGGAGTCGTATCACTAGTTTACCAAGGTTTGTGTATACAGTTATAGGGCCAGGTAACTGGGCTGTGTATACAGTTATAGGGCCAGGTAACTGGGCTGTGTATATAGTTATAGGGCCAGGTAGCTGGGCTGTGTATATAGTTATGTGGGCCAGGTAACTGGGCTGTGTATACAGTTATAGGGCCAGGTAACTGGGCTGTGTATACAGTTATAGGGCCAGGTAACTGGGCTGTGTATACAGTTATAGGGCCAGGTAGTTGGGCTGTGTATATAGTTATGTGGGCCAGGTAACTGGGCTGTGTATACAGTTATAGGGCCAGGTAACTGGGCTGTGTATACAGTTATAGGGCCAGGTAACTGGGCAGTGTATATATTTATGTGGGTCAGGTAGCTGGGCTGTGTATACAGTTATAGGGCCAGATAACTGGGCTGTGTATACAGTTATAGGGCCAGGTAACTGGGCTGTGTATACAGTTATAGGGCCAGGTAACTGGGCTGTGTATATAGTTATGTGGGTCAGGTAGCTGGGCTGTGTATACGGTTATAGGGCCAGGTAACTGGGCTGTGTATACAGTTATAGGGCCAGGTAACTGGGCTGTGTATACAGTTATAGGGCAAGGTAGCTGGGCTGTGTATACAGTTGTGGGGGTCAGATAGCTGGGCTGAGCATACAGTTATGGGGTCAGATAGCTGGGCTGTGCATACAGTTATGGGGGCCATGTAGCTGGGCTGTGCATACAGTTATAGGGGCCAGGTAGTCGGGCTGTGTATACAGTTATGGGGCCTTGTAGCATTGCTATACAGATGTGTGTATGTGATTGGGATATATTCCTTTAATAGGTAATGAGTTTGAACATGCAGCCAAATGATATATATGTTTGTGCCATTGTGTTAGAATTGGTTCAGGGAATTCTTGTTGTAAGTTGAAATGTAATCATTCAAACATTTGAGAGAATAGTTGTATGCAAATTTTTTGTGAAAAATCTTATTTGCCTGAATTCATCACACAGAGATTTCACCCTATTAAAAGTTTGTTATATATATGTATATTGTTGATAAAGGCTTTTGATACCTTTTCTCCACCATGAAATTGATCTGCCTTACTGACACTGTCTCTCTATTGCAGGGCCCATACTTGTTTTAACAGACTTGACTTGCCTTCTTACACCTCTTTTGACATGCTGTTTGAGAAATTGGTAACAGCAGTGGAAGAAACAAGCACATTTGGAATAGAATGATTTGCTCACCATGTTTGCCCAAAAACATATCGAAGAAGCACTTGGAGAACATAGATTGTGTTTCATCTCTGATAAGCAATCTGCCATTTGGTCCCTTCAGAATTTGGGTTGAAATGAGTTGCTGAAGAGAGAGGAAAGTTTCAGAGATCAGGATTGATTATTAGGTACCCAACATCAAAAGAAGTCTGCAGGAGCATGGCTGTCAATGAAACCATACTGGTCTTATTGTTTATAAACAATGGTACTAGTATCCTGTGCAATTTATGAATGGCATAATTATTGTTATAAGAAGCTGTTCCCAGTTTAATGTCTTTGATAGCAGCATGCTTGGTTTCTACCTTGAAATCCATACACATAGTGCTTAGTCACTTCAGTCAAATAAACACAGAATCTCGCTCAAAACCAATATCAGATGATTTGTGAATGTGTGTTATGATGTGTAGTGTTGTTTGGCTTTTAATATTTAACAATACATATCTAAAATACATCATAAAAATGCCACAGATTTACACACTGTTTTGATATTGGCACATGTACAAGTTCTGCCTGGTGAAGGATACTGAAATTAAATAATTCAAAATCCTTGCGTGGTGGATATTAACATTGCTTTTTTTACCCCGTTCACTTTTTAAATCTGGCATAATAAAAAAATTTGTTCTCATGTTGAAATTGTCAGAAGATTTTTATCGTAGTAATGAATAAAGTATACCAACTTTTCACCCTTGCCAATATTAAATGCAGACCCAGATCTAATTGGGACCACTTGAGTATTCTTGTTGGGCATTGTAGGTTTGAATTACCTAAAGGTTTGTGAGATATTATACCCTAAGCTCTTTACATGTTATGAATCTAAAGAATTTTTTTTATTGTAATCATGATTTTGTCTGACTCTTAATCTGGATGTAAATTGTGAAACAACCCTGAATGTGTTGGAGCTTCAAGTGACCTCAAAACTTACCCACCTTACTCAGTAGGAGAGAGGTGTTGAACGTGAAACCCTACTTACTCAAAAGGAGAGAGGTGTTGAGCATCCATATACTTATGTAATGTTATTTATTAGATAGAAGAACGAGAGTTGTTTATAAAGGGCATGATATTGATTGTTTATGTTGGTAACCTAGTGAAATGTTACACAGTAATCATGGTCCTCATGTTGTTTTATTTAATCACATTTCATACAATAAATTGTTAGCATATTCAGTCTTATTAGTCAACTATGCGTTTACAAAAACACAAGGATATTCTTGATGAAACAGTTAACAGGGAAATGGACTAAGATATGAAACTTTGCTGAAAACTCAATTTGAACTAAACAATGAATAGTAAGTATAAGCTGTATTTATTCTTAGTTAGGGGTACATTTAGAAGGTCGAATACACTGATAGCATAATCTGTTCACTGACATCCTAAATCTTCTCCACTTCATGTTGACCACTAACATTAAAAACCTGTGCCAATCATGTATGGTGTCGGAATAGATTCTCTGCAGTATCCATGTAGTGTAAAACTTGATTTCTACAAAAATGACAACACATTTTGTTATGGAATTAAAGATTAATTTTCTCTGCTATATGACATTCAAGTTGACTTCTTGTTTTAAATTATATATTTTCATTATTTTTTCATTATACACAAAATCCATGCCATAAGATAAATGTTGAGGGTAGCGATGTCATGATATTGTCAAAGTCACAACCTAAATAAGAAAATTGAATTGATATATTTCATCATCCAAGTGTCCATGTGTCATCCTGCTATACCATTGTTTTATATGTAAAATGTGTGATTACTCTCAAACCCGCATGGTTTGGCTTTTCTTTTTCATATATTTGACAAATTATTTTGTTGTGTAAAGCGAATGTTACAATCAAAAGAATCTCCTGGTTCCTGTCAGTATGAGATTAAGAAGTCATTTGAATTTGTATTATTTTGCTAATTTGATATTTTCTTATCTCAGTCATTATTTGACTGTCAACCAAAACTTGTTTTTATCAGTTTTGCCAACTGTATTGTCATTGGAGCTGCATGCTAAGTGTTCTAGCTGTTTTGACTCTGCTTTTAAGAATGATATAGATTTAAGGATTATGTAGTCGTAATTTTCCCATGGTAACAAAATCTCAAAGCAGGCATATAGAACAATATTTCTTACATCAGAAATTAAGTCTTTAGAGATGTGGACAGATGTTGCCTAGCAACAAAGGGTGGGGGGGGGAGTGTTTCAAAACATTAAGGTTTAATTGAATGATTATATGGTCCATTGTTTGATTAAGTCCCCTAAACAAAGTTTGAGAACTTATTGATTTTATCCCAAATCTTAATGTTATAATTTTTCTTCATTTTCTGCTGTTTCTGACACTGTTCTCCTAAACTGTAACTTGGAACTTCAAAGGGATTGTAAATTTTTTAGCAAGATGGCCACCATTTTCTGGTTTCTTTTTAGCTAATATCTATGACTTCTGTTCTGTGTTTCAAGATGAGAATTGGTGGGATTGGGAACTTGAGGACACTCTCTACGATGGTAGAAAATAATATTGTCACTAAAATGGCTGCCAAATAGAGACTTTTGATTGGATGAAAATTTGGGTCCTGTTACAGTTAATTCTTATAAAAGATACTTTAACCTTCATCATGATGGTGAGAGACAGTAAGTGAAGCTTTAGTGATTATATACGGCTAAATTTGGTGATTTATACAACATAATGATAAACATGAAATAACTCTTAACTATATCATTGTAGTTTCTGTGTATTGTGTCTATTTCAGGATATTGTAGGTGAGCCAGTTTGTCATTAATGGGTTAAAAAGGATGTGCTGAGTACATCAACAGTATTTAAATTTGTAGTATCACTGATGAAGAATCATGCACTGTCGTGTGTCAAGTCATTTCCTGCTGAATTTCGGCAGGTTATAACGATTCTAATTGTGTAGTGTTCTTGTTATTTGTAAAGAGAAAGTTGTGCTTGGAAATATTAAGTGTATCAAAACAAAGTCAGTATTGTAATGTATGTTAACTAATTTAAATCAATGACAGTAGGCTTAATATTCATTAAAAAAAAAACACAAATAACAATATCCAGGGAAATGTCATTTTATAAGAATATCATATACCACCATTACAAAACCATCCTTTTACTGATGTGGTGGTCAAGGTGTTAAGACACTAGACCTCCACCTCTTAGTCGCGGGTAGAGACCTACGTGAGGCAGTCACCAGGTTCTGGCCACAGATCAGTGGTTGGGAATTCTGGCTTTCCTCTACCATCCAAACCTGGCATGTCCTCAAATAACCCAGGCTGTAACTAGAATGTTAAGCAATATAACCTAACCTGATGTGCTCAAACTTTCACACAAAAATCTTTTATCATGGCTGTTGGTTTCTACCATTTCATTTATCATGATCATTACACCACAGATATTCTTGCCAAAATTTCCTGCCCTGGGAAACCAAAGCCAGTTTTGGGTATGAATAAGAAGCTAGTTGATACCAGTGGTTGGTGATTAATTGTACAGTTAGGTGTATACATCTTTGTGTCTTAAGTTATGTAGGTCTGTAGAGACTGTATATATATTGGAGTATTGTTGTATGTAGGTTTGTGATGCCAGTATATGTATATATTGGGAGTTGTCTATAACATGCTAGGCATGAACTATAAATTTATTAATTATTGTATTCTTTCCTCTTTAGGACGAGCTCAGGATTATTGCTGTGTATATCCTGTAGGTATACACTTGGTGTGTACACTGATATGTGAATGTCTATTAACTATTGAGTGTGTTGTAATTTACTTCTGCCTTTCCATTTCCTTCAAAGGTCCATTATTTGGTTGTCCATGACTTCTTTGTTCATTCTCAAAACAGGTAAAAAAAAATTAATACTATGTCACTGTCCAATACAATCTCATTATGTCATTTGTCAAAGTTAATCTTAACATGTCAATTGTCATAAAATCTCAATGTCAATTGTTAGAGTAAATCATAGTCAACGGTCAAAGTAAACCAATACGTCATAGTAAATCTCAACATGTCAATTGTGAGAGTAAGCCATTGTCAATTGTCAACATAAATCAGTTTGACAGTTGTCTTATTAAATCTTGTCAGTAGTCAAAGTTAATCAATATGACATAGTGAATCTCGATAGGTAAGTTACTAAAGTAATTCTATGTCAATTGTAAATCAACATGTCAATTGTCTTATTAAATCTTCGTATGTCAGTTGATATTAAAATTAAATAAATCTCAATTATTAGATAATTAATCTAGATCTTTCAATTGTCATAAATTTCCTACATCAGTTGTGATCATACTAATCTCATTATGTCAGCTATAAGATATGTGAATCATCTATTATAAACTTTGTCGGTTGAGAAATTTTAAAATGGCATGTAAATATATTAATTGCATAAGCTACTAACATTTCCAGTCTTATCCACACCGTTGTTTTGCTTGATATAAGGTAAAATGTATATCCTACAGATTTACTAGCATAGCATTGCTTTTTCCGTCCGTTCTATACCAGGCAATAGTTAACAGATAACATAGTGTATGTTTACTCTCAATTGGTATCGTATGGTTCAGATAGTCAAGTCAGATATTTATAAAGGCATGTCATCTTTAAATGGATGAAGACAAAACCGTTTCAGTATGTTCCTCAAATTATTTTACAATAAAATCCTGGCAAATTTAGTGATATAGTTGATAATGTAGAATTTGTCTCAAAAACTGCTATTGAAATAGTTAATTCAAGAGAAAAATGACATCCAGGTGATGTAGGCCAGTACTTAGTGTTGTCTAAAAATCTATAGGTTGTAGTCTCTGCTTTTAGCCAGATGTCTTCCTCTTATAGTTGTAGTTAAGCATTCCTTTGTCACCTCAACTTTTCGTATCTGAGGACTTCTGTAACTTTTTGTATGTAAACCTTACATAGATGAACCCAGAATACCTAATCCCTATGTTGTTTGTGTTTTGTTAACACTAAATTTTCACTCTTGTATATTTAGAACTTTCCATTAATATATTAATTCTTTAATATAATTATGTATTAAATCTTTCATACTTATCTGAAGTTTTACATTTTAATACTTAAAAGTCATGATGCAAATAGCAAGCTCTTTATGCAATATATGTAAACATATATACATTATGTGTTGTAATTTTTTTTTTTTTTTTAAATAAGTCCATTCATTGTACGCTGAACTGCAAATGTATCCTGTCGAGTCAAAATTTATTGTATGTTCTGGACAGGAATAAATTATTTTAATTGAGTTAATTTATTGTTTTGTTTTATGTATTTGATAATTCTGATGGTCAGACATTGAACAGACTTTTTATAGACAATATTTTGTGGTCACTCCTTCGGCAGTGCTAAGTCACAATGGTCATTGTCAAACAACATGACATAAATTCCTACCACTTGAACTATATAAGCTAATCAGTGACCCATAACACTGTCTAAATGACTTGACCAGTCAGACCAGAACTGACCATTTCAGATATTAAGGACATTCTTTTCTAGTGAGCATTAAAATATACTTGAAGACCTGTGTTTAACATCTCAAGTTCCATTAAGGCATTAATCGACAAAAGGGCCACAAGGCCTGTATCACTCACCTGGTTTAGTAAAGGAAAAGTATATTCATTAAAGATCTATATCTATTTCCCTTTTTAGGTTTTGGCCCAAGGGGCATTAGATATAACAGTTATACAAAATTTCCTCCACCCAATTCACCCAAGTATGCTTTAGATTAATTTTGGACAAAATCCAATCATTCCTTTTGAAAATGTAGATGTAACAATGTTAACAATTTTGCCATATTTCCTCTTTGCCCCAAGGGTGTGTGGGATAAGGGTTTCAGATGTACTGTTTTGACAAAACCCCATCCGCAACCAAAGTTGAGACACCATACATGAACCCGTTTTTGTTTCTATACTGGCACCTTTTACACAAGATCTCTAAAAACATCAATGAGACAAGTTCATCTTTAGCATATCACAGATTTATTTGTTTCAAATAGACATTAGATGTTTCATCTGTGTGGCTAACTGGCTGAGAAATGTGCACTTTCTGGCTGAAGACTTGTTGCAGGTGACCACATAAAACTTCATGTCTGGTCTAAAATTCCCAGGGAAATTGCTGATATTATTTGTGATAAAATGTAAGTGGCCTTATGGAACTTCTGATTAAGCTGATAAAATCTTCACAAGTACCATTTACATATGGTTACCAAATGATGAATGAAGTGTAATCAACAGAAGAATTTCTACCAATATTACCAGGTGGTCACACTGATGTATCACCTTCAGACTTAGTATTGGAGGGCTGTGTGAAGCTGTACATGGACATGTAAATTAAGCTTAGCAAACACTTTCATTGCAAAAGCCCTGACAAAGTTTGAGAATGTCCCAGGTACCTTTGCATAATAAAAGTTTCTCTATGTAATGATGAAGTTTTAGACATGAAAAGTGGTACCAAGTGAGTACATTCAGTAGGAATCACAGCAGTTTGATGGGCACAAGGGTTGTTATTGCACATTGTTGTATATTATTGTATAAAACAAATACTGCTAAAGTAATCCCTGTAAGGTTGAAAGAACTCCTTATTTCATCACCACAGAAATAGTATTTCAGACATGGCTAGGATAAACGTTGCATGATAATAGACAGATTAAAATGACATTATCTCTGATGGCACTGATATCTGTAACTGGTGTTGAGCCAAGCTCTATGCTGAAGGTTGAAATTCAGACTTTTAGTATATCTATATTGTACTGACAGCCCTTCGTGGGTAATCTAGGGTTAAGATACATCCACAATCAAACTTTTGTTAAGTCTATATCATATATACGGACTGCGTGATCTGCCCCACAGCTGGCCAGTTGAAGCCAGGCTTCATCCTCATCAGTACCTGCTCGACCCAAGCATGGGCGAAACTTAAGTCTCTTAACTGTCAAGTGATGGAAATTTCTAAATGTGTGTTAAAGAAAACCTTTAGTGAAAATAGTCCCATAAGAAGTATTTTGTGCTGTCTTACGTAATTGTTCAATTATGTAAAATCACTTCTCAAAAGATTATAAGCAGAACTCCAGATCAGATAATATGAAATAGATGATTTTATCAATGGACAAGAAAGTTCAAATTTCCTAAAATAAGCACCGTCTGAAAAAGGATACAGCTGATCGAACTTCTTCCATACTGAGGCACTGTTGTCATCTGCGATGTTCCAAGTGTACAGCTGTATGGAGCCACTCTCTAATCCCACAGCAACAATATATCTGTAACAGAGGAGTACAAATACCTGTCAGAATACAATATATCTGTAACAGAGCAGTACAAATACCTGTCAGAATACAATGTATCTGTAACAGTGGTGTACAAATACCTGTCAGAATACAATGTATCTGTAACAGTGGTGTACAAATACCTGTCAGAATACAATATATCTGTAACAGAGCAGTACAAATACCTGTCAGAATACAATGTATCTGTAACAGTGGTGTACAAATACCTGTCAGAATACAATGTATCTGTAACAGAGCAGTACAAATACCTGTCAGAATACAATATATCTGTAACAGGGGAGTACAAATACCTGTCCGAATACAATATATCTGTAACAGTGGTGTACAAATACCTGTCAGAATACAATGCATCTGTAACAGAGGAGTACAAACACCTGTCAGAATACAATGTATCTGTAACAGTGGTGTACAAATACCTGTCAGAATACAATGTGTCTGTAACAGTGGTGTACAAATACCTGTCAGAATACAATGTATCTGTAACAGTGGTGTACAAATACCTGTCAGAATACAATGTATCTGTAACATTGGTGTACAAACACCAATACAATGTATCTGTAACAGAGGAGTACAAATACCTGTCAGAATACAATGTATCTGTAACAGTGGTGTACAAATACCTGTCCGAATACAATATATCTGTAACAGTGGTGTACAAATACCTGTCAGAATACAATGTATCTGTAACAGAGGAGTACAAATACCTGTCCGAATACAATATATCTGTAACAGTGGTGTACAAATACCTGTCAGAATACAATGTATCTGTAACAGTGGTGTACAAATACCTGTCAGAATACAATGCATCTGTAACAGAGGAGTACAAACACCTGTCAGAATACAATGTATCTGTAACAGTGGTGTACAAATACCTGTCAGAATACAATGTGTCTGTAACAGTGGTGTACAAATACCTGTCAGAATACAATGTATCTGTAACAGTGGTGTACAAATACCTGTCAGAATACAATATATCTGTAACAGGAGTACAAATACCTGTCAGAATACAATGTGTCTGTAACAGTGGTGTACAAATACCTGTCAGAATACAATGTATCTGTAACATTGGTGTACAAACACCAATACAATGTATCTGTAACAGAGGAGTACAAATACCTGTCAGAATACAATGTATCTGTAACAGTGGTGTACAAATACCTGTCAGAATACAATGTATCTGTAACAGAGGAGTACAAATACCTGTCCAAATACAATATATCTGTAACAGTGGTGTACAAATACCTGTCAGAATACAATGTATCTGTAACAGAGCAGTACAAATACCTGTCAGAATACAATATATCTGTAACAGAGGAGTACAAATACCTGTCAGAATACAATATATCTGTAACAGAGGAGTACAAATACCTGTCAGAATACAATATATCTGTAACAGTGGTGTACAAATACCTGTCAGAATACAATGTATCTGTAACAGAGGAGTACAAATACCTGTCTGAATACAATATATCTGTAACAGTGGTGTACAAATACCTGTCAGAATACAATGTATCTGTAACAGAGGAGTACAAATACCTATCCGAATACAATATATCTGTAACAGAGGAGTACAAATACCTGTCAGAATACAATATATCTGTAACAGTGGTGTACAAATACCTGTCAGAATACAATGTATCTGTAACAGAGGAGTACAAATACCTGTCCGAATACAATATATCTGTAACAGTGGTGTACAAATACCTGTCAGAATACAATGTATCTGTAACAGTGGTGTACAAATACCTGTCAGAATACAATGCATCTGTAACAGAGGAGTACAAACACCTGTCAGAATACAATGTATCTGTAACAGTGGTGTACAAATACCTGTCAGAATACAATGTGTCTGTAACAGTGGTGTACAAATACCTGTCAGAATACAATGTATCTGTAACAGTGGTGTACAAATACCTGTCAGAATACAATATATCTGTAACAGGAGTACAAATACCTGTCAGAATACAATGTGTCTGTAACAGTGGTGTACAAATACCTGTCAGAATACAATGTATCTGTAACATTGGTGTACAAACACCAATACAATGTATCTGTAACAGAGGAGTACAAATACCTGTCAGAATACAATGTATCTGTAACAGTGGTGTACAAATACCTGTCCGAATACAATATATCTGTAACAGTGGTGTACAAATACCTGTCAGAATACAATGTATCTGTAACAGAGGAGTACAAATACCTGTCCGAATACAATATATCTGTAACAGTGGTGTACAAATACCTGTCAGAATACAATGTATCTGTAACAGAGCAGTACAAATACCTGTCAGAATACAATATATCTGTAACAGAGCAGTACAAATACCTGTCAGAATACAATGTGTCTGTAACAGTGGTGTACAAACACCTGTCAGAATACAATGTATCTGTAACAGAGGAGTACAAATACCTGTCAGAATACAATATATCTGTAACAGTGGTGTACAAATACCTGTCAGAATACAATGTATCTGTAACAGAGGAGTACAAATACCTGTCCAAATACAATATATCTGTAACAGTGGTGTACAAATACCTGTCAGAATACAATGTATCTGTAACAGAGCAGTACAAATACCTGTCAGAATACAATTTATCTGTAACAGAGGAGTACAAATACCTGTCAGAATACAATATATCTGTAACAGTGGTGTACAAATACCTGTCAGAATACAATGTATCTGTAACAGAGGAGTACAAATACCTGTCTGAATACAATATATCTGTAACAGTGGTGTACAAATACCTGTCAGAATACAATGTATCTGTAACAGAGGAGTACAAATACCTATCCGAATACAATATATCTGTAACAGAGGAGTACAAATACCTGTCAGAATACAATATATCTGTAACAGAGGAGTACAAATACCTGTCAGAATACAATGTGTCTGTAACAGTGGTGTACAAATACCTGTCACCTGTCAGAATACAATGTATCTGTAACAGAGGAGTACAAATACCTGTCAGAATACAATGTGTCTGTAACAGTGGTGTACAAATACCTGTCAGAATACAATGCATCTGTAACAGAGGAGTACAAACACCTGTCAGAATACAATGTATCTGTAACAGTGGTGTACAAATACCTGTCAGAATACAATGTGTCTGTAACAGTGGTGTACAAATACCTGTCAGAATACAATGTATCTGTAACAGAGGAGTACAAATACCTGTCAGAATACAATATATCTGTAACAGAGCAGTACAAATACCTGTCAGAATACAATATATCTGTAACAGAGGACTAGAAATACCTGTCAGAATACAATGTATCTGTAACAGTGGTGTACAAATACCTGTCAGAATACAATGTATCTGTAACAGAGCAGTACAAATACCTGTCAGAATACAATATATCTAACTGACACACCTGTAATCCTGACAAGTTACAGACAAACCTGTAATCTGACAAGTTATACCAAACACACCTGTAACCTGACAAGTTATACCAAACACACCTGTAATCTGACAAGTTATACCAGACACACCTGTAACCTGACAAGTTATACCAAACACACCTGTAACCTGACAAGTTATACAAGTTATACCAAACACACCTGTAACCTGACAAGTTATACCAGACACACCTGTAATCTGACAAGTTATACCAGACAAACCTGTAATCTGACAAGTTATACCAAACACACCTGTAATCTGACAAGTTATACCAGACACACCTGTAACCTGACAAGTTATACCAGACAAACCTGTAATCTGACAAGTTATACCAAACAAACCTGTAACCTGACAAGTTATACCAGACAAACCTGTAATCTGACAAGTTATACCAAACACACCTGTAACCTGACAAGTTATACCAGACAAACCTGTAACCTGACAAGTTATACCAGACACACCTGTAACCTGACAAGTTATACCAGACAAACCTGTAACCTGACAAGTTATACCAAACACACCTGTAACCTGACAAGTTATACCAAACACACCTGTAACCTGACAAGTTATACCAGACAAACCTGTAACCTGACAAGTTATACCAGACAAACCTGTAACCTGACAAGTTATACCAAACACACCTGTAACCTGACAAGTTATACCAAACACACCTGTAACCTGACAAGTTATACCAAACACACCTGTAACCTGACAAGTTATACCAAACACACCTGTAACCTGACAAGTTATACCAGACAAACCTGTAACCTGACAAGTTATACCAAACACACCTGTAACCTGACAAGTTATACCAGACAAACCTGTAATCTGACAAGTTATACCAAACACACCTGTAACCTGACAAGTTATACCAGACAAACCTGTAACCTGACAAGTTATACCAAACACACCTGTAACCTGACAAGTTATACCAGACAAACCTGTAATCTGACAAGTTATACCAAACACACCTGTAACCTGACAAGTTATACCAGACAAACCTGTAACCTGACAAGTTATACCAAACACACCTGTAATCTGACAAGTTATACCAAACACACCTGTAACCTGACAAGTTATACCAGACAAACCTGTAACCTGACAAGTTATACCAGACAAACCTGTAACCTGACAAGTTATACCAAACACACCTGTAACCTGACAAGTTATACCAGACAAACCTGTAACCTGACAAGTTATACCAGACAAACCTGTAACCTGACAAGTTATACCAAACACACCTGTAACCTGACAAGTTATACCAGACAAACCTGTAACCTGACAAGTTATACCAAACACACCTGTAACCTGACAAGTTATACCAGACAAACCTGTAACCTGACAAGTTATACCAGACAAACCTGTAACCTGACAAGTTATACCAGACAAACCTGTAACCTGACAAGTTATACCAGACACACCTGTAACCTGACAAGTTATACCAGACAAACCTGTAACCTGACAAGTTATACCAGACAAACCTGTAACCTGACAAGTTATACCAGACAAACCTGTAACCTGACAAGTTATACCAGACAAACCTGTAACCTGACAA
Source organism: Ylistrum balloti (assembly GCF_031769215.1). NCBI lineage: Eukaryota > Metazoa > Mollusca > Bivalvia > Pectinida > Pectinidae > Ylistrum > Ylistrum balloti. The sequence goes on along the minus strand of NW_026781877.1, from coordinate 185,674 downwards.
GTTATACCAAACACACCTGTAACCTGACAAGTTATACCAGACAAACCTGTAATCTGACAAATTATACCAGACAAACCTGTAATCTGACAAGTTATACCAAACAAACCTGTAACCTGACAAGTTATACCAGACAAACCTGTAACCTGACAAGTTATACCAAACACACCTGTAACCTGACAAGTTATACCAGACAAACCTGTAACCTGACAAGTTATACCAGACAAACCTGTAATCTGACAAGTTATACCAGACAAACCTGTAATCTGACAAGTTATACCAGACAAACCTGTAACCTGACAAGTTATACCAGACAAACCTGTAACCTGACAAGTTATACCAGACAAACCTGTAACCTGACAAGTTATACCAGACAAACCTGTAACCTGACAAGTTATACCAGACAAACCTGTAATCTGACAAGTTATACCAAACACACCTGTAACCTGACAAGTTATACCAAACACACCTGTAATCTGACAAGTTATACCAAACACACCTGTAACCTGACAAGTTATACCAGACAAACCTGTAATCTGACAAGTTATACCAAACACATCTGTAACCTGACACCTGTTATCAGACACACCTGTAACCTGACAAGTCATATCATACAGACTTGCAACAGAAAACTATTATTAAATATACCTACTATCAGTCTCAGTTACCTGTTATTGGACAGTTGTACTGGCCCCATATCCACTGCCGTTGCGGAGTCCCCTACATCTATCATTCCGACTGGCTTTTCTACAGTGCCTCCCCCTGATGGAGAATGGTCTGGCCGTCTCCAGACTAGTACCTACACATGAGAGTTTCACCATGAAATGATAACGATGATTATTGTGGGACCAATTTTGAACATGTGAAGTTAACATTGTAGAACTTGAGGGTTTAATTTCTGGGTAAGATACTAAACATTTGTTTTCTGACTGTGATAATAGCAGCTGATTCATCTCTACAAAACAAATTCTACATGGGGCTGTACCAGTATCTTTCTATCCTTCTCCTCAACTCCTAGCTTCTTTAAATGAGGTGGCATTCTGAAATACTGATCATAATTTACATAGATGTCATCAATAAAATGGAAACTGATTCATCAAAATAAATTTCAATACATGATAGAATTATCTACCTTTTTGTCTCTTGCTGCCGTGATGAAGTATTTGTCATCATGTGACCAGCCACATGACCATATGATCCTTGTATGTACAGCTGATTTCTTGTCTGTGGCGACCACCTTGGAAAACAGTGGCTCTATAGAAGATAAAAGGTGAGAATTGATTAAGTACAGCAGGTTACAGGTGTCTAATGCAGAGTCTGTGTCTACCAACAGACAGAAGTCATTAGAAGTGTTAGAATATTGAATAGGATTAATGTCTTCCATCGGACACCAGCAAAATTGTCTAATGTAGAATGTGATACAATGTCTTCCATCAGACATCAGCAAAATTGTCTAATGTAGAATGTGATACAATGTCTGCCATCAGACACCAGCAAAATTGTCTAATGTAGAATGTGATACAATGTCTTCCATCAGACATCAGCAATATTGTCCTATGTAGAATGTGATACAATGTCTTCCATCAGACATCAGCAATATTGTCCTATGTAGAATGTGATACAATGTCTGCCATCAGACATCAGCAATATTGTCCTATGTAGAATGTGATACAATGTCTGCCATCAGACATCAGCAATATTGTCCTATGTAGAATGTGATACAATGTCTTCCATCAGACATCAGCAATATTGTCTAATGTAGAATGTGATACAATGTCTTCCATCAGACATCAGCAAAATTGTCTAATGTAGAATGTGATACAATGTCTTCCATCAGACATCAGCAAAATTGTCCTATGTAGAATGTGATACAATGTCTGCCATCAGACATCAGCAAAATTGTCTAATGTAGAATGTGATACAATGTCTGCCATCAGACATCAGCAATATTGTCCTATGTAGAATGTGATACAATGTCTGCCATCAGACATCAGCAAAATTGTCCTATGTAGAATGTGATACAATGTCTGCCATCCATCAGACAATGTAGAATGTGATACAATGCAACATCATATTGTCCTATGTAGAATGTGATACAATGTCTTCCATCAGACATCAGCAATATTGTCCTATGTAGAATGTGATACAATGTCTGCCATCAGACATCAGCAAAATTGTCTAATGTAGAATGTGATACAATGTCTGCCATCAGACATCAGCAAAATTGTCTAATGTAGAATGTGATACAATGTCTTCCATCAGACATCAGCAAAATTGTCTAATGTAGAATGTGATACAATGTCTTCCATCAGACATCAGCAATATTGTCTAATGTAGAATGTGATACAATGTCTTCCATCAGACATCAGCAATATTGTCCTATGTAGAATGTGATACAATGTCTTCCATCTGCCATCAGACATCAGCAAAATTGTCTAATGTAGAATGTGATACAATGTTTTCCATCAGACATGTATTGTCCTATGTAGAATGTGATACAAAATTGTCCAATGTCTGCCATCAGACATCAGCAATATTGTCCTATGTAGAATGTGATACAATGTCTGCCATCAGACATCAGCAAAATTGTCTGATGTAGAATGTGATACAATGTCTTCCATCAGACACCAGCAATATTGTCCTATGTAGAATGTGATACAATGTCTTCCATCAGACACCAGCATGATTGTCTAATGTAGAATGTGATACAATGTCTTCCATCAGACACCAGCAATATTGTCCTATTGTCAATGTCTTCCATTAGCAAAATTGTCTAATGTAGAATGTGATACAATGTCTTCCATCAGACACCAGCATGATTGTCTGATGTAGAATATTATACAATGTCTTCCATCAGACACCAGCAATATTGTCCTATGTAGAATGTGATACAATGTCTGCCATCAGACACCTGCATGATTGTCTGATGAAGAATGTGATTTTCTGTGTGTATCATCAGACAGTAATTTACTTATACCCAAGTATATAACAAAAGAGATTGCTGATGGCCAGACAGATTTAACTAACCCTTATCAGCAGAGTCCTTTTCCTTCCTTTGGTACAGAGCCCATGTGCGATCACGAGACACTGTCAGTAGAAACTGACCACTGTGAGAGAATGCTATCTGAGTAACCGTCAGTGAATGTCCTTCCAAAGTACACTGCTGTGTCCAAGTCTTACAATCATACAATATCACACCAGCAAACTCAGCCTTTGCTGCCTAAAACACAACAACATATTATCTTACCATATTTCAGAGAGTAATTTGCATATGTCTAATTTTCATGAATTTCACAACCCTATTCAAATTGCCAACATCAGAACTGTAAAATTTGCCTATGTCCAGAGTCAGTACAAGCCAATACAGTATATTGTATGATCAGTATAAATTACAGAATTACAGTACAGACATTTCAATAAATCCCTGATACTCTAATATCAGTCCCTATTAATCACTAAGGCTTACAGGGATTACTAAGTGTGTTTACCTTACAGGCTGAGGCCAGCACTGTACCCTGGGGATCACACCCCAAGGAAAAGACTTCGTATCCATGTCCGTACAGTTTCTGAGTCTCAGGCCACAAAGTATTTTGTAGAAGATGTTCCTCAGTTGGTGGTTCTGTGAAGTTACCAATGTTACAATATCACAGGTGATGAATAGAATCAAACAAAAACTCATAAAGAAACCAATTCATGGGATTAGGTATGAAAGCCATAAATTTCTTATAACAGTAAAGGCTGAGAATTTGTGAGGTGGGTGTGTCTTTCTCATCATGTGTACAGACTGGAAGTAAACCTCGGAGTACTGATTGTTTATATATAGCAGAAGGAGGTTGGTATGAAGGAAAGTCTTACCCATCATGTGTACAGACTGGAAGTAAACCTCTGGGTACTGATCATTTATATATAGCAGAAGGAGGTCTTCTTTAGGAACAGGTTGTTCCTTCTGATCATGTGTACAGCTTTGTTTGATAAACCAATCATTGGGATGGCATTTCTCTTCTTTAGGAACAGGTTGTTCCTTCTGATCAGTAAATACGGCTTTGTTTGATAAACCAAGAGCGGGCACGCTGGCTCCTTCTGGACGATTCTTAGCTTCCTGTGAGTACAACACTAATGTATAGTAATTTATTGTTTGACAGAAAGTCATTTATTTTACAGAAAACATACAGTAGCTGAATGATGAATATAATAATATAATTATCAGTGATGCAGCAAAGCCTCGGGTTATTTTGACATTGAGGAGCAATTTTTGTAAAATATAGAATAATTTTGTGTATTCTGAACTTTGACCTATTCATAAGAATTCCACTGTAGTATGGAGGGTTACTATACACCATCAGAACATGGAAACCCTCCAGTAAAATCTTACCTTTCTGATCAATAAAGACAACTATAGACATACCCACTATACTGAGGGTCTATCTCAATGTGTTAATCACATGTTAGAGAAGACAATACAGTGAAACGATGAAGTCATACATAACTAGTAAACATTTTTAGACCTACAGACTAGTTATTTCAAGATCCACTTTAAATCTCATCCCCATAATTAGAATATCAGTGAAGATTTATAGCTTTGATTTAAACATCTACAATGTCTTATTTCACTTGACCCAAGTTCTAAGGAGATATATAACATCAAGTCTAACATTTACATCACTAATCCTACATTTACATCACTAGTCAAACATTTACATCACTAGTCCAACATTTACATAGTACATCACTAGTCAAACAATTACATCACTAGTCCAACATGTACATAGTCCAACATGTACATCACTAGTCAAACAATTACATCACTAGTCCAACATGTACATAGTCCAACATTCCAACATTTACATCACTAGTCCAACATTTACATCACTAGTCCAACATTTACATCACTAGTCCAACATTTACATCACTAGTCCAACATTTACATCACTAGTCCAACATTTACATCACTAGTCCAACATTTACATCACTAGTCCAACATTTACATCACTAGTCCAACATTTACATCACTAATCCAACATTCCAACATTTACATCACTTGTCCAACATTTACATAGTCCAACATTTACATCACTAGTCCAACATTTACATCACTAGTCCAACATGTACATCACTAGTCCAACATTTACATCACTAGTCCAACATTTACATAGTCCAACATTTACATCACTAGTCCAACATTTACATCACTAGTCCAACATTTACATAGTCCAACATTTACATCACTAGTCCAACATTTACATAGTCCAACATTTACATCACTTGTCCAACATTTACATCACTAGTCCAACATTTACATCACTAGTCCAACATTTACTAGTCCAACATTTACATAGTCCAACATTTACATCACTAGTCCAACATGTACATCACTAGTCCAACATTTACATCACTAGTCCAACATTTACATCACTAGTCCAACATTTACATCACTAGTCCAACATTTACATCACTAGTCCAACATTTACATCACAGTCCAACATTTACATCACTAGTCCAACATTTACATCACTAGTCCAACATTTACATCACAGTCCAACATTTACATAGTCCAACATTTACATCACAGTCCAACATTTACATAGTCCAACATTTACATCACTAGTCCAACATTTACATCACAGTCCAACATTTACATCACTAGTCCAACATTTACATCACTAGTCCAACATTTACATCACTTGTCCAACATTTACATCACTTGTCCAACATTTACATAGTCCAACATTTACATTACTAGTCCAACATTTACATCACTAGTCCAACATGTACATAGTCCAACATGTACATCACTAGTCCAACATTTACATCACTAGTCCAACATTTACATAGTCCAACATTTAAATAGTCCAACATTTACATCACTAGTCCAACATTTACATAGTCCAACATTTACATAGTCCAACATTTACATCACTAGTCCAACATTTACATCACAGTCCAACATTTACATCACTAGTCCAACATTTACATAGTCCAACATTTACATAGTCCAACATTTACATCACTAGTCCAACATTTACATAGTCCAACATTTACATAGTCCAACATTTACATCACTAGTCCAACATGTACATCACTAGTCCAACATTTACATCACTAGTCCAACATTTACATAGTCCAACATTTACATCACTAGTCCAACATTTACATCACTAGTCCAACATTTACATCACTAGTCCAACATTTACATAGTCCAACATTTACATAGTCCAACATTTACATCACTAGTCCAACATTTACATCAGTCCAACAATTACATCACTTGTCCAACATTTACATAGTCCAACATTTACATCACAGTCCAACATTTACATCACAGTCCAACATTTACATCACTAGTCCAACAATTACATAGTCCAACATTTACATCACAGTCCAACATTTACATAACTAGTCCATTATTTACATCACTAGTCCAACATGTACATCACTAGTCCAACATTTATCATTTGTTACACAGACCTGCCAACAGTGACAAACTTACCTCTTTTTGCAGTTCTTTGTTCAGATTTCTACCGCAGATACTACAAAAATTGTCAATGAAATTTCTTGTTGCTTCAAATGTTCGGACAACTTTCTCATCAGCTCCAGTGGCCATGCTATATTTGTGGACCAATGCCACACACTGAAGGTCATAACCATGCACCTGAGGTCTTGCTATTTCATACCAGGAGGTCTGTATATCAAACACAGGAAGAAACGCCAACACATTAAGTCAGTCCTGTTTTTTCCTCATACAGTTATCTGCTTGTTTAGTTGGTATTGATCATTAAGTTTTTAGCATGTGCGAGAAAATTACTTTATTTTCACAAGATGTTACTCTCACAAACATTTGACGTTATGATAAACACCAACTAACAAGAGCAGATTATTCTGTATTATGAAAATACACATCTATGACATTATAACAGTACAACCATGCAAAGTATACCATTATATCTAGGTAGTGATTTTAAAGAAAGTTTAGTCTCAGCTTCTTATTGAATATCTCCAAAAGCATTTTCTTTAATTATAATTGCCTTGAAAATAAAGTAAAACTTTAACTGATTTAATGTACACGTAAGACAACAATACAGAGGTCATTTGTGGTAATTTGAACTATTCATTAACAGGTGTAAAATGTAATCATTGAGGTTTTACTCAGACTTAGAGATTTCAATAGTCTTGGTGCGGTCAAAGGTCTGTCACAGACATTTTGGTCCATGTGATCCCTTTACCATGGGAGGTAATGTTCCTTGTTTTAGTTTCTGTGTATGATGGGAAGTTGTATGCTTAATAGTACTTAATTAACAAATTATTATCCATTATCATTAGTAGAGAGATACTTAATGTTGCCATCAAGTTGACACTGATTGTTGTCATGGTCAAGTTGACACTGATTGTTGTCATGGTCAAGTTGAGTGACCGTTGTTGTAGTCAAGTTGACATTGACTCACCTCTTGTCCAGCTTTGACCCAAGGTGCATGAAGCCTTGTGGTCTGGTCTAGGCTTACACTGACCACATACTGACCGTTGCTGGGATCCCAAGACAAGTCCTGGACAGCAGAAAAATGACCACTTGAAGTGACAAGTGGCTTCCATGTCTCCTTAACCTTGGTCAAAAGATACAGATGTAATAACTCGACAAAATGATCTGTGACAAGTTCATGGCATAGACAAAAAATACAGCTGTAATAACTCGACACAATGATCTGTACACAGGGACGTCGTGACAAGTACATGGTATAGACAAAAAATACAGCTGTAATAACTCGACACAATGATCTGTACATAGGGATTCTGTGACAAGTACATGGCATAGACAAAAAATACAGCTGTAATAACTCGAAACAATGATCTGTACACAGGGACGTCGTGACAAGTACATGGCATAGACAAAAAATACAGCTGTAATAACTCGACACAATGATCTGTACATAGGGATTCTGTGACAAGTACATGGCATAGACAAAAAATACAGCTGTAATAACTCGACACAATGATCTGTACATAGGGATTCTGTGACAAGTACATGGCATAGACAAAAAATACAGCTGTAATAACTCGACACAATGATCTGTACATAGGGACGTCGTGACAAGTACATGGCATAGACAAAAAATACAGCTGTAATAACTCGACACAATGATCTGTACATAGGGATTCTGTGACAAGTACATGGCATAGACAAAAAATACAGCTGTAATAACTCGACACAATGATCTGTACATAGGGACGTCGTGACAAGTACATGGCATAGACAAAAAATGCAGCTGTAATAACTCAACAGAATGATCTGTACATAGGGACGCTGTGACAAGTACATGGCATAGACAAAAAATACAGCTGTAATAACTCGACACAATGATCTGTACATAGGGATTCTGTGACAAGTACATGGCAAAGACAAAAGATACAGCTGTAAGCACTCGACACAATGATCTGTACATAGGGATTCTGTGACAAGTAAATGGCATTAGTTGTTATCATTATATAGTATCATATAGTATATATTTACCATCAGATGGTATTACTAGGTTGTAACCTTGTCTATTATCAGCCCATGAACTGCTAATGGCAAAATTATATTGAAATTATTTAAAAGAAATTGAGGGAAAGGGGCTTAATAATGAGGACAAAGATTGAATCAAGTATTATACCTTGTCATAAGACCAGTGGTGAAAGGCACCCTGGTAACCATGAGCAATGATAGCGTCTCCATGAGGACTGAACATGCCACCATAAAAACCGAGTGTGTTACCACCAACTTCTCCAACTCGCACCTACAAACAGACAGATCAAGTTGAAAAAATTCAGCCAACACCTACAAACAGACAGATCAAATTCAGCCCACATCTACAAGTGGGCAGATCAAGTTAATAAAATTCAACCCACACCTACAAACAAATCTTTACAGAATTGACAAAACATAATAAATACACCTGAATTTGAGTTTTTTAGCAATTGTTGCACTTCTTATTAATTGTTTATTATAAACAACATCTATGAACAGTTATCTTCAATTTATTTATTAATTTCAATGATTTCATAACTTCTGAAGTGAAAATGTTTTTTAATGTTCAAAAACCATGAAAACCGTGTTGAAACAAAAATGTTTTAAACGAAAGCTATCTATAATGTAGGACAAATAAAACACTGAGAAGTCTTGTAAATCTGAGGCAGTCCAAGGTGTTCACAACCTGATGAACTTAGTATTAGGAATTCTAATAACACTACTATGACCTCCTCACCTCCTCTACCCACACTCCAGTGTCATGGTCAGGTTTCCATAAGATCATGGTTTTGTCCATTGATGCTGAGAGAAGACGCATGGGCTGGTGGTATCCTGTATCTGATACACAAAACATGGGTCAAGGTCATGTAATATACTTAATTATCTATCCAACCATAAAAGTAAAAATATCATGGAAACAGATGTAAATGTCAGATCATGTAAGTGAAAGACAACAATCTTAGGTAACAAAACAAACATCAAGGTACCTGGTAGTGTAGGTCAAAGTCAAGGTCAAGTTACGCTTGAGTTAAGGTCTTAATATACACAGATAAAGTTTACAATATACACAGGACAAATCTCTATCACAAAATATGGAACAATGTTGAAATTATTTACCCATTTTCTTTGGAGGCTGCCAACGGACACTGTATATCCAATTTTCATGGCCACTAAGGACTGAATCCAAACTGAGGGCAAAGGTCATGGGGCCACCTGTATCACACAAACCAGCTCTTCAAAATTCATAGTACATACAGTAAGATGTTAAAGATATTCATTTCCCTTCACTACTATAAAAAGTGACTTCTCAAAATCAATAGCATGCCAAGATAAGGAAGTAACGTTAAAGTATCATGGTAGCTTTTCTCTATAGAAAGATTTCTCACCATGTATCTCCTCACTTGTTCCCCAAAATCATATTCATTTACTATTGTCCTGGAACTTCCTTGTTTATGTGGACAAACTACTAAGTCATCACTTTAAATGTTAAATTTGATACAAAAATGCCGTAAGTTTATCCTTATTTCATAAACTGACAAAGCTTGTCCAACTTGTCAGAACGGCCAAGGTATTCACATGCATCAATCTGTATACATTTAACTCACTTTCCTGAAATATGTACTCTTATAAAAAAAAATCTAAATGTACCTGAACTGTATATACATGTACCTGTAGTGAAATTAAAGACAACCACATATACTCAGAGAGTTGGAATCAAATCTGTATAACTGTGCTTCAGTCAAAATCATTTGTAAAAAAGATAATCCCCTAATAAAGCTATGTATATCTAATTGTGCTGCAGTCAGTGGTTCTCACCTGTACCCTTAAAACTGAATGTGTTCTCTCGCATTTTTATTTCTTCATCAATTGAGAGTTCCTTGACCATTCTGACCACCTCATCACCAGCTTCCCGTTGTGAAATTCTCCAAATCCTGATAAAGTGATCTTGCGCTGCACTGGCCAGAAGTAAGTCCCCTTTGTCTGTAAATACATATTGTGTACTGTTTATATTTTTAAGATTTAACTTCTACAAATAAGTAGTGGTATGTTAAAATATGTTATAGATTTTTTACCGTTTTATTTCATACATGGGCAAATTTAGTACAGTTCAGTAAGTACAGCAGTTAAGTAGGTACAGCAGTTTAATAGGTACAGCACCAGACTTTTCAATGTTATGTGGAGATCCAAGGTAAGTGGTTCAATTCATGAGGGCAAGTTGTGTTTTTCAGGGAACTAATATCAAACCCTAGATCATTATTGTGCTGTTGTGGTTGTCTCCATGGGTAAGACACTTTCCTCAAATTGCTTTGAACAGCAAGGTAGACTGTCCTCCTGTATGTTGTACAGTGAGGTAGTCAGTCCTCCCATATGTTGTACAGTGAGGTAGTCAGTCCTCCCGTATGTTGTACAGTGAGGTAGTCAGTCCTCCTGTATGTTGTACAGTGAGGTAGTCAGTCCTCCTGTATGTTGTACAGTGAGGTAGTCAGTCCTCCCATATGTTGTACAGTGACGTAGTCAGTAACTTCTAAAATGTGACCCTGACTCAAAATTATCCTGGTTGTTCAAGAAGCAATAAAAACAACTGACTAACCATTATGTCTATAAGAAGACTGGATACAGGGAGAGTTTCCATGTGAAGCAGTTTTTAAGGCAGTGAACAAGTATAACATTGATATAACTGGGAGAGACATGATAATGTATGGCTGATGTCAGACCATAGTATTAACGCTAACTGGATAACTTTTGCCACAGATAAACACTTTCACCCATTTGTTCTTATTCTTATGTCATGAGGGCAAAAATAAAAGGTTGGCTAAAGTTTAATGTGAAAACTAAAACCGCTCTGGACAACAGTATGCAGATTTCTGAGAGGGTAAATGTTTGCTTGTATACAACAGTAGGATTTCAAGTGATACCTGATATGTTCTGTATCTATTTTCAACAATACAAATCCTCTAAGCACCCATGTTTGTCAGATGTTCAACTGTTATTTTTAAATTTGATTAAGTGATACTGATAAGTCTTCCAAATGATTTACAGATACAACAATATATCAAGTTTTTATTAATTGATTTTGTTTCTGGAAAGTTGCCATATCAACATACACAAGGATATTACAATAAGAGAGAGAATGAGAAATGGAAAAGTCTTTACCATCTGTTGTAAAGTCCACTGCCCTGATCCAGTCCTCGTGACCTTGTAAACTGATGACCTTTGTAAACTGTTGAAAAAGAAAATAATTAACTATTTAATGTAATAGTTTTTTTTTTATTCAAAAGAAATGAAGAAAACTATCACTATATTGATGAACTAAGAATTTTTATTCAGTTGAAATTTAATCTCTTCTATATAATTTTACAATAGTAGGCTGACTAAAGGGCCAGTGTTAGATAATGGTGACCACATACAATTGAATACAGACAAAGACTTGGTGTGTAATCTCTTTACACCATTACCTGATCTTCTTGGAGCACATAAAGGTGAATTTTCTGGTCATCACAGCCACAGGCCAGCACTGGTACTGAGGTAAAAGTAGACATGTATGACTAAGGACATTTACATCAAACATCTGTAATGGGCTGTAAGTCCTATTGTACATAGAGGCTGGAATAATTTTCACTACTCCTTCCACTTATATTAATAATGATAGTGTTTGAGATTTCCTCATAATGAAGCTTCGTATAAACTTTCCTGACAATTAGAATCTGACAAATGTTTAATGCTGATCATAACTCTAAAATGATTGGAAGGATAATAGTATTTACAAAACATTTACACTTGGTGGTATGTAAATATACACCTGTGTATGTTGAGTGAAGTATATTTACATCTGTATATTTTGAGTTACATGTAAGTATATTTACACCTGTATATTTTGAGTTACATGTAAGTATATTTACACCTGTATATTTTGAGTTACATGTTAGTATATTTACACCTGTATATTTTGAGTTACATGTAAGTATATTTACACCTGTATAAACAGATGTAAGTTGATACATGCCTGTTCATATCCAACTTACTGTGTGATTTAGGGATAACTGTTAATGCCACATCCAGGGCAAACCCTGAACCATATGAAAGTGTCTGTAACAAATTGTAGTCTGAAAAAAAAAAATTCAAATTCTATTTTACCAGACAAATGAAATAATCATACAATTCTATAAAACATGAAAATTTACACTTGGGTGAAATTTTTATCACATAAGCAGAAGTCATTTACCTGCATAAATTTCCCCATGTGTATGAATTTATGGCAAATTACATGGGGGTACATATATATATCAAATATACATTAGGTATATCCTCCATGGTCCACTATGCCTCTCAGGTAGAAGACATGGAAGAAAATCCCTGGTATTGCTGGGGACCACTTTCAGTTGCCGACTATATATATATAATAGATAAATAAAGCCACCCTCTTCTTGGTCTGTCAGATGTCTCCTAAACAAAACACATCAGAGAAACCACTCCTGATCTGTGAAGGGTGCCCCACGATTAGTAGCTTCTTGTGACATGAAATAGCAGAGATATTTTATCCCCATCTCTAGCATGAGTCTCAGTTGTTTAAGGCTATCAAGGTGTTTGTTACTATGATGAGAAGGTATATGATTTTGGTTTAAGTAACTTACCATCATCACCTTTCCTTCTCCATATCTTCACCTGTGAATCTGCAGATGTTGTCACCACATAGGTATCCGACAGTCCATCTTCAGCAGGAACAGTCAGCGCAGCCACAGAGTTGATTGGACCAGTGTGTCCTTTCAATGTTGCAATGGATTTATACTAGAAAAGGGAGATAATCAAATTTCATAAGATTTAATGTTAAACAATAATTAAGATTCTGCACCCAGTTATATTTTATAAGGCAAGACTTTTTATATGTATTGCCTCCAGTGAATATCAAACTTAGCTTATTGTCTAAACAAAATAGCATTACTGCATATAGAAATGATGAATATCCTTGTGTATTTTATTACAGTATATTTTTGCCTGTACATAAAAATGTCAAATCTGCTGCAGATATATGTATCTAGTCACAGGTATAACTCCTCAGCATGCTGCTATCATGAAACCTTAGACAGAACACTGTTTCACCTTTATAATAAGTACATAATATCGTGTCCTTGTCCATCGATATACGTGTGTAATATCTATGTGCAGAGCTTTCAATAAGATTCAATGGAATATATACAAAATAGACCTAACAGCCTCAGGTAACGTTTCCTAGCAGCTGATTACAAAGTTATTAACATTTTTTCACAGTAAAACTGGTAACATTTTTGCAATAGATAAGAAATTGTATTACCTATTAGCTAGAACTAATAAATCAGCTGCATTTAGATGGTATTGTTTATGCTAACGTACCTTAATTCTAATAGTGAACTTGACCTTACCTGACCTTGCTGTTTCTGCCACACAATGGCAGTGGTGTCAACTGAACCAGATACAAGACATTCATCTCCATCTGTGTCTAAACATAAAATAGTACAAATATTTATGTGTATCTATGTGACCAATCAATACTGAGGTAACATCTCTGTTTTTGTATCATTATCTGGAAGCAAAATTTGATAAGGAGTTTTAACTTCCTCTAAAAAACGATACATATATTAACCTAAATGTCTACATCTACTCTCTAAGTTACTGACAGATTTTGCTTTATTGATGATGATTTTCATCATCCAAATAACATTTCATAACAGCATCCTGATCCAGAATCAGCAGAGAAGAAAATGCCATATTAAAGTTGTATTTGATAAGAAAATCTTGATCTGTCTGTATGTGCACTTTGATACAGTGGCTTAACAAATACATTTACATTACATGAATAATAGGTGTGTCAAAACACACTCAAAAGTGATTGTTCCCCAAGTTTTCCATATATGTGAAAAAAGTGAATACAAGACTGAAATGTTTGAAATTATAAAATGAATAGAAATCTACAACATTCTGTACGAGTTATTAAATCTAAAGACAACTAACACAAATAATGACAGAGTGTTTCCAACTCACTTGATTTCATCAGGTCAACCTGACATAGGCCATACCATGATGACCTATATAAATCCTTAAAATGCTACAATCACCTGATATTTTTTTTTATCAGTAAATGTATTTAAAAGCTTCAAAATCAATTTTTGGACCTAATATGGCTGTAATAATGTTCAAACATGACATAAAAATTATGTTAACGCCAACATTTGTGATAACTATTCCACCTACTTAACCTTTTGAAGCAGGATGATGTTGAGTTCACTTCTACTACAATAATTTAACTATACAATAGAATTGATTATAAGGTCTTTTTACCTGATGACCATTTTGAACACCCTGTCATGCTTGACATTGAATGCCATCACCAGATATAATTTGACAAGAGATTGTCAACACTTCTGATAGTCACTTTTAAAAAATTGTTTCTACTTCAGCCTTCTACTAAATACTAACACAAACCTGTGATGTCTGCTTTTCTCACCCACGTCACACAATTAATTTTGTTATTGTGGCCATTCAAAGTACACAGCACTCGAGCCACACGGTCTTGTCCCTGAGAAAAACAATAATAGTGTCTACATGTTATATATATTTATAACAACTAGAGTGTTGATTTTATTATAACACAAAAGAAATTGTTTACACTCCAATTCATTTGCACAGGACCTCTCGTGCTACAACTAGTGTGCATCATGTTTTGCCTTTCACCTAGCCGACCAGAGATATTTTTAGGCAGTCCTAGAATAATGAGCAATTTATATATATATATATATAAATATGATACAGTATTTACAAGCAAAGATTAAAGTTACAGTATTTGTCAGGTTCCAATAACCCTACATTCTACACAAAGTTCACAATATTTTCTGGAAATTAAATTCTTAATCTGACTCAATATATCTAATTAGCTATTTGGTCAGCACTGTGATGCATCCTTAGAAACCTAGGAATATGTTTTTTTAAGTCAAGATTCTTGGTGGGAGGGGGTAGCTGTATTTATACGTCATAGATTCTCAGACTATAATATGACCGAGGCAGGAGGCCAGATCGATTACAAAACGTTTTTCCAACTAATTCCTAAGGAACATGTAGACATCACTAGTTACATGGAATGAATGTTTATCTTATTTACATACTAGTGGCATGATATAATTGTATAAATACATAATTTGAAAACGGTATGGAGTCTTGTCAACAGACAGACACGTGTAGTCGATTAGTTATTGTTTTAATATTCTAACAAAACAGTAAATGGATTACACATACCTGTGGTTGGTAAATGGCGATGGCATGACATGTTGAATAACAAACTAAACCATTTGGGCCCCAATCGGCGCTGTGTGGACTTCTATTACACCCACAGCTGATGTAACATGTGGAAACTGCCGCCATACTGTTTCAAGTTCTTTCGAGTCTCTCTAATTGGTTTTGCTTTCGCTGCGTGAAAAACCCTAGAGAAGTCACGAATGTTGCAATATACTTTCATTTTGCATTTATGAAATAACGACGGACCTACCAATCTTTTCTCTAAAATACTTAACTGTCAACGTTTTTAAATACCATCTATATGTGTGACTCGTTATGTGCCTAATATGTTTATAAACATTCAACGTGTCAAATAACTGGTTTGACCTTATAAGCGTAGAGACTTACGAATCAATTCAGACAGCTGCACTGTCCCAGACTGGGAGCGCAACGACAGATAACTCGTGCGACCGTAAGCAAAGAAATTCATGCACTCTTGTAAAAGTGTACCTTATATAGTTTACAATCCGGTCAATATATTAATACAAAGACTAGAGGTTGACTTTTTGACGATCTAAAATCAGTTAAAAATAAGACGTCATGGATAGCCGAGATAAGAAAATATAACACTTCCGGCAATATCATCATATTGAAAAAATGTATTGATTTTTGATATACCGAAATAAATTATGAGGTAGAAATCAAGTGCTTTCTGGTGTTGAAGTGCCTGATAAACACCTTCTACATAGAACTCAATTGTTTGATACTTTTGCAACACACTAAAGACGGTTCCCTTCCCTTACTTATACACTAAAGCTGGTGTCCTTCCCTCACTTACACACTAAAGCTGGTGACCTTCCCTCACTTACACACTGAAGCTGGTGACCTTCCCTTACTTACACACTAAAGCTGGTGACCGCCCCTCACTTACGCACTAAAGCTGGTGACCTTCACTCACTTACACACTAAAGCTGGTGACCTTCCCTCACTTACACTTTAAAGCTGGTGACCTTCCCTTACTTACACACTAAAGCTCGTGACCTTCACTCACTTACACACTAAAGCTGGTGACCTTCCCTCACTTACACACTGAAGCTGGTGACCTTCCCTTACTACACACTAAAGCTGGAGACCTTCCCTTACTACACACTAAAGCTGGTGACCTTCCCTCTCGTCACTTACACACTAATGCTGGTAACCTTCCCTAACTACACACTAAAGCTGGTGACCTTCCCTCTCGTCACTTACACACTAAAGCTGGTGACCTTCCCTTACTACACACTAACGCTGGTGACCTTCCCTCACATACACACTAAAGCTGGTGACCTTCCCTCACATACACACTAAAGCTGGTGACCTTCCCTTACTACACACTAAAGCTGGTGAACTTCCCTTACTACACACTAAAGCTGGTGACCTTCCCTTACTTACACACTAAAGCTGGTGACCTTCCCTCTCGTCACTTACACACTAAAGCTGGTGACCTTCCCTCTCGTCACTTACACACTAAATCTGGTGACCTTCCCTTACTACAAACTAAAGCTGGTGACCTTCCCTCACACACTACACACACACTAAATCTGGTGACCTTCCCTTACTACAAACTAAAGCTGGTGACCTTCCCTTACTACACACTAAAGCTGGTGACCTTCCCTTACTACACACTAAAGCTGGTGACCTTCCCTCTCGTCACTTACACACTAATGCTGGTAACCTTCCCTCACTACACACTAAAGCTGGCGACCTTCCCTCTCGTCACTTACACACTAAAGCTGGTGACCGTCCCTTACTATACACTAAAGCTGGTGACCTTCCCTAACTACAAACTAAAGCTGGTGACCTTCCCTCTCCTCACTTACACACTAAAGCTGGTGACCTTCCCTCACATACACACTAAAGCTGGTGACCTTCCCTTACTACACACTAAAGCTGGTGAACTTCCCTTACTACACACTAAAGCTGGTGACCTTCCCTCACTTACACACTAAAGCTGGTGACCTTCCCTCTCGTCACTTACACACTAAAGCTGGTGACCTTCCCTTACTACACACTAAAGCTGGTGACCTTCCCTTACTACACACTAAAGCTGGTGACCTTCCCTCTCGTCACTTACACACTGAAGCTGGTATCCTTCCCTTACTACACACTAAAGCTGATGACCTTCCCTCTCGTCACTTACACACTGAAGCTGGTGACCTTCCCTTACTACACACTAAAACTGGTGACCTTCCCTTACTACACACTAAAGCTGGTGACCTTCCCTCTCGTCACTTATACACTAAAACTGGTGACCTTCCCTTACTACACACTAAAGCTGGCGACCTTCCCTGACTACACACTAAAGCTGGTGACCTTCCCTCTCGTCACTTACACACTAAAGCTGGTGACCTTCCCTCTCGTCACTTATACACTAAAGCTGGTGACCTTCCCTTACTACACACTAAAACTGGTGACCTTCCCTTACTACACACTAAAGCTGGTGACCTTCCTCACTTACATACTAAAGCTTTGACCTTCCCTCAGTTATACACTAAAGCTTGTGACCTTCCCTCACTTACACACTAAAGCTGGTGACCTTCCCTCTCGTCACTTACACACTAAAGCTGGTGACCTTCCCTCTCGTCACTTATACACTAAAGCTGGTGACCTTCCCTTACTACACACTGAAGCTGGTGACCTTCCCTTACTTACACACTAGAGCTAGAGTACTTACAATTAGAAACGAGATTCGACAGGCTATCACGTAACTAAGGAAGCGAAAAGGGGACTTTTGACCAAGATGCTAGATCGATTTGCCAATATTCGTCCACAACCATATTACTGTTCAGACACTTAAGCTTTCGCAAAAATATTTTTCTCAAAAACATACTTTCTAGTGTAGAAAGAATCTAGATTTACATTCAGAATATATGGAACTGTGGAAAATATGAACAGAAGAAAGATGGACATGGACATCCCTCGGTGATAAAGACGGGTATATAGCGGTATTTTCCAACCAGAAGAGATCTAGAGTGTGTGATTAAAAGTGGTAAAACGACCTAATTGAACACTATAATAGAATTATGAAAACCGAATCTTCTTTTCTCTGTTTCCTCTAGTAAGATCATGCCATTGTTTTATTTTTATTTTCAGTTAGAATTATTATTATGTTAACTTGTTGGTGCATTTTCCCCCTGTATACTTCAGAGTTAATGAATGGCTGACGTTTTTTTTTTAAGTGCAGTTTTCTTTGTATATAAACCTGTCTCATTGGATAAATAAACATAAAAAAAAGAAAAAGATGGAAAAACTAAAATTTTTCAAATTACGTGTATTGTCGTGTTTTCTCACATCCATATTCTATAAATCCTATAAATCTATAAGATACAAGTTATCTCGAGCTGATTAATACAGATCGTCATAGTAAACAATTTGTCAACACAAAAGTCTATTACGCATAAATAAGGGAAAATGTCTTACTTTTTTCTGAGACCTTGAGATGATGGACAAAAGTACCGTCCCTCTTGTCCAGATCGCTGAATCATGACTCCACATGTGATTATACCTCCTTTTATTTGTTTTTCTTATTCACTTTCATTTCAAATTATATAATTTACATCATTACTCTTAAACTTTGTTAACTTTGTTCTCGTTTGGCTTTGCCTGTTATTCAATACACATTGACTGTACCATCTTTGTCAATAAAATTTGTTGAAATGAAATTATAACCATCTTCTCATTCACGACAATAACACTGTCAAACACGAAGCAGCGAAGGGGAGATCTGGTTTGATACTTTCAACCTCTACGAGATTAATTAAGCATGTTCTTAACCCCTAAATATGGTATTTTTTTTATGCAGAAATACTTGTCCATGTTTGATTTTTTTTATGCAATGCTGTGTTGTAATTGATTATAGTGACGATCTGATTGGATATCAATATTTTTTTGTAAATTTATGTGATATTGTCTTCTTTTCTTATTTTCTTTAGATATTTACAATTTATTAAAAACATCAAGAGCTTGTGTGAACAGATCATCATTTTTTATTCATGGTCGTAGAATGAACAAGATGTGAAAAGAGCTTTATAGTAAACAATTACGGTGTAACAAAATGACTTTATATATAAGTACGTTTGTGGATTCACATTTGGCAAATGTGACAATTATTAAACTCAATTAATTATAGAACTAATTACATTCGACAAGGGTTTAT
Source organism: Ylistrum balloti (assembly GCF_031769215.1). NCBI lineage: Eukaryota > Metazoa > Mollusca > Bivalvia > Pectinida > Pectinidae > Ylistrum > Ylistrum balloti. The sequence continues at coordinate 165,743 of NW_026781877.1, read as the reverse complement.
TGTATTTTTAACTGACTCCCGCACTGGCTATTCTTTATCAAACGCATGATGGATTGTGAGGTCATCAAGTTGAAATAAGTCGGTAAATACCTAGAACTATGTAGTGCGAGGTTAACCAAGTCGGTAAAATCACTTGGAGCAAAGAGGTAGTGGACTTAAAATTCTCCTCTCAACAGAGTTGGTAAATTAACAATCTGATAGTATTGTTCTAAGTCTTTCTTTGTCGATTGCGTATTGAGTGAATGACACTTCTCATATATGGTCTAATGTTAGATCCATGATGTACGCACACCGATAACAGTGCATTGTATATAAAGTAATTTTTTTAATTATTATATATGTCTACACGTTACAGTAACTCAGAGGCTAAAGCGGTCAATGTCTGTGATACGTTTTATTTTAGATAAATGAACTTTTAGAAAAACACACATGGTGATAGCACCGTTAACATCAATTGATGAAGTATATGACAGATAACGAGTAAGACGGTAATCGTACTGTGTCTTTTATAGACTCCTCAGGCTAGTCAGAAAAGTCATCAAAAATAGAAAGATAGAAACTTATGTATAAATTCGGAAAAAGTGAAGAATCTTAATCTTTATGGCTTTATCAATTCTATAAATTTTGGTATCGAACAATCTTAAAAGCATGTGTGTTCCTGATTTTTTGTTATTAATAGTTTTGTTTTATCTAAGGCTGAAAGGTTTTAAAAGAAATTTAATCAAATACAAATCATGTACCAAATTATTTTAATTGTAACATCAAAATATAGGTCATTGTAGGACTAGCCCTTGATACGAATCTAGATAAAAGACCAAGGAAATGAATCAGAAAAAACAATGTAAAATGAGATAATAATTTTTATCAGTATCATTATTTTGGAAGCTTAACAACATCAAACGAAAGTGTGTAATTTGAATCATCAACTAGACTTGCGACGTGGCGAACAGATTTACGACAAACTTTGGGGTTAATACTTATACTTACAAAGCTTATATTACCGCCCAGCTGAAACAATTTAACAGGTGGAATGACACTACATATTGACTACATAATGAGTATATTAATTTCTTCTAAAGAATTTCAGATGTTATTTAATTAACAGAAACAAATTGGCGTCAAGCAGCATCGTTGTTGGCATTTATGTTGTTCCGTAGCAGAAATTTGTAGTCTGTGCCAGCATTTTAAAAATCTAACACCATATTCTACCACATAAGATTACCCTGACGAATTTTATAAACTGCAAATTTATTATGATATAAATTAACCTGTATTCGCCGTGCTAATTTCTCGAGAACATTTGCCTACTAATCACACAGCTGATGTATATTCCATTAAGGATGACTTATTACTTCTGCTACTTGTTGAACACGTGGTACTTAGACCGATCTAATCGTATGATCGTCACTATATCAGTACACATCGTATTCAAGAACACATTGATGTGAGTTGTATCCTTTCATTATATCATTTTCGTATGGCAATAAAACCCAGAAAATAATACTTCATATGGATCCCCACAAAAGGAATAACACAATTCTTTAAATATCAGCTGATCAAACTGCTTCGACATTCATACCTTTTTCTTCATGTCATAAGAATCGACATATTTATGAATTTATCGCAATAAAAACATATTGAATATTCATATATGCTTGTATTAACATCTGTGCAGATAGATAATTCAAAAATAAGCATTAAGGACCCTTTTGGTCCATCATGATGGTCTGTAACTCGTGGCGGTGGCATGCATTTGTTTATACACTTTAGAGTGAGGCTTCAGTTTTTTTGGTCCAGCGTAACCTCGTTGAGATTTAGTGTTACTATTCGGGGATAGAACTCGCATCGCATCAGAAAACTGCTGTGAAGATTGAGGTATGAAAGTTTTCCTTTTAGTTAAAACTTTAGAACCACTCATCTTTTCTGACATTTTTCTGTCAGCAGACGACACTTCCCCGAATACAACATTTGATGGGAGAAATTCTGTGAGATCAACATCGTCAGATACAGACACAAAACTCTGATCAGATTCTAAGCTAACAGTTCCATCAGAATCATAATTATCCGTCTCTTTTTGCCAATTGTCCGTGTCATCTTCACGTATTAGGTCGTTTTCTTTGGGTTCGTCGTCATCATCACCTTCCTCTCCTACACTCGCAAGCTTAACAGCGATTTCCATATCAGCATCATTAGGCTCACGACCGAGGTATTCAGCCATGACGGCCTTGACCTTATCAGTATTTGATGTCATCAGCGTTAACTGCTTTTCAAGATTTTCTTTTTCGTTTTTCTTTTTGTGAACATCTGTCTTGATATCTGTGATTTTTCCTTGAACGTCGCCGACAAAATGAATAAAATTTGGACGCAATTCCAGTTCTAAAAGGAAATCTTCCTGAAGTACAGATTTCTGATACTCTAACAAACCTAATTCTATCTGTCTCTTTGTTAATTCCCTATCAAGCTTTTCTGCTCGTTTAGACAATTCCGAATGTTGCAAACTTCCCGGTGGTATGTCTGCGATTTCATCAATTGTTTTCTGTCTTTCATTAAGATACTTTGAGAATTCTTTTTGCGCTGTCTGTAGTTTGCTATCCGCTCGTTCAAAATTAGCATTTAGTTTATCAACTCTATCTTCCCTGGCTTTCAATACTTTCATTTCTTGTGCCAGTTCTGTCATATCATTTTCATGACATTTAAGCAATTCGCTAACATTGGCAATCCTTGTTTTTATTTTCTCCATGTGATTTGCATATATTTTTGTTGTAGCCTCCACGGACTGTCTTTCTTCCTCCTCGGTTGTGTGATCATCTTCTTTTTTCTCCCCCTCTTTAACAGGCTCGACTGTTTCATCATCTGGAGTTCGTGGTAATTTTCGCCGGAGAGGAAGTCGACCTTTATAAATCTTTTCTGCAATTTTGATCCATTCTCGTGCTAAATCGAGTGCTCGGTAGCATTTGATAAAAACATCGGGGACAACTCGGAACACAAGTTCAAACGGAGCACAGTGCAAATAGTGCACTACTTCGTGATGGCTGTCTTGGTCAAAATAATCCAGTTTCTGGTCTCCTTCATCCAACAACCCGGTCCATTTAGTCATCGTTTCCTCTAAATCATGAACAACATTGTGTATCCGTTTCCTGATGTTTTCTGCAGGTGTTTCTGGCTTCTTTACGGTATTTTTTGGAAGACGACTGGAGTTTTTCACTTTCTTATTTTTCCGGAGTCCGGATGACCTTGAAGAATCGGGGGATAAATTTTGTTTTTCATCGTCAGTTGGACTCTGTGTAGTTTGGGACTCTGTTGGTTCATTCGGATCATAAAAGTCTTCGAGAAGAGACCAATAAACGTTATCGTAAAAGTACGTCTTGGACTCGCGCAAGTAAGCCACATCCTTTGCGAACGTTGTGTAGTGCCGCAAGGCAACAATTTGGCGATCAGTTAATTTTCCGCCTCCTGCCTCTTTCGTTTCGAGACTTTTGATAACATCTCGTATTTGCTTTAGAGAAGTGATGTTAACAATTTTAGTGACATGTTCGTTCTTAGTGGGTATTTTCTCAGTCTTCTCCTCGGAGCTATCGTTACTTTTTGCCGACTTCCCGGAAGCTCGATCAGAGCTTTTACTTGAATTATCACTTTTAACACTTTTATTGTCTACATCCTTTGTCGAAGAACTATTGTTTTCTTCGTTATTTTCACTGTCTACATCCTTGTCAACTTCGTCATCATTATTGCCTTCGGTCGTCCCTGTCTCTTCCTCCTCTTTGGCTGCTACAGCGGCCGCTGCCGCAGCTGCCGCCGCTTCCTCTGCGGCCGTTTGAGTCCTCAGCTCCGTCGTCACAATCCTAAGAAGGTCATATACGCGATCCATGGAGAATCTAGATATGGCATGACGTATTAGCTTCTCGAAAGCCGAAAGTTTTCCAGGAAGATCTCCGCGACCAAAATAATCGTCTCCTGGCGGATTCACTACAGCCGGCTGTGTCTGAAAACATAGAGGTCAGTATTTATAACAGTATTCAATAAAAAGCCATTCCAACTTATAAACATGCCAATTACCAGATAATGATATTCAGTATTGTATAAAGTTTCCCAGAGCAATTAAGTCCAATTAAAAATATCCAGCTCTAGCTTGAAGAATTTTCCGCAATGTAAATAAGCTGAAATGTTATTTAGGTTAAAACAACATTTTATATATTTTTCACATACGTTTCTTCAAATTTGGCTTACATATATAGCCAACACCAAAAGTTTACCTTTTCATCGGAAGACATTTGCGCAAAATTACTCCGATATCTACTTAACACATACGTATATATAGAGTTAGGATATAATTAGTCTTACGGTGGTCTACCGAGTGATTGCCTTCAAATCTGATCTGACCATGTGATCGACAGATCTGCAAGATCGAATTACCGGTTCGGCTTTTTTGACGTAGTGCCATGTATTATGGATAAAGTCTAGCGAGCCTTACCTATGACAATATCTACATATCAGATATCCCGTGTGAACTGTGATAATGGTATATAGTCCGTGTGAATCTATACCTGTATGACCCGTGATGATATCGTATTTCTGTGTGATCCCGTTAAGATGAGAAATATATGTCGCGTGCCATTCAGGTTTACATTCCTGCACTGATATTCATTTAAGTTTTCAGTTTGTAAACTTCAACATGTGTCATTTGTCAAAACGAGTAATACAATGTAACAAATAATAAATAAAGCCATTTCTTCTGAAAACATATTAATATTAAGAGAAAAAGAACTATCAATGCTACTCTATTGTTGGAGGCGACTAATGTGGAATTCATGTACAAGATTCATTGCTATCATTATCAATTATTTTTGTGGACTTTGGGGACAATGTAGAAACAGTTTATTCTCGTACACAACGCTTAAGGAAAATATTCTTCCTACTCCCGTCTATATACTCTTGTTTTCAGCGTTAATTTTTCTCATGCTACTATTAATGTTGTCCCATTATAATCATTACAATATATATTCTCCTTTTTATTCATAGCAATGAGGATTTTATGGACAAAGTCATAGACATGTATAGAAACCACTATGCATACCAAAGAGCATCACACACTTCCAACTTCGTATAATTATGACGACCCTTTACTCCCTTATAATCTTAATCAGTCTGTATCTCACGAAACCATTTGCTGTGAGATTATCAGTTTCATCATCTTGCGTCTTAATAAAGTGGACAACTTCTTGAATATCGACTTTATAAACTCCGTAGTTTGGATATGCAAAGCTGTTGCTATCTATAAATGGAAAACTCACGAAAAGAAATTATAATTACATCTTTCATACAGCGCGCTGGAAAGCTCTGTTTATTTCGTTGGAGAAAAAAAATCGATTTAAGCGTTTGATGAAGAAGAGTCGGCCGTGTCCTTGATTTCCATTTCTGTGGGTAAACTCGATGGATATGATCGAGTTTCGAATAAACCTTGTACTGTTCAAGTGCAAAAATCTATAATACACGTTTTTTCCTGACTCCGGGCCAACCATGAATGGCATTTACTATTGTTGATGAATTATTAAAAGACGAATTCTAATACACCATCCGTTAGGTACTCTCCACATAGCTTTAATATTGTCTCTCTTGATAGATATTGACTGTATCGTAACTTTTAATGTGACATTTATCCGGAACACGTCCGTTGAAGTGTATACACAACTTGTTTGATTAGGTGGTGTTTTCACATTAATGCTAATAAACTTGTGGTTGTTGTAAAAGTACATCTATTATTTAAGCTTTGTTCACGAGTAGCAATATATGCGTCACTAATGGCTTTAAATCGCTTTAAATATGTACAATTATTCAGTTTATATCAAATCCTTTATAATTTGTCTTTCATCAACAATAAACTATTGATACATAATCATGTGGTCGTTTGTACCATGTAAATGTACTGGATATACATGTCTCTCCAGGAGTAAACTCTGGAGGGTCAGAATGACAAAAAATACAACCACTCTGACTTAAACCAGTTAAATTCTGTAGATCTTCTAGTTTTCATCAAGTTTCGTATAGATACGGATAGATAATTGGTAGATAAATAAGATAGTAAATGAATTAAGGGGTGCTGAGATGTTATGACTATGTTTTATGTTTGTGGGGGATTTTATATCACGATTCGCCGGATTTTTGTATCGAGTTTTCTGTTTTCTCTGTAAAAAATCGATATGAATGTTTTCGAAAGAGCTATTATCTTCTGCTTCATCAACAACTCACACATTCTCAATGGTAATCTCTATAGTATTTGTTGCAAATCCTGCCACAACAGACGTTGTTTTGTTTAAATCAATTCTATTGCAACCAAATGATCTGGATTAAGGTTATGACCAAAAACAGCAAGAAAATACCAACATGTCAGCATAATCATTATCCGAACTCAAATTCAATAAAACATGGCAAAATATGTACAAAGGGAAAGTTCAAAGATAAGAAGATCAGGTGTTCCTAGAGAGCAAGCGTCGTTTTCTTAAGTCTTTTTTATATGCTAAAAGCATTTGGAGTTTAAGCTGAGACAGCAGAGAAAAAGTAAGGAATATGGTTAGGAACACCAACGGATCTGAAATATGTCTTCAAATGGTTTATTGGAGATTGCGTGTGTGATTTTCCTCATCTTGTGTGCTTAAATATAACACTATTATACATACACATGTAACCTTCTGCTTTTCTGAAGTCCATCCCATCCCGAGATGCCCTTCTATTTTATACTACCTAGCTCTTCAGATAATTATGGCGCATTTGTTCTTTTTTTTATTTGGCTGGATGTCAGTGTTACATGGTGATTTTAGATTTCTGTGTTTTATGGTGAGTTTTATGTTATAATTCAGTGTATTTAGATGTCTATGTTTTATGGTGAGTTTTATGTTATAATTCAGTGTATTTAGATGTCTGTGTTTTATGGTGAGTTTTATGTTATAATTCAGTGTATTTAGATGTCTATGTTTTATGGTGAGTTTTATGTTGTTTCAGTGTATTTGGATGTCTATGTTTTATGGTGAGTTTTATGTTGTTTCAGTGTATTTAGATGTCTGTGTTTTATGGTGAGTTTTATGTTGTTTCAGTGTATTTGGATGTCTATGTTTTATGGTGAGTTTTATGTTATAATTCAGTGTATTTGGATGTCTGTGTTTTATGGTGAGTTTTATGTTGTTTCAGTGTATTTGGATGTCTATGTTTTATAGTGAGTTTTATGTTATAATTCATTGTATTTGGATGTCTGTGTTTTATGGTGAGTTTTATGTTGTTTCAGTGTATTTCGATGTCTGTGTTTTATGGTGAGTTTTATGTTATAATTCAGTGTATTTGGATGTCTGTGTTTTATGGTGAGTTTTATGTTGTAATTCAGTGTATTTGGATGTCTGTGTTTTATGGTGAGTTTTATGTTATAATTCAGTGTATTTCGATGTCTGTGTTTTATGGTGAGTTTTATGTTGTTTCAGTGTATTTAGATGTCTGTGTTTTATGGTGAGTTTTATGTTATAATTCAGTGTATTTGGATGTCTGTGTTTTATGGTGAGTTTTATGTTATAATTCAGTGTATTTGGATGTCTGTGTTTTATGGTGAGTTTTATGTTGTAATTCAGTGTATTTGGATGTCTGTGTTTTATGGTGAGTTTTATGTTGTTTCAGTGTATTTGGATGTCTGTGTTTTATGGTGAGTTTTATGTTGTTTCAGTGTATTTGGATGTCTGTGTTTTATGGTGAGTTTTATGTTATAATTCAGTGTATTTGGATGTCTGTGTTTTATGGTGAGTTTTATGTTGTTTCAGTGTATTTAGATGTCTATGTTTTATGGTGAGTTTTATGTTGTTTCAGTGTATTTAGATGTCTGTGTTTTAAGGTGAGTTTTATGTTGTTTCAGTGTATTTGGATGTCTGTGTTTTATGGTGAGTTTTATGTTGTTTCAGTGTATTTGGATGTCTGTGTTTTATAGTGAGTTTTATGTTGTTTCAGTGTATTTAGATGTCTATGTTTTATGGTGAGTTTTATGTTATAATTCAGTGTATTTAGATGTCTGTGTTTTATGGTGAGTTTTATGTTGTTTCAGTGTATTTGGATGTCTGTGTTTTATGGTGAGTTTTATGTTATAATTCAGTGTATTTAGATGTCTGTGTTTTATGGTGAGTTTTATGTTGTTTCAGTGTATTTGGATGTCTGTGTTTTATGGTGAGTTTTATGTTGTTTCAGTGTATTTGGATGTCTGTGTTTTATGGTGAGTTTTATGTTATAATTCAGTGTATTTGGATGTCTATGTTTTATGGTGAGTTTTATGTTATAATTCAGTGTATTTGGATGTCTATGTTTTATGGTGAGTTTTATGTTATAATTCAGTGTATTTAGATGTCTGTGTTTTATGGTGAGTTTTATGTTGTTTCAGTGTATTTGGATGTCTGTGTTTTATGGTGAGTTTTATGTTATAATTCAGTGTATTTGGATGTCTATGTTTTATGGTGAGTTTTATGTTATAATTCAGTGTATTTGGATGTCTATGTTTTATGGTGAGTTTTATGTTATAATTCAGTGTATTTAGATGTCTGTGTTTTATGGTGAGTTTTATGTTGTTTCAGTGTATTTGGATGTCTGTGTTTTATGGTGAGTTTTATGTTATAATTCAGTGTATTTGGATGTCTATGTTTTATGGTGAGTTTTATGTTATAATTCAGTGTATTTGGATGTCTATGTTTTATGGTGAGTTTTATGTTATAATTCAGTGTATTTAGATGTCTGTGTTTTATGGTGAGTTTTATGTTGTTTCAGTGTATTTGGATGTCTGTGTTTTATAGTGAGTTTTATGTTATAATTCAGTGTATTTGGATGTCTATGTTTTATGGTGAGTTTTATGTTGTTTCAGTGTATTTGGATGTCTGTGTTTTATAGTGAGTTTTATGTTATAATTCAGTGTATTTGGATGTCTGTGTTTTATGGTGAGTTTTATGTTATAATTCAGTGTATTTAGATGTCTGTGTTTTATGGTGAGTTTTATGTTGTTTCAGTGTATTTGGATGTCTGTGTTTTATAGTGAGTTTTATGTTATAATTCAGTGTATTTGGATGTCTATGTTTTATGGTGAGTTTTATGTTATAATTCAGTGTATTTAGATGTCTGTGTTTTATGGTGAGTTTTATGTTGTTTCAGTGTATTTGGATGTCTGTGTTTTATAGTGAGTTTTATGTTATAATTCAGTGTATTTGGATGTCTATGTTTTATGGTGAGTTTTATGTTGTTTCAGTGTATTTGGATGTCTATGTTTTATGGTGAGTTTTATGTTGTTTCAGTGTATTTGGATGTCTATGTTTTATAGTGAGTTTTATGTTATAATTCAGTGTATTTGGATGTCTGTGTTTTATAGTGAGTTTTATGTTATAATTCAGTGTATTTGGATGTCTATGTTTTATGGTGAGTTTTATGTTGTTTCAGTGTATTTGGATGTCTGTGTTTTATAGTGAGTTTTATGTTATAATTCAGTGTATTTAGATGTCTATGTTTTATGGTGAGTTTTATGTTGTTTCAGTGTATTTGGATGTCTGTGTTTTATAGTGAGTTTTATGTTATAATTCAGTGTATTTGGATGTCTATGTTTTATGTTGAGTTTTATGTTGTTTCAGTGTATTTGGATGTCTGTGTTTTATGGTGAGTTTTATGTTATAATTCAGTGTATTTGGATGTCTGTGTTTTATGGTGAGTTTTATGTTGTTTCAGTGTATTTGGATGTCTGTGTTTTATAGTGAGTTTTATGTTATAATTCAGTGTATTTGGATGTCTATGTTTTATGGTGAGTTTTATGTTATAATTCAGTGTATTTAGATGTCTGTGTTTTATGGTGAGTTTTATGTTGTTTCAGTGTATTTGGATGTCTGTGTTTTATAGTGAGTTTTATGTTATAATTCAGTGTATTTGGATGTCTATGTTTTATGGTGAGTTTTATGTTGTTTCAGTGTATTTGGATGTCTATGTTTTATGGTGAGTTTTATGTTGTTTCAGTGTATTTGGATGTCTATGTTTTATAGTGAGTTTTATGTTATAATTCAGTGTATTTGGATGTCTGTGTTTTATAGTGAGTTTTATGTTATAATTCAGTGTATTTGGATGTCTATGTTTTATGGTGAGTTTTATGTTGTTTCAGTGTATTTGGATGTCTGTGTTTTATAGTGAGTTTTATGTTATAATTCAGTGTATTTAGATGTCTATGTTTTATGGTGAGTTTTATGTTGTTTCAGTGTATTTGGATGTCTGTGTTTTATAGTGAGTTTTATGTTATAATTCAGTGTATTTGGATGTCTATGTTTTATGTTGAGTTTTATGTTGTTTCAGTGTATTTGGATGTCTGTGTTTTATGGTGAGTTTTATGTTATAATTCAGTGTATTTGGATGTCTGTGTTTTATGGTGAGTTTTATGTTGTTTCAGTGTATTTGGATGTCTGTGTTTTATAGTGAGTTTTATGTTATAATTCAGTGTATTTAGATGTCTATGTTTTATGGTGAGTTTTATGTTGTTTCAGTGTATTTGGATGTCTGTGTTTTATAGTGAGTTTTATGTTATAATTCAGTGTATTTGGATGTCTGTGTTTTATGGTGAGTTTTATGTTATAATTCAGTGTATTTGGATGTCTATGTTTTATGGTGAGTTTTATGTTGTTTCAGTGTATTTGGATGTCTGTGTTTTATGGTGAGTTTTATGTTGTTTCAGTGTATTTGGATGTCTGTGTTTTATGGTGAGTTTTATGTTGTTTCAGTGTATTTGGATGTCTGTGTTTTATGGTGAGTTTTATGTTGTTTCAGTGTATTTGGATGTCTGTGTTTTATGGTGAGTTTTATGTTGTTTCAGTGTATTTGGATGTCTGTGTTTTATGGTGAGTTTCATGTTGTTTCAGTGTATTTGGATGGCTGTGTTTTAGAGCTATGTTGACTAGGTTTTTCTATATGTTCTGTGTGTTGATGGGTGTTTATAAACTTAACCATAAATAGACTAGAACCATTCTGTAACGCACAGATACAGGAAGTTAAAAAAATGTTTCTAAACATATTCTGAAAATGTTCACACTATCATGTCGGCCAATTATGGTTGTAGCTCTGATGTTCCAAGGTCTAAGATCTATCGGATTTTAAAATTTCAATTAAAAAAATGCATGGTTTCTTTTGTTTATAGTCAAGCCGACAGTGAAGAGTGATCACTGTGTGTCCTGACCTTGTACGCTTTATAAAGAGAAGTTCCTTTTAAAAGTCTACGATGGATTATCACGGGTCTTTTACAGTTATTTAAAGATATTCAACCCTGCATTACAAATACTTCTATACTCGATATGCTTACTGTCAAACCTTGTAATAATTACCGTATTTATCTTAATACCGCAAAGTCTTGTATACACCTATGTTATCTTTACAGGGGAGGGCAGAATGGGAAAGAAGGAGCGAGAACGTTTCGATTACAAATGCAAATCGAGAGAGGTTATGGTTTTCAAAGTAATGTGTACACATTTGTATCAGATATAGATTGCAGTTTAATGATAAGAAAGATCATGCTATTGTCAAAAATGTTTATCTGTTCATACATGTATGTTAAACCTCAGGAACCAACATGTATCTGAGGCTTGTGTATGTGTATGCTTGTTTATATAAACTTTGGCCTATTTGTTTTTTTATGGGGACAAATATCGCTCTATACAGTATAGGTAAAAATGTTGTATGTAAGGACCCAAGTAGAAAACACGGAAAAGTAATTTTCCTTTATCAGTCTATGCCTCCTTGGCGTTTAAAAAAATCCAGCTTTGCTCCTCTGCTGCCTAACGATAAAATGATATTCAGAGGAATCAACATATCATTTCTTCTGATGTCTACACTTTATAACACGACCCCTCTCTAACTAAATGTTGAGAACATTCTAACCAAATTTACAATACACTAGAAACATAATGGCCATCCCATTATAGATACACGTTCATGATATATCATGTGTCAACATACCTTTGTTAAGTGATTAAACAATATGTTTATAGGAAACGAAATGGAATTTAGATTATTTTCACAAAGGTTTTAGTAATGGGCCACTACGAAAACACAAACGTGTCTTGTCTGTTGGTTTTTTTCATTTGAGAACATTGCTTACTTGTTATCACTTTAGATTTACACTGATGTTATTTTGTCTGAGGAACAGTGCTTTCCAAACTGTACACGCGTGTTGCGTTGTTTGCTTGCGTCAAAATTTGATTGACATAACAACACAATAATCACCTCTACAAACATGGCAATACATTTATGTGTGAATGTCGATTCGTTCATTTTTGGCCCACACTGCCACTGTAGACAATGGAATACTTACACACATTAAAGACGTTTATACCAGATTATGTCTAAAAATATATTTCACTTACGTGGTTTGTTCTTAATTCATTGGCACGTGATCAAAAGTGAAGCATATTTATGATACCTATACGATACGCTTACAAACAGGATCATGGTTCTAACCTCAATTAAATCATAATTGAATATAGCTGTGTTTTAAATATGATGCATGTTTGCTTGATTGAAATGCATGTTCGCTTGATTGAACATTGAATATGCATTTTATAAGTCATCAATGCAAAAACATGATAAAATCTGCTTCGTTATTATTGTTATTGTTTTGTGATTTCTTTATTCATTTTTATTTTAACTAAAGGATCAAAACCTTAAAAAATAGGATGATAAACAATTACGACAATATGAACACTTTTTTTCATGAAAAAATCAATTGAACCATGTCGCTTACGTGCGTATAAACCAGGTCATATGGCAATTAACTAATAAAGATACATGGGTACAATAGTCAGAACACGTGCTTAACGAAAACAATAATATATATAAATATGTCAAGATGAAGATATCGAGGAAATGTAAACAATGGGCGATCGTAAGATTGTAAGTCATAGCGGTCTTATCCTATTATTTGAGAATACGACACTAGTTTATCGTTCTATGGTCATATAATTGTTATAAGTACATTTATTAAATAATACATACCTTTATTATCTTTTCTATATCGCTGGATACATCGTTCGTCAGCATCTTTACTAGTTCTGATCAGGCTTCAATCAAAATATAAGTTCCCCTGAAGTTGTCCTTAGTTTTGCGTTTCAATTTGCATTCAGTTGTTAATGGGATAAACAGCTGTTTGTAACGAGGCTGTATTCCGGGCTATATGAGTTGAGAATAATAACATTTTAACGTATGTCCCTGTCTACAGTGGGGTGAACTCCTGCTGTCCGTCATTCTTATTTATCCATATCTCTGAACCGTAGATCTGTTTGTAATCCTGTTTCCTTTGGCCATCGAATGAACCTATAAATGATATATGTCTGAATACAATACAACACGAGTGTTATGGCGATGAAAATATCGACAGAATGTCAATTGTAACATTATTTACAATGTACAAACCATTGTGAACAGGACAACGTTTTCAGACGGTTAGGCCTTGACATTAGTAGGACACGTACCGGTAAATATACAAGGCGTTAGTATAGATATATAATACAGTATATTTACACACAGAATTAATTCCATAGTAGAGATTTAATTTTCTGGTGTGACGGTTATTCATTCCGTTGAGGTGATCACGAGTTTTAGGTCACGCTTGATTGAACATTTGATTGGACTTTTGTCGTGTTGTGAACAGTGGTGCATTCAGCAATACTTACGTGATTAACTCTTTATAGTGCACATGTATAGATATAAATAGATCGTTATTTAGTGATTGTGATATTATCTATGCAATTTCCACGTAACAATTATCAGAATTATTCCACCATCATAGATAAAGAAGTACCTATATTATATCATGTATACTTAATACTTGAAAAAGTTACTTCCAACGGAAGCTATACTGTATGTCAAAATTAAGTATCTACTTATGCTCGTGTAATGTGAAATGACGCATTTGTTATGATGTAAATTCCAATTTGACGTTGGTAATTATTGTAAAAGCATACACATGATAAATATCTAAAAGCAATCAATTTTTGTTTTCATTTTTAGAGTTTTGTTTAACGAAACATCGGTACCGTATCTAATCTGCCTGGTGTTTACCGCTTCGTGTGAAATCATTTCCGCACTTCCGTACATAATCAGGGCATACCTTACTGCAGTAACAAACTCACTCCTTACTTATCTAGTCATTCCATGTCCCCCTGTTAAAGGATCTATCTATAGTTTTCTCTTTCGTTTCGCTATTACGAAATATCACGACAAAAGAAATTGAAGTAAATGCATTCAGAATAAAATATATATCAAGAACATTTTTGAATAGATTGAACAAAAGAGATACATGTGAATGGCACCTCCAGATAATAGATATTGTCTACCAACATAAAAATTTCAAAAGAAATCGAAGTACATGTGTACTCTACATTATCATGTTAAGCTGAATCCAATTTTACATTTAAATATCCTTGTCGACATTTTTTTTCAAAACATTAACGATCGATTTCTTAATGAAAGAGACACAGATATCGTTTATTATCACCTAATTATGCATACATATGTTATTGGATGATCACACTGTAACATAATCGATTGTATTGTGATCTGTATATCTACCATAGTTATTAAACTTACCATCAATTAGTGACTTTATATTACAGATCACTGATCCGGAACACTCTTACATGGTGGGTCGTCAGGATAGGTCTTTTCTGTTACTGTGTATTACCACCATCAGCGCATAACTCGGACGGTGGAAGGGTCTGCAATCTTTGCCTAGGTAAGCAGTCTGGTTTACAAAGTGTAACAAGATCTCAAGAACATGTTTAACATCCCAGGTTGTCACAAGAAACCATTTCAATAGAAAGGTATACACTTGTTATCGGGTACCGTGTGTAGGCCTACATCAGTCGACACAGAGTCAATATATACTTTTATTCTCAGGTCTATAGAGAGCAGTGTTCTAACCTAACGACATACCCACGTGGTACCTCAGTAACAGGTATACACAGTAGGTAAATGCCTGAACAGTTTACAGACGATAGATGCTTTTTATCATTGGTGTTACTTTTTGTGCCAAATGGAGAATTTTACAAACCTTCAAGTTACCCTGACACATTGTTTTGACTTGTTAAAGTATGCTGATGAGAAAATTTAAACGGTTGTAATTTCTTGAAAACTCTGGACATTGTGTAGTGCTTTAGCAAACAAAATGTGTTTACAATAAAAGCTTAGTTGATATTTAACATTTATGCTTAATAGTACAGACTATATCAACAGACTGTTAAAACAAGATCAAAATTTCCATCGGTTTCTCTCCCTAATTAGAGGTGAAATATTAGAATTCCAATGTAGGAGCAAAGATCAAAGCTTGCTAAATAAATTACGATTTTAAATGGTCTATTGAATGCTTAAGTTCAATACTGGGTAACAAGCTTGTCATTGTTTGATATTTACATGATTCATTTTACCATAGTTCAAGGTAAGGTAAAAGGCGTGATTCGTTATTATTTACAAACCACTATATACAGGAATGGTATTACGTACCACTATATACAGGAATGGTAAGTATATTACGTACCACTATATACAGGAATGGTAAGTATTTTACGTACCACTATATACAGGAATGGTAAGTATATTACGTACCACTATATACAGGAATGGTAATAGTAAGTATTTTACAAACCACTATATACAGGAACGATTAGTATTTTACATACCACTATATACAGGAATGGTATTACGTACCACTATATACAGGAATGGTAAGTATATAACATACCACTATATACAGGAATGGTAAGTATATTACGTACCACTATATACAGGAATGGTAAGTATATTACGTACCACTATATACAGGAATGGTAAGTATATAACATACCACTATATACAGGAATGGTATTACGTACCACTATATACAGGAATGGTAAGTATATTACGTACCACTATATACAGGAATGGTAAGTATATTACGTACCACTATATACAGGAATGGTAAGTATATTACGTACCACTATATACAGGAATGGTAAGTATATTACGTACCACTATATACAGGAATGGTAAGTATATTACGTACCACTATATACAGGAATGGTAAGTATATTACATACCACTATATACAGGAATTGTATTACGTACCACTATATACAGGAATGGTAAGTATATTACGTACCACTATATACAGGAATATTTTCGACGGCATTAGTTTTTGAAAGATGGAATATAACCTTCAAATATACCTTGAAATTATCTCTTAGAAAGAATATCACTGTCTGTTTCACGACTTTCGATAAAAATTGTTTTATCTTTGTTACTTCAAAGATTCTTTTTTCATTAAATATGGTAAGTTTATTGAGAATAGGTTTATTCTCAATCAAATTACCACATTTAATTTTTAAAAAATCGTAGTCATATCCACAAACCATGTGGGTAAAACTACAAGATTTTGGTAAAACTAAAAATATTTGAACCATCTAAAAATATTATCCTTTACAGTACGTGAATGAAACAGTCGGTGTGATTATAAACCCATATAACACATACCATATTCATTTTATGTACATTTTATATTTATCAATGGGAGAGTATTGTTAGGTTCAACACAGACTGAAATCTCAGACTCGATCAGTCCGTGTCAGGTGGACAGATACTATCCTACTAGTTCGACTAAGGTTTAGCCTTGATAATGGGTGTGTAGAACGGGCAACAATGTCGGACTATCCACGATTTGTTAGACAGAAACAATACCGAGCTGGAATAAGAATCTAATGGGTAACATTATTGGCGGTAATCGATGACTTATCACCTATCTAGCGATCTGATGTGGGTTGGAATGATCTAACACGTTAACAACGTATTGTAGACAGACTTTGTCTCGGTTAAGTCTTTTGGAATAATCATTATATATTCTATGTTTAGTTTTATTGGAGGGGTGTGGTTTAATCTATATACACAGTGTGTGCAGCAGATTTAAACATTCAACTATATCATCTGAAAACACATTTTAGTAATTTTTTTTATCAAAATTATTACACTGTCTGACCACGATGATATGGCAAGTATATATAAGATACGTAAACCACCCGTTTGTAGTCAGTGTCAAAGACATACAAGGAAATGCACACATGACAACAAGATCTTTATTCAAACTAGATTTGATGAAACTAAGAGAAGAACAGTCAAAGAAAGATTAACATGAAGGCCCCTAAGTAGTACAAGAGGAAAAGACCAGGATTTCCCGAAGGGTTAACGTTTTCTGCTTCATAAAAAATATCGAACAGTTGTATTGACGTTTTCACACGAGACAACTTCCCATGACTCCAAGGTGTAAATCTATTTACCACAATTGAAATGATGATTCTAAATTACAAACAAAAGAAACATTATACCTTTTTAAGGATCTTTATATAAGTAACAATATCTACTTTTAGGTAGGAGTGCAATTGTAAAAGGGTACTAGCACTGTTTAATTTTTGATGGTATATAGTCATTTTGTAAGCATAGGCATTTGTTATCATTTGACATCAGTACAAGTTATTTGCTCGGACAGTTTTATAATGGTATTTATTGATAAAGGGAGGTAAGTCGTGATGTTTTGATACAATAATAACAAAAAGGAAAAACGCTGTCCGTGGAGTGTATCTTAGAACAAGATAGATAACACTATTTCGGTAACTGAAATCTCAGAATAGTTTAATAAGTTTTGCTACTCTATTGTCAGCACAGCAGATCAAATTACCTATTGAACCTCATCGGTAATTCTCACGCGAAATAATAAATCCGAAGAAACGTGAAGCAAGATTAGTATACATGTTTGTATTTCTATACGCTACACAAATACAGGCATGTATCTAGGACTTAAACATGAAACTTAAATAGGTTTTCTTCACATGGTACTCAGCAAAAGAGGAGGAGTCATTAAACTGTATCACGATTATCATCTTTTTATATACAAACAAATAAATCGACCAATAACTGTTAATTCGGTTGTAACATTGTAGTTAGAAAACTCTGAAAATATCCACTAAAAAGTAGCAACAGTAATTATCGGTACACTTATCCACCTACTTTGTTCACTCATGCTTTCCCTCTGTAATCCAAGATCAAGGTTTATAATCATGGCATTTAATTACTTTCTTAATTCAATACAAGATGATACAAATATATATATATAATTTTAATTCAAACTCGAAATCGGTAAAATAAACTCAAAAGGTTATGATGAAAAAAAGTTGCAGAAAAGGTAATTAATTTGGCGAACTAAATATTCTAGAGCTTTGCCGCTGTTTTCAATTAGCGCATCCAACATGATTGTTATACAAACTACAGATAAAACGTAAATTAGTACAATATTTTAGCGAAATACTTTCAGCGCGAAAAGTGCTAAAATAAGAACAGCGCTAAAATATGTATGTTTTCAATATAAACAAGGTGTTCCAGAAGGTTAAGTGAATTCAGCTACACAACCGAAATATATATCTAGGCCAAACAAAGCAAAACCATTTTATCAAATATAGATTAGATATGGCGAAATGAGAAAACAGTTAGAAAACTAAGGCTGTAGTCAGGCCTAGGTTAATTATGATTATAGTGTCAGACATTCTTTTTTGTCTTCGTCGTTCATTACATAGATTCGCCTCTTGCGAACTTCGATATTCGTTTGCATTTCACTCATGTACCAAGATGTCGATCTATATGAGATCCTTATTCCATTCACATTTCCTTCGTTATAAGGAACACTACAAATCTGGTACAGTCGACCTTCGTTATCTCGAACTCGTATAACTCAAGCTATATTTAATTCGAAGTATTTCATCGGTCCAGAACCACACTAAATATTCGAACTCGCATAAATTGAATAACACAAAAAGATACCACGGTTCCGCCGACTTCGAGATAATGAGGTTTACCTCAGGTGTTTGTAAACCTCATTATATTTTTTGACCAAACAAGTATAAATAGAACGTTGATAAGAGACAAAACTAACATCAGACTTCTTATCCTACTGTTAGCTATTTCAAACGTGTGTGTGTGTGTGTGTGTGTGTGTGTGTGTGTGAAAATTCCATTAGGTAATAAAGATAAACAGTAAGTATTACAAGTTTTACAAGATATAAGAATGTTATTACCTATAAACAGATGGACTGAAAAAGCCTCATTTCATCCCATTTGTTATTGCACCAATATCAACCAAGATTCCAAAATGTTAGAAATTTGGAAGTCACATTCAACCACGAAAAAAAAAAGAAAAAATTCTGTGGTGTGAATTTATGTAAGTTTAAAGAAAAATATAATGTAGATACATGTGGTCAAATAGATAGATACAACAAGATATTTAGATTGGTATGTCTGCCGTACGTTAGGTGTTAATAGGATATCGGTGTTTCAGCATCAGACATTGATATATCGATCAATTCATAGGAAAAGTGATTCAGGAATCATACATCCCTCTTTGTTGATTCAGGTATCATACATCCCTCTTTGTTGATTCAGGTATCATACATCCCTCTTTGTTGATTCAGGAATCATACATCCCTCTTTGTTGATTCAGGTTTTATACATCCCTCTGTTGATTCAGGTATCATACATCCCTGTTGATTCGTAAATCAATTGTTTTTCTTTGCCACTTGTGCGTTGTTGGACTTGTTGTCACTGACTTCATCGTCCCTCGTTTCTCTGACGTCATCACTTATTTTTGTACGTTCAATCAACGTACCTAAGTTTTCCATCAAACCTTGCAGAGCCCCGGTCCTAGCATCTAATAGCATTTGTAACTTTTTCCTTTCGTTTTCGCTTATTTCTAATTCCTTCGTCTTCAAATCCAACTGTTTCTGAAGGATTTCTTGGTCCCGTTTACTTGTTTCCAGTGCTTTGTCTTTTTCTGCCAATTCTTTCGTCAGGCGTAGACATTTTGTAGAAAGTTGTGTTACATGATCATTCAATCGTTTTATTTCTTTTTCCATATTTCCGATATCTGTTTTCTGTTTCTCCATTTCAGCTTCTTTTCTTTTCAATTCCCCGTGTAGAATGCTGTATTGTTCCTGGTTGGCTTTGCTGATCCGTTGCTCAGCTTCATTGATCTTTCGAGTGAACATTCGCTCCAGTTCTTCAATTTGCTTACGCGTGTCTGTTTGTTCCGCTTTAGTTGTATTCTATAAAATAGATATATATAGCCTCGTAAATGAGTATTCTTTGCGAGGAAAGTGTCGAGACATGTTTCTTAAAATCTCATGTGATCATGAATTTGAAACTTTTTTATTATATAACATATTTTACAGTAAGAATATTCACAAATCAAACGGTAGCATTCATTTTCTTGTGCCATCTTCAATTCATGACGTCTGGACATCAAAATTTACATCGGACAGGCGCAACCAATGAAAAATACGGAGAGATAGCGTCAACAATATTTCTTTGACGAACTCATTAGATCACAGCCTACCGATTTTTGTGATAAAGTTCTTTATAACATTGGTGTATCTACATATATACCTCTATAACAGCATCTATACATAACTATGAAACAAGCCTGAAGAAAAAAAAGCAGTAAACGACGTACAGTCAAACCTTTCTTATAGACCACCTTTACACAAGGGCCGCCTGTCTATAAAGGCCACCTTCATACAAAAGCCACCTGTCTATAAAAAACATCTTTAGGCAAAGGTCACCTGTCTATAAAGGTCATATTCGTACAAAAAGGTCACCTGTCTATAAAGACCACTTTCATACAAAAGGCCACCTGTTTGTAAAGACCACCTTCATACAAAGGTCACCTGTTTGTAAAGGCCACCTTCATACAAAGGTCACCTGTCTATTAAGACCACTTTCATACAATAGGCCACCTGTCTATAAAGACCACTTCCATATAAAAGGTCACCTGTCTCTAAAGGCCACCTTCATACTAAGGTCACCTGTCTATTAAGACCACTTTCATACAAAAGGCCACCCGTCTATAAATGCCTCCTTCATACAAAATACCACCTGTCTATAAAGACCACTTTCATACAAAAGGCCATCTGTCTATAAATGCCACCTTCATACAAAAGGCCACCTGTCTATAAAGACCACTTTCAGACAAAAGACCTTTTCCGTGAGTGGGTCTTGTATGTTATTTTGGAAGATCCTGACACGAAACTCCAGGAAAATATCACCAGAAATTCCTCCCGTCTCACAATTCCATACATATTTTCATACATTTAGCTAGTTGCCCTTTCACTACGTTTTTCACACAATTCAACTAAATTGTGAGTGACCGGATATGACAGTGTACAGAGAGGGAACATCATATGTTGTGTTACAGTGGAAATATCCAAGAATACATTGATTCTACTTCTAAACTACACAGAACGCTGTAGGACTATAATAAAAACAAACGAGTTTCCCTCCAACAGAATAGGCTAATTTTCGTGGGCAGGTGTTATAGATAATACTGGTTATCAATATATTTGGGATAATAATATAGTGATGCAATTTTATATACACATGGACTATATAAATTCATATCCCACAAGTGTTCAAATAGTTTACAAAGAGACGTTTGACTCTATTACATGTAATAAAAGTAAAATATACTTACATTTGTATTGACAACATTCCCTCCAATCAGAACGGTTGTAGCTGTAACAAATTAGTAAGAGAATACAACAGAGCTTTTTATTGGCTAGTTTACCTATCATACTTATATTTCTTTCATTACAGTTTGACCTACAAGCAACAAGAACCGCCGGTGAATTTGATGTAACTTGGTTTGTGTATGTGGTTTTTGAATTATATGTATATAGCTTATCTTAGTAGAGATTAAAGATAATGTTGTGATATACTTGTCAATAAACAGATAACAAAGCAATTTTATGTTATTTTCGTTTCTCATGAAAATAGCAAAAACTGATGACGTTACACATGGAAATGATGTAGTTTCGGAAAATTCATCCCTTGTCTGAACTTATCTTTAATGGACATTGTAAACATATAAGACAACATTTACAGTGTTAGAAAGTTCAGCATTTAGTCAAATTTTCAAAAAACAATGCTTATATGTCAACTACTGACTGATAAGTTTACAACACCGCGGTTCGAGGTTGGTGAAGATTATTGGCAACTTCAGTAATCGTTATGAATTTCCTTGTGGAAAGTGAAGAATGACGTGTATCATAATACTTACTCATATCCTTAGTTCATTATATACAAAATTTGAGATAATTTTGTTAACGTTTAATCATCAATGTATCATATACAAACCTTGAAGTGGCTTTGTATTATTTTTCTTCAGCGTTCTTGAATTGCACGACATGATGACTGATTCTCCGCCTCGATTAACAATAAGGACTAGTAATATACCTTCTGTTTACAACCAGGAAGGTATCGATGACTACATAATCCCCGGATCAGTAAACATTTTCCCAAACTAAAGATCAAACAGTGGATTTCCAGGGTGAGAGGTTATCTCTAGACTGTCAGTAAATTATATGTATATATATATATATATTTGCTAGCTGATTAATCACGTTTTTGCACAGTACTGGGTCACGTGTTCAAACGTCTTAACATTCTATTGTAACATTTGCACGATCACTATTTTCGATTGCGTGTACACTACTCTTTATTGCATGCTTGATGTGGTATTTAACCAAACCTTTATCAAAGTCTCTGTCTGTAACTACTATCAAATTACAGTTACAGTTATACTCTAAGATCTAATGAGCTTTTGGCCAATGCTAAACAACCGCTCATGAAAAAACAAGTATCTCTTCTAAAATAAGTTTGCTTTATATCCCCGTACAATTAAGAAAATATCATGGTGGCGGTCATAAGGTAATATCTCCCAATAAGATCATGGTGGCTGTCATAAGGAATATGTCCCAATAGATCATGGTGGCGGTCATAAGGAATATGTCCCAATAGATCATGGTGGCTGTCATAAGGAATATGTCCCAATAGATCATGGTGGCGGTCATAAGGAATATGTCCCAATATATCATGGTGGCGGTCATAAGGTAATATGTCCCAATAGATCATGGTGGCGGTCATAAGGAATATGTCCCAATAGATCCTGGTGGCGGTCATAAGGCATATGTCCCAATAGATCATGGTGGTGGTTATAAAGACTATGTCCCAATAAGATCATGGCGGTGGTTATAAAGACTATGTCCCAATAGATCATAGTGGCTGTCATAAGGTAATATGTCCCAATAGATCATGGTGGCGGTCATAAGGAATGTGTCCCAATAGATCATGGTGGCTGTAATAAGGAATATGTCCCAATAGATCATGGTGGCGGTCATAAGGAATATGTCCTAATAAGATCATGGTGGCTGTCATAAGGAATATGTCCCAATAAGATCATGGTGGCTGTCATAAGGAATATGTCCCAATAGATCATGGTGGCGGTCATAAGGTAATATGTCACAATAGATCCTGGTGGCGGTTATAAAGACTATGTCCCAATAGATCATGGTGGCGGTCATAAGGAATATGTCCCAATAGATCATGGTGGCTGTCATAAGGAATATGTCCCAATAAGGTCATGGTGGCTGTCATAAGGAATATGTCCCGATAGATCATGGTGGTGGTCATAAGGTAATATGTCCCAATAGATCATGGTGGTGGTTATAAAGACTATGTCCCAATAAGATCATGGTGGTGGTTATAAAGACTATGTCCCAATAGATCATGGTGGCGGTCATAAGGAATATGTCCCAATAAGATCATGGTGGCTGTCATAAGGAATATGTCCCAATAGATCATGGTGGCTGTCATAAGGTAATATGTCACAATAGATCCTGATGGAGGTTATAAAGACTATGTCCCAAAAGATCATGGTAGCGGTTATAAAGACTATGTCCCAATAGATCATGGTGGCGGTCATAAGGAATATGTCCCAATAGATCATGGTGGCTGTCATAAGGAATATGTCCCAATAGATCATGGTGGCGGTCATAAGGTAATATGTCCCAATAGATCATGGTGGTGGTTATAAAGACTATGTCCCAATAAGATCATGGCGGTGGTTATAAAGACTATGTCCCAATAGATCATGGTGGCGGTCATAAGGTAATATGTCCCAATAGAATTTGGTCACTCTCTTAAGGAATATGTCCCAATAAGATCATGGTGGTTGTCATAAGGAATATGTCCCAATAGATCATGGTGGCTGTAATAAGGAATATGTCCCAATAGATCATGGTGGCTGTCATACGGAATATGACCCAATAAGATCATGGTGGCTGTCATAAGGTAATATGTCCTAATAAGATCATGGTGGCGGTCATAAGGAATATGTCCCAATAGATCATGGTGGCTGTCATAAGGTAATATGTCCTAATAAGATCATGGTGGCGGTCATAAGGAATATGTCCCAATAGATCATGGTGGCGGTCAAAAGGTAATATGTCCCAATAAATCATGGTGGTGGTTATAAAGACTATGTCCCAATAAGATCATGGTGGTGGTTATAAAGACTATGTCCCAATAGATCATGGTGGCTGTCATAAGGTAATATGTCCCAATAGATCATGGTGGCTGTCATAAGGAATATGTCCCAATAGATCATGGTGGCTGTCATAAGGTAATATGTCCCAATAGATCATGGTGGCTGTCATAAGGAATATGTCCCAATAAGATCATGGTAGCGGTTATAAGGAATATGTCCCATTAGATCATGGTGGCGGTCATAAGGAATATGTCCTAATAAGATCATGGTGGCGGTCATAAGGAATGTGTTCCAATAGATCATGGTGGCGGTCATAAAGACTATGTCCCAATAGATCATGGTGGCTGTCATAAGGAATATGTCCCAATAGATCATGGTGGCGGTCATAAGGTAATATGTCCCAATAGATCATGGTGGCTGTCATAAGGTAATATGTCCCAATAAGATCATGGTGGCTGTCATAAGGAATATGTCCCAATAGATCATGGTGGCGGTCATAAGGTAATATGTCCCAATAAGATCATGGTGGCTGTCATAAGGAATATGTCCCAATAGTTCATGGTGGCGGTCATAAGGAATATGTCCCGATAGATCATGGTGGTGGTCATAAGGAATATGTCCCAATAGATCATGGTGGCGGTCATAAGGAATATGTCCCAATAGATCATGGTGGTTTTCATAAAGAATATGTCATAATAAGATCATGGTGGCTGTCATAAGGTAATATCAATAGATCATGGTGGCGGTCCATCGATGGTCTTCACCAACCTGCATGGATCTATCAGATTCCTTTGTGGTAAGTTAATCTGTCAGCTGTCATCATCTTTTACGAAAACTAAGGTGCTGGGAACATGTGAAATCTTGGTAAGATAGATCATGGAAAACTGATCATGAAAAATAAATCTCGGAAAAAAACTATATCATGTAAAAACAGGATCCACTATATTGAAAAAATCAACGCTAAGTTCGTAACGCAGTAAATTACATAGATCGAACGTAATCTACTTTTGTGTGTTTTCATCACGAAGATTGTAAATCTGGTGGACGACTTCCTGGTAAAGATAGGTTATAATGAACACCAATATCAGATATAACGATCCAATCAGATTGTTTTACCTTTTCTGAGGTGATATTTATCAGACGTGAATAGGACAGTTGTCCCAAATGTCAATGAAATCATCTACTTGACGGAAGGACGATTTAATAAAATACGCTTAAAACCCCAGTGTAGTTAATACCATATGGTCTAAAACTATAAGCGGTTTATACTTTGTAAATGAAGATCAATTCCATGCAATGACATGTTCCTGAAATGAGAAACGGGGCAGTCGCAGGCTATAGAGACGCAACTAATAAACACAAGAATACTTTTAAAATGTTCGCCGACCCAGAAATCGCACAAGAAAATTAAGACATCTCAGTAAAATCGTATGGGAATCACAAAACGTACCCAGAATCTCCCGTAAAACCTTAATCTTAAGTTTATGTTTGTGGATATCAATCGGTAGACGTGGCTCCGTGATAGGACCTTCTCAAGTATTGTTCTCAGTTGCAATATCTACATTTTTTTTCTCGTCATAAATTTAAAGAAAACAATCTCTTAACACAGCTATACAGATATCAACATGACATTTTGATCCTACTGTCGGAGAGGGGTGTTTACTTTCATTTCGTATACTGAGTTTCTGGCACTTTTTGTTTGTTTTTAATGGTGTCTATGGTTTATTTTTGGTTCGGATTTTTCAGCAGGACATTATCCGTTAGGCTTGGCAGTATCTATCTTAGCGTGATGTTTTTCTACAAGTCAACATGGACAGCTTTCCAAAAAGCTATATGTTAAAGCGTGGTTGTTTCAATATCCTTATTGCGAATTTTCTATTTCTGGAAAGCAAATTTTGTATCTCGTACCTATGGTGTCGCACTTGATTCGACATCGAAGAGCCTGCTTCCATTATCACGATTTTGTCAACTTACGGACAAACTAGTAGTTACACAAAGATTCAAAACATGTAGGCTAATATTAATAATGATGATAATAATAATAATGAATAAATAACGGGGAGTTTTAAGGTCGTCATAGTGATCTCATTGAGAAATATTCTATTTCTTTGCACGATAAGATGCTGGACGTGTTTGATGCTCGTTAGTTTTCCTATTGGTCCCGTTGTTGTATACCTTATTCTCATTCGAGAACGTGACATTACTTACTTGGATTGACCAAGGTTTACATGGCGGGTGTCGTCGATAAAGCAGAAGACGCTTACTCTTCCGGAACACCTGCTTTTATTCTCCTTGTACTTCTTGAGGAGTGTCATTATAAAATTTTTGTTCAATTTTCTTCTTCTTCTTTTTTTCAAATTTTTTCTTAGTTCTCGGATATCATTTGTAGGTTCCAATTTGCCCTTACTATTTCAGTGAAAACAACGACAATCTATTATATTGAGATGGTCGTTTTAATGTATCATCTTCATGATTTTGAAAAAAAATATTTTGATGGATAGGTGATCATTTTAGATTTCGAATCTACACTATTGACCTGACAATTGTCACTCACGATATATCGGTTTCCATTATTATGAATATTGTAACCACATGTATGTAGTTCACTCACTTGTCAATACTGAAAGGAGTGAAACGATCTAAGACCAACCTTCGGTCGTTCTGCTTCATCGTTGTCGAGCCATTACATAGAATTATATTGAGTTGTCTAGAAGCCACGAGTCGCTGAATGTTCACAAATATAAAAACAATAATTAATTTTTGTTTCATAAACCGACAACCTACATGAAATCTTAGAAACTTATATCATCTTCATACATTCTATTTATAAATCATACTAAAATCTAACTTTAAGTTAGACAAACGAGTGCTGTATACATTTAACAGCGGACCAGTCCTCAAAACCTTAAACTGAGATATGAAATACAATGCTGTTGTGGTAGAAATCATCATATTTGTCAAGAAAGGTAGTGTGCTATGTACATACAGATAAAACGACCCCTTCCCTCGGGGCAAGTACATTGTGTGATTTGAAGTGCCGTCGGCCTGCACCTGTGTAACATAATTTCAGTTTATGACTATTGCAAAAAGTAAACAGTGTTACAACTGAACAAACAATAACTTGGTAAACCCTCCACTGAATCCGCATGTTATGTTTTAGGCAGCTTCCCGCGAATAACTCTCTGAACTCTTTTTTGTTGGAGGCGCATTTAACGTAACAGCAAGGCAAGACCAGAGTGTGCGTGCTGACTGATGTATGTTTCTGCATCCCTAGATTTCGTAACTTAGCCGATTAAAGTTTGGTAAGTAGTTGACTTATCAGCGTAGACCATAAAATATTTACCAAAGATTCAGTTGCTGATGAAAGAAGCTGTTGCGAATGTAAAGTATTATGTTTATAAGACAAATGACCTAGTTTTTCGATGTAAGCACGTTTTGCCCATGACTTATCCAAGAAAATTTATGCCTGTTGAAAAAGAAACTTTTCAAACATATATACATTTCACATTGTACTGTGACGTTTTAACAGTATATTCCTGACAACACATACATGTAGTTGTTTATTTTATTTACAAACTTTTGACAGTAAAAAAAATGAAATAAATTACAGTGTATGTGTAAGAAATATGTTTGTTATAATATATGAACAAGGACATGTCTGAAAGGAATACGCTAATATTCATTATATTGATACATGCCTGGTATTCAGTAATATTATTTCACTCAAATTTATTTTGTACATTCTGTATCTTGAATATGAAAACTACAGTCATATATTGCAATTCTAATTATTATGATAATACAAATATGACTGCAGTTTATTCAAATTATTAATAAATGCTTTAACTGTGCTGGCTTAAAATTCTGTAAAGCTGAATGCAAAAAAGGAACATGCAAAATTTTGTAATTATGCTGGATCATTGCATGTTTTTGGATGTTTACATGTATGAATTAAGTGTTGTTGCATGTCTTGCAAAGAAGAAGCATGCAAATACTTTTATCTGCCAAGTAACATCCCATTTAGGTCATCTGACCAGAATGATGGTGAGCTTATGCCATGGTGCAGTATCTGTTATCCATATACAACATTTATCATCTGTCTGTCAACTTTTTCTCAAAAAATAGCTTCTAGACATGGAAGACTGAGTAGAGTTTGACAAAATTTGGTCAGGAGAATCATTTTATAAGTAGTAATGTGTTTTTGAGCCTATGCAGCGGGTCCAAGGGAGGATATGTTGCAAATTATTTAAATTCTGACTTCGTAGTAATTACAGGATTGTGTCCAAATTTACTCTGAATTTATTTACCCTTTGGGTTTGGGAGGGTGGGACATAGAAGGGGAAATTCTAAAAGCCTTCTTCATCTGTAGAAATGTCAAATAATCCTTTTTCATCTGTAAAAGTGCCAGGATTGTGTCCTGATTTGGTCTAAAGCATCCTTGAGGAAAAAGACAACAGTTTTGTACTTAAAATTGGTCTTGGTCCGCCAGGATGGGAACCAGGGAAGGCATGGCCCAATGAGGGAAATAAAGCAAATATTTTGAAATCCTCCTTTAGCAAAGACAGGATTTATTTTCAGAATTTGATTTGAAGCAGTCTGGGATAGAAGGGATTCAAAATATGTATAAATGAGGGTTGTTCCCCTTGGTGCCAGATTGGTGGGGGTCAATTTGGTGTAAAAGAAGAACAGCTGGAAATTCACCTTCAGTTGTAATGAAGGTAAATTTAGACATATTTTGATATGAAGCTTCATTGGGTTGAAAGGTTTGGACTGTCCAGCAAATTGTGACCAAACCAAACCATATGAGTGATAAAGGCCCAATGGGTCTCTTATTTATCCTCTTCTCTATAACACTTAGTATGCTACTGGTGACCCACCTTCTTCATAAGTTTAGATTGCAAATGAACAGCTAGCTACATTGAATGAAAATATAAAAATCATATTCTACTTTCAGTTGATTTTTTAAACTGATATGCATTTCTAAGAACCATACATTTACGATCATCATGATACATGCAGCACGCTGAACTCAAATGAAAAGATTCAGTCAGATATGTCACTAATAAATGTAAGTTGCGGTGAAGTTTTTGGTATTCCATTGGACCTTCTCTTTACCAACACGTTTACTGATAGAAGGGAGGTAACTCCTGCGTAATGGAAGCATTTTTACAGTTATGTGATATATATGTATTGAGGTAAAAGTAGATAATTGGTGCAAGGTATGAAGTTAATTTGCTTGTCTGCAAAGTTTGGAAAGTTATCCTGACATGCAATACATATTGAAAGTGATATTTTGTTTTGCTTTATTAATTTGACATTTACAGCATTCAAGGACAGTAACAATGAAGACTTTGGGAATGATGCTGAACTAATTATACTAAATTATTTAAAATTGCAGTGTTTAATTGATTACTTGAAGTTCCAAGAATACCCTAAATGCTTCAGACAATTGGTTGATACTAATCTGCTTGATTAGGCTGTATTTGGTTTGTGCTGTTGCATACTGTTAGTCTAGTGATTGTTATCGTAGATTTCCAGTTCCGTGATTTTAACACTGACATTCAGACAGCAACAATGTTTCACTAAGGTTGTTGTTGACAAATGTTCAGCAAACCTGTTTGGAATAAGCACCTATCACACATGGCTTGATATGAATATTGCTATCATGTCTGAATTTTGATAGTAGCCGGAACCTGGTACATATGTATTTCTTTAAACATATTTATGTTATTAGCCAGTACCTCACGTTTCTTTCAATTTCCTTTTGAAAGAGAAGAAAAATACTATAAGCAAAAGCCTAAAAAGATATATGGAATAAAACATTAATGCATGTCTATTGGCTGATTAACTAAAAATAAAGTTGACACTGCTTTGAACTGTTTCAACAAGTGAAAGTATAAAAAGTAATTCTCGGATTAGTGACACTAAGATTTTTTGATTGAGAGACACAATATTCTTAATAATAATTAACAATAATTCTTACGAATAAGGGATCATTAGTTTAAATCCATGTCTAGAAATATTTCCTGCTAAAATGATGTGAAGAAAACATCATGTTCAACTCTTTGAACAGCAGCATCCAACAGTTAGATATTTGTCACTATGCTTGGATGATCATGGTGGTTGCCCAAATGTCATGTCAAAAATCATCTTTACCGCAAAAGAGTTCCTATAGTTGTGATAACTACGAATACATCAGCATCCAATCAATGACAGGCATTTTTTATGTTAACTTTAGTACAGTTATGTCCCAATGTTTCAGTGTTTTTAACACTTTTTATGTTGTAAGGTATTCTTGGACTGTTGCTGGGAATTTTCACAGTCTTCTGATGTAGCAATGGAACTACTCGTGTTATTTACCAGTGAAGACAACCATGGTAGGTGAAATTTATTCTGTTTCAGCTATCTTCCATATGGTTTATTAAGTCCTCCACTGGAAAAGTGAAGGGGATGGGCCTTCTCTAGCTTTACCTTATCCAGACTACATCACTTGCACTGCAAATTACTGGAACTTCAAACTTGGGGTACATGTTCGCCTTGGTAAAGCTGTATGTCATGTATCAACCTATGTCAAGTATAATCTACATCAAAGAAAAGTTTGTCCGGGCACCATTTCTGATGCTGACAGCCACTCAAACTTCATATTTTGTTTATGGATTCACCATAGTAAGGCAGTGTGTCATGTATGGAGTAGGTCACGTTGACCTACATTTTGACATCAGAAACAATTTTTTGGGCTCTTTCTCTTTCTTTCTAGTCACTAGAACTATATATTGACCTCCAAGTTGCATCAAAAAAATGTTTGTCAGGGCTCTAGCTCTTCCACTAAAGTCACTGAAATTTCATATTTGGGGTATGGGTTAACCTTGCAGGTTGTCATATTGTATTAAGGTCACTCTGAACCACGCTACAAACTATAGTAATACTAGCTACAAACTATAGTAATACTATCGGGTATGTTCATACTTCCACAATAAATTAACACTAACCTGCATTAGAAAAATGCAATAAAACATCTTTAATGCAAACACAGGCCTGTAAATCTGTCATTTGAGTCACTACAGCTTGGAAAATTCAAGCTATAGAAATAATGTATAGCAAACAAATTTCTGTGTATCAACTGAATTAATTCATTAATTGAAATGTAAACTTGGCATAAATAAAAGACTTTTAACAAATGAAATGCTGACAGCAGACAAGGACTTGGTTCATGATATGGGACAATTTATAGATGAGACTGTGATCAAAGGTAACAAGGCATTCACCTCTGATAACCCGAGATTGTAAATCAAGATTACAGTCTGGCCCATTTACAACATATCAGAAAGTTTACTTAGGTGGCTGTAATCATGCACAAAACTCTGAATATAAAGTTAAATACACTGACAATACAATTACACAAATAAGAATGGTTATTTTCTTACAGTGTTTCTCTCTGTTTTTGCCAAGCAAATAATTAAGTTCCAGTAATGGAACTCTGCTTGTGATTCTAGCATCATACTTTGTAGTATTGTGTAAAAGGACATTGCTGAAAGCTGGTGCAATTTTTATCTAAATAATTCCCCAAAAATGAGATGATTCATTGTTGATATTCTATAATCAAGAAGCAGCTGATTACCTATGATCAGATGGTTCCTTCTGTCAGAGCGTCTGTGAAAATCTCTCTGATAGTTATATCTCATGTTCAATAGCAAGCTTTTGAGAATTTCTCTGCAGAATTAATCATCTTTCCCATTTTTTGCCATGGAAGAAATTGACCAGCTGAATGATTTTGCCGTCTTGGTTTTGTGGGTGGGTAATGAATATTTGAAATTATGGCTAAGTTGATTGGTCTGTCTTGGTATTAGTCGTTTCAAGGTTATTATGTGTATGCATACAAGATTGTCTCCCCTGCTTATATATTGACTTTTAGTGTGAACACTGTTGGAGGATGACCAATTCATTTTTCCAGTTTTAGTGAATGCTGTATAGGAAACTAGCTATTTGTTTCATCTTTTCATTGCATATAATTAGTTCCTTTGTTTAAGCTGACATTGACAAATTATTGAAGATTAAGTTTAGTTAGTGTTATATTTAAAGTTCATTCATTAAAATTCTGTGTGATTAAAAAGTATGAATTTCAATAAATACAGATTTTTTACTCATCGTACTGTAGGACAAGCGGGATCATTCTGGATCTTGTCATTTTGAAGTAATTGATACTTTTAACCAAAGGATGATGTCAGAATATCTAATCAAGTAAGTCATAGTCTTTGAACTTTGACCTAACAAAAGGAAGGTTTGAGGATTTGTTGTAAACTGTGGAAACCAGCAGATAGCATCTATTTTTTTTCTTATTGTCTTTATCACGATAAAAACTTGAATTTTGTGTAGGAGGTACATATATCAGGGTTTAGAAATGTTTACATCTGAAATATTAAAGTTATAAGCAAGGAACTGATATATTGATATTATTTCAGGCCACAGTTTAAATTTCGTTACAAGGTGAATTCATTCATGTAAAATTTGTCAGTACATATAAATGTGGTTAGGGGAATGGTGAAAAATGCTTTGAAAATGGAAATTAAGACAGGACAATTTAATCAGTGTTTTGTATATTTTTATTTCATCCTGCTGTGTATTAATCTCATTGAGTGTACTACTAGTAATTTTTTTATATGTGTGTGTTTATAGTTTCGTCCATGTAATGTGACGCCTTATCAAATATTAACTGTCATTCATTTCCTGTTGGGAGCATCAGTTAAGATTCACCTCTGCTTTCACATAAGATATTTCACCATAAAGGTTTTGTAATTGTCATTAATACCAGTTCTGTTTTACCTGATGTAAATTATACAGTTTTTGGAGGATAGGACACTTTACATTACCAAGACACTTGGAATGACACTTGGAATGACATATATACGTGTATTGCCAAACCCAAGTCACACCACCTCTCTGTCCTTTACGTTGGTTGACATTGGAAAAAGCTTAATTAAAGTTTCAAGGAGAAATATAGATCAGAATATTTAAAAAGATATCTTTAATATTTTCAAATTGGACATTTTAGTTAACATAAAGAATTTTTCCCATTCAGGAATATCTATGAAATATTCATCATTTGACCCTGAAGATTTTGACTATGACAGCATCAACAAAACAGTAGTTTGACTGAAGTATGGAATATAATTCTTAAGTTAACCTTCACATGTCATATGAAGTTTCACTTTGTTAGAATTGAATTAAAATAAATTGAAATGATCTACAGTAATAAAAACCTGTATCTTAATCAAGCAGTGATGAAGCAAGTTTATGTTATTCGTTGATTATCACTCTTGTTGACCGAATTGGATGTCTTCGCAGTTTCTTTCACAAGATCAGTTTTCATATAATGTAGCAAGATCATGTGATCAAATTAATTTTCACACATTGTGAATTAAATAAAAGTAAGGTGATATTGTGACTTATCTGTAAGCATTAATAGAATTTCAATCCTCTTAACCATGTCAGTAAATGGTGATTGGCTAGTTGGACAACCAGATTAGTGATGACTTGATGAAGCAATGACCTTCTCTGGATCCCTTGTAGAGGTAAAGAAGATTAGTCTTGTAGACAGGGGAGGGATCCTGGATTAGAGGAATCCCCAAAACCCCACAGACAAGGTCCAGTTGTTCTGGGTGATTTGCTTCCACTGAGGGAGGAAGGAAGTCAGATGGTTGCATTAAAGTTCCATTAACAGAACACCTTTGCCCTCCCACACAGTGGAAACAGAGCTGGAAGACAACTGGTAGTCAGGAACTCTACCTCTCCCTCTCCTTGGAAGGAGGTTTCTTGCCACCCTTCACCTTCTTCCCTTTGGCTTTGAAGGGAGTCTTAGACTCTTTTCCAGTAGTACGCTGCTTAGAATTAGGTCTAGACTTCTTAGCAGCAGGCCCGGAATCCTGTGGAGAACTAGACCACTGGACCCGGACTTCTTGGAAGTCCCACTTCAGATCCTTCAGAACAGCAGGTAAAACCCCACTGAACAGAGTAGGTCCACTGAAAGGGGCTGTCAAAGGGACCTGAATGTGCCCCAGAATGAAACACCGTTGAGCGAGCATCATGTCAGCAAGAAGTGAGCACTGCAATGCCGCCACAGAACATAATGCTGAATTAAGGGGAGATGTAAATCTGTCCTGCATATCCTGCCTCTCCTCATCAGAAAGCCGATCCTCAGGCAGATTGCCCAGTCTGTACAAGGATACAGTGAGCAAATCCACATACCCCAGGATATGAAGTGAGAGGCATAACATCCTCTCAACCTTGTGATGTTCCTTACGCTGGAACACCACCTGATCGGAAAGCCAAGTATGTGGATTCAAGCTTGGCTGGATGAGGAGCAAGCTTCCTGTCATGGATGGCATAATCAGAAAGTTTAACTTCCAGTAAGTCAGTTACCCTGAAACCCAGGAGCATGAGCAGAAGAGGAATTCTTCTCACAACACATTCCCTCCTGCAGGGTATTATCACTGCGAGGAGTAGTTTTGCAGAAACCACAGAGCTCAGCAATGTGATGACCTCTGGGACCGATGATGTAGGAGGTGGGCAATGCTGCTCACCAAGGATAAGGGCACTTCTGCACCCAAGGCACACATATCCGAAATGAGGTGGAAAGCCTCAGCTACCACTTCATCCTCAGTCTTGTCTGATGGCTAGGACATGCCTTCAGAAGGAGCATCAGATGAAATATTGATAACATCACACTCTGCTGTTCTCGATCTCTCACAGTCCATAGGAACCACATTTGAGGAAGGGATGCCATAGGAACAGAAGGGGAAGCCATTGGAACCACATTCAGTCAGAATTAGATCAAGAAGCCCCCAGACCCTTGCACTGAGCAGACAGTACTGTATTTCACCGCAAATAAGCCCCCCCCCCCTCACCACTTTTTCCAATTTGCCAGGAATAGGGGGGTATTCGCAATTAAGCCCCCCCCCCCCTTTTTTTTTGTAGTGTTCACAGGTGACCACTTTTTTGTTATTTCAACTGGTGATAATAAGCTAGCAATCACAGCGACTGAGCGAGAGGGTCTCGCTCAAAACACGCTTAAACAACACAGTGTCACTTTGATGTGTTGAGAAGATTTTGACACGTTGAGTCCCAAGCATATTGGTGTCGTTAAATAGAGAGTAAAAAATCCAACCATGACACAAATCATCATGCCTGCTACACGAAGATGTTACACAGTAAAGGAGAAGTTGGACATTGTCAACTGGTTCCGGGACAATGGCCGAAATCTCCATCAGAGAGCATGAGAATTCTCCGTCGACAGGAAACTTGTCAGACAGTGGGACAGAGACTTTGAGAAACTCCTTGGCCATGGAAAAGGAACAGACTCCAAGAAGAAGAAGCTTGGCACTAACCCAGCGCCCAGGTCCATTAAGATTGACAACGCCGTGTTTGACTGGTTCGTCAAGGAACGCGCTGAGGGTCGAGCCGTCTCCAATTATCAACTGCAGTCCAAACACGGATGATGGTGAGGATGTCGGCATGGACATCCGCGAGATCACTGAAGCCCTACAGCAGAAACTTGATGCAACACGGGCCCACAGTATCTTATTTGATTCAGACGAGTCCGATGACGAGACTCTCCTATTCGGAGGATTTGGCCCAGAGGATTAGATATTTAGTATATTTTGTTATATTGTTAATAAAATTATTGATCCTATTTTCGTCTTTGGGTTATTTTTGATGACAGATAGGCCAAGTTATCCTTCCTTATGACAAAAAATCCAAGATGGCGGACACATGTACATCTCGTGAAAGGGGGGTTGCCTGCAAATAAGCCCCCTCCCCTCTTTTGACAGTCTTTTTTGAACTGGATGGGGGGGGGGGGGCTTATTTGCGGTAAAATACGGTACTGCCATAGAAGTGGTAGTGCCGAGTGATAAGGTCCCCGTATGGGAGGATTGTTGGGGAGGGGGAACCAACAAACCACTGTATCTCTACTGAGATGAGAAAACCAAACCCAAAGGATTCCAATGAGGGAATAGGAAGGGTCCAAATAAAAAAACGCTGAGGGTAGGAAGGCTACGCATAATTCAAAGTCTCAATGTAACCAAGTATTTTTGGTAGTCCCTTGAACATCAAAACATCAAAATTTGACTGCAGTTAGATTGATAAAGTATTTGTATATAGGTGT
This sequence comes from Ylistrum balloti, assembly GCF_031769215.1. Classification (NCBI taxonomy): domain Eukaryota; kingdom Metazoa; phylum Mollusca; class Bivalvia; order Pectinida; family Pectinidae; genus Ylistrum; species Ylistrum balloti. The sequence goes on along the minus strand of NW_026781877.1, from coordinate 129,166 downwards.
GATGTAGAGGATGACAGCGATGATAGGAGAGGGGAGAATTAGATTAATGTAGGACTGATGTAGAGGATGACAGCGATGATTGGAGAGGGGAGAATTAGATTGATAAAGTATTTGTATATAGGTGTGATGCAGAGGATGACAGCGATGATAGGAGAGGGGAGAATTAGATTGATAAAGTATTTGTATATCGGTGTGATGCAGAGGATGACAGCGATGATAGGAGAGGGGAGAATTAGATTGATGAAGTATTTGTATATCGGTGTGATGCAGAGGATGACAGCGATGATAGGAGAGGGGAGAATTAGATTAATATAGGACTGATGTAGAGGATGACAGTGATGATTGGAGAGGGGAGAATTAGATTAATATAGGACTGATGTAGAGGATGACAGCGATGATTGGAGAGGGGAGAATTAGATTGATAAAGTATTTGTATATAGGTGTGATGCAGAGTGTGATGTAATTGTATATAGGACTGATGTAGAGGATGACAGTGATGATTGGAGAGGGGAGAATTAGATTAATGTAGGACTGATGTAGAGGATGACAGCGATGATTGGAGAGGGAGAATTAGATTGATAAAGTATTTGTATATCGGTGTGATGCAGAGGATGACAGCGATGATAGGAGAGGGGAGAATTAGATTGATAAAGTATTTGTATATCGGTGTGATGCAGAGGATGACAGCGATGATAGGAGAGGGGAGAATTAGATTGATAAAGTATTTGTATATCGGTGTGATGCAGAGGATGACAGCAATGATAGGAGAGGGGAGAATTAGATTAATATAGGACTGATGTAGAGGATGACAGCGATGATAGGAGAGGGGAGAATTAGATTAATATAGGACTGATGTAGAGGATGACAGCGATGATTGGAGAGGGGAGAATTAGATTGATAAAGTATTTGTATATAGGTGTGATGCAGAGGATGACAGCGATGATAGGAGAGGGGAGAATTAGATTAATATAGTAATTGTATATAGGACTGATGTAGAGGATGACAGCGATGATAGGAGAGGGGAGAATTAGATTAATATAGTAATTGTATATAGGACTGATGTAGAGGATGACAGCGATGATAGGAGAGGGGAGAATTAGATTAATATAGGACTGATGTAGAGGATGACAGCGATGATAGGAGAGGGGAGAATTAGATTAATATAGTAATGTATATAGGACTGATGTAGAGGATGACAGCGATGATAGGAGAGGGGAGAATTAGATTAATATAGGACTGATGTAATGACAGCGATGATAGGATGTATAGGATGATAGGAGAGGGGAGAATTAGATTAATGATGTAGAGGATGACAGCGATGATAGGAGAGGGGAGAATTAGATTAATATAGGACTGATGTAGATTGACAGCGATGATATATAGATTAATATATTAAATGGACTGATGTAGAGGATGATGATTGGAGAGGGGAGAATTAGATTAATATATTAATTGTATGTAGGACTGATGTACAGGATGACAGCGATGATTGGAGTGGAGAGAATTAGATTAATATAGGACTGATGTAGAGGATGACAGCGATGATTGGAGAGGGGAGAATTAGATTAATATAGTAATTGTATATAGGACTGATGTAGATGATGACAGCGATGATTGGAGAGGGGAGAATTAGATTAATATAGAATATAGGACTGATGTAGAGGATGACAGCGATGATTGGAGAGGGCAGAATTAGATTAATATAGTAATTGTATATAGTACTGATGTAGAGGATGACAGCGATGATTGGAGAGGGGAGAATTAGATTAATATAGTAATGTATATAGGTGTGATGTAGAGGATGACAGCGATGATTGGAGAGGGGAGAATTAGATTAATATAGTAATTGTATATAGGACTAATGTAGAGGATGACAGCGATGATTGGAGAGGGGAGAATTAGATTAATATAGTAATTGTATATAGGACTGATGTAGAGAATGACAGCGATGATTGGAGAGGGCAGAATTAGATTAATATAGTAATTGTATATAGTACTGATGTAGAGGATGACAGCGATGATTGGAGAGGGGAGAATTAGATTAATATAGGACTGATGTAGAGGATGACAGCGATGATTGGAGAGGGGAGAATTAGATTAATATAGGACTGATGTAGATGATGACAGCGATGATTGGAGAGGGGAGAATTAGATTAATATAGTAAATGTATATAGGACTGATGTAGAGGATGACAGCGATGATTGGAGAGGGGAGAATTAGATTAATATAGTAATGTATATAGGTGTGATGTAGAGGATGACAGCGATGATAGGAGAGGGGAGAATTAGATTAATATAGTAATTGTATATAGGACTGATGTAGAGGATGACAGCGATGATTGGAGAGGGGAGAATTAGATTAATATAGTAATGTATATAGGTGTGATGTAGAGGATGACAGCGATGATAGGAGAGGGGAGAATTAGATTAATATAGTAATTGTATATAGGACTGATGTAGAGGATGACAGCGATGATTGGAGAGGGGAGAATTAGATTAATATAGTAATGTATATAGGTGTGATGTAGAGGATGACAGCGATGATAGGAGAGGGGAGAATTAGATTAATATAGTAATTGTATATAGGACTGATGTAGAGGATGACAGCGATGATTGGAGAGGGGAGAATTAATTGTATATAGGACTGATGTAGAGGATGACAGCGATGATTGGAGAGGGGAGAATTAGATTAATATAGTAATGTATATAGGTGTGATGTAGAGGATGACAGCGATGATAGGAGAGGGGAGAATTAGATTAATATAGTAATTGTATATAGGACTGATGTAGAGGATGACAGCGATGATTGGAGAGGGGAGAATTAGATTAATATAGTAATGTATATAGGTGTGATGTAGAGGATGACAGCGATGATTGGAGAGGGGAGAATTAGATTAATATATTAATTGTATATAGGTGTGATGTAGAGGATGACAGCGATGAATGGAGAGGGGAGAATTAGATTAATATAGTAATTGTATATAGGACTGATGTAGAGGATGACAGCGATGATTGGAGAGGGGAGAATTAGATTAATATAGTAATTGTATATAGGACTGATGTAGAGGATGACAGCGATGATTGGAGAGGGGAGAATTAGATTAATATATTAATTGTATATAGGACTGATGTAGAGGATGACAGCGATGATTGGAGAGGAGAAATTAGATTAATATAGTAATTGTATATAGGACTGATGTAGAGGATGACAGCGATGATTGGAGAGGGGAGAATTAGATTAATATAGGACTGATGTAGATGATGACAGCGATGATTGGAGAGGAGAGAATTAGATTAATATAGGACTGATGTAGATGATGACAGCGATGATTGGAGAGGGGAGAAAAATTTGGATTATTATGGTACTAGCATTTTAAAGCTGTTTCAAAGTACATTTTGGATCAATTCTTGATACAGTAATGACGGGAAAGAGGTGCAAACAAAGATTGTAACAGTTCAGTCAATTTCTGTCTTTTACATATTTGTTTGATGAAAGGAAACTTGTTTAAATAAACTAAATTGATCAGTTCTTTTTGTAACAGTTCCCTACTAGTCTGTTCAGTGTTGTGATATACAATATCTATAACCACTTTTTAAAGAAAACCAGAATGGGTTATATTTAATGTTATCTGATTAAAAAAGAGCAGACATTTACTTGCCATATAAAAATTTTGTTTTGACCAAACTAAACAGCATATATAGAGCTTGACATGATAGTTGTTAATGCTTGTATATAGACTCTCCCTAGCTGAGAACTTGTCAACTTTACTTCATCTGTAACAAAACTTTTATTCAATGACTGAAAGGATCTAGTAGAGTTGAAACTGTGTCATCTGTTTTAAGATATAAAGTGGAAGATTCATTGTTCAGATTTAGAGATATTTCTGATTGATTATTTTGTTTTCTATAAGACCCTGTCAAGCTGGCGATACAGCTGAAGAGTGACCTTAGGTGAAGGTTAAACTGCTAACATTTACTGTAACAGCTACCACTATGTGTTATATTTCCAGACTTTACTTATCTGTGGCACTGAGCTAATGCCTCAAAGGCAAAACGTACAGGTCATTTAATTTTTTTTTCTTTCGGTTTTGTGAATGGGGCAGTCTGATTACCTGTATATGGTCGTAGTTATCAGCAGGTTGTTCAGTGACAGTAGGTAAATAGTACCGGCAGTTAATTCTATATGTATAAAGTGTCCTTTTGGTAGACGACAGGTACGGCACACTTGTCACTGTTACATAAAAAACCTATGGCGGTATAAGTTAAATATATATGTGTATAAATCTAATGACAACTACAATGACGGAACATGTGACTTGTCAGTGGAGTGAAGTGTCATGTTTAGTATGGTGCTGAGTTAGACATCACCGGGTACAGGAAGTTTAAATGCGCTTAGGTGTGTGATAATTAGTGTTGTGTCATCTGTATGGGATCAAATTAACCAGGATTTAGGTACGTATAGTAGCATTTCAAAAACATGTGACAGATCTATAGTATTTAAACAGCTGAGGTGTCCATGTAGTTGAGACCTGTAATTACCTATTACATAGAAGTGTTTACACATCAGTCGACACTTGAAAGTAGATAATGTTTAACAATGGGATCTTAACAGATGTCTAGATAATGGGTTTGCTTTAGATTTATTCGGTTTAACTAATTAATGCAAAGTTGAGATTGCAGTTATCTCTGAAAGTTTTTTACCAAATAAAAAGTAACGACTGAACATACATGTTACTTGAGTTGTTATACTTTTCTCTATATTTTCTCTGAATAGAATTTTACAACTATAGAACTCTAACCAGTAGACTGATCTCTGTCTGACAGTCCATGTTCTTATCAGAGTCATCTGCCAAATCCACTCACAGTAGGAACATATGACCAATGTCAGTAAAATAATTTTTATTATTTATAGAAGGATATCTTCTCCATCATTGGGAATGGTATAGATGTTTCTGTAGTGACGTCAAAAGACTGTGTAAATATTTATTCATTATATATCTTTAATTAGCACCAAGGGTTGGAGTGGTTTGTACTAGTAGGCCCTATCCAAGGCTAGTCAGATAGTTATGTAGTAGTGGCCTTGGGCTGTGCTGGACCTTCTTCACCAAGTGGCTTGATGTTGTCAGTACACAGGGTTGGTTAATGTAAGTTATGGGTTGAGGTCAGTTTAGGTCAGTATAGGGCAGGGACATTGTAGGACAGTGTTGGACAGTATAAAATTTATTTAACTGATCTAAAAACTATGAGTCATGTAAACATGAACATCAAAATATCTTTTTTATTTACAAAAATTACTTTATAATATTCTTCATTAAGTGAATTTTCAACAGAGCTAATGCTAGTGATTGTGCTTTTGAAGTGGTTTAATTTTTTTTATCTAAACATGCTCTATATTGATCTTACGGAAATTGAATTGCAGTTTAGAAAATTGGAATCTGTAATTAGATTATGTTTAGCATGCATTGATCTTCACCTTGGGACAACAAGCAATCCACAGGGAATTTCAGAAGTGTCAGATATCAGGCTAGCGTAACCTTTGAAATATTTGCTCTGATTAAATCATCTAAATGTCTATGTAAACTGTTTTATCAAGGCTTATTTTGCTTGTCAATTTTCATAGCAAAAAGGCAAACGGCAATTCTTTAGAAGGATTATTTCAAAATTGAAGATATTCTGTGGATTAATCACAACTTTTTGGGATTTACCTGGGATTTACCTGGATTATACCTGTGTGGTTTATAAAGACGGCCGGCATCATGAGTTCTGATACAGCTTCAGACTTCGACTGTGGACCTCTGTCCCCGCATCAAGTACTTCAGCACAAGCAACGCTTCAAGATTGAAACGGTGTGTATGTTAGGAACCTCACAGATATTTTTTTTTACAGAAAAATCAATAATAGCATAACCCTGATATATTTCCAATTTGTTTGGTAGTAAATTGTGATGAAGTTGTCGTAAGTCTTCATTTGTAAAACACAATGATAACTGTTTTTTTTTCTTTAATTATTCAAACTTATGGGAGCTATCTTATATGATGCATTTTTATTGAAACTATGGATTGAACCACATGTTGAATTATTTCATTTTCAAGTCATCTTCTGTCTCTTTTAAATAAGAGGACTGATAGCTCAGTACGTTTAGAGTGTGTCCGCCAGTCTAATCTCAGGTGAAGATCTGAACACTAACTACATGGTTCAACTGTCTCTTCCCATGACGAAAGCTGAGAAATAAGCATGTCAGGGCCAGCATGGTTGTGCCCTTGGCCAAGTTACTTTACTGTAATTGTATTGGATAGCATACAGTGGGCCTTCCATATGTTATTCACTGAAGTAGTCACCACCCTTGCTGTCAAAGGGCACTAAAAGCAGGAAAACAATATTTGAAATAGAACAATAGATGTTCTAGAATAATTTTATAGTAAATATAGCTAAGCCAGGTTCTGTAGTCAACATTTGTCATGAATAAAATTTAGCCAAATAAGCAAGAAAGTTGAAGTTCCTTCCATTAATACATTTATGATACTGCATGTACACCAAATAATAGAGCAACGTTTGCCACACAGTGGCTACTAATAATATTTCACGTGCCAGTAAACATGAGCAATAGAAAACCACTCATCCTGATTTCACACAATTCTTAAATTACGTTAGATCAAGTACCTACCAACCTGACTTCTACATTGAGTGAAAGAGAGAAAAGAAACCAGAGAAATTAGCTGACTGGCGACTTTTCCATCTGGTGATCAAATAACGTGTACTCCTATCTATAGAACCAAATATTATCCAATTATCAATACGTTTAAAATCTTACAGAAATACTCAACATTATTGTAAGTAGGTTCGTTTATGACTTAAATATTTTACTGGATATAAACATATATTTTACATTTAAAATTGACCTTCATGTGATGTTATTGCCATGAAGTTTTACTGACGATTTAGAAAAACACCAGTTAAACGGAAATTTAAGTATTACTAATTAAAGGCACAAACTTCAGTATGGAATAATCATAACAGCATTAGCCTCATTTTAATTCATATCATATAAAACTGCACAAAAAGTTTTTTGTGTTTTAAGAAAGATTATTGAAAAATACCTGTGTCCTCTTGGGTTGGAACTAGTGATCTCCAGCCGTACACTTACGGGAAAAATTCCCATTAGCCAAGTAAGGTGACCTTACCTCTCTCTTTCTACACTAAATTTAACATTGATTTTTAATGTAATGTATAAAACAGCATTGCATATTCTAAAGAAGAATGAATGAGGACCCTATCAAGTAATAAATGATATAATTCCTGTATTTGATTCAATAAGCTCATGGAGGTTATGTAATTTATCTTGTAATAAGTCGGTGTCTAGTAATAAGCCCATCTTTGTCTATAATTACAGTTCAGGAAAATAAATCAAATACTATTTCATGTCCTGCAATAAGACTACTCTAAGCTAATGTGTTGGTGCCCTTATTTATGATATGGAAGCGATGTATTAATAGAATGACATTTGTTTGCATTCTTTATAGAATTTAACAGCTAAAGATGGGCTTATTACAAGACATGGACTTATTGCTGTATAAATATCTGAAAACGTTGAATTGTCTTTTTTTATTTATGTGAATCACTTGCCAGCATTGTGTTTTGTCTATCCTGTTTGTCTATATGTACCTAACATGAGACTATAAATGTCCGAAATTCATATGAGGGATTTGAATTATTCATAATGTTGGACTGATTTATTCATATTTTCACATAATGTTACTTAATTACCAATACCAGGAGATGACTAGATAACCACAGCTGTTTACTTCATTGTTTATAAATAGGAAACTTAATATACATTTTGTATATATAATATAGTTGTTCTTCGCTTACAAACTCCTTGGTGAATTGCATGTGTTACATATTTCACACATGGCTTCTATCTTTGACTCTTGTAACTGACATATTGATGGTATAGCATTACTGTAGATTTGAAACTTCCTTGTTGTATGCATTTTTGGTTTTTCATATGCAGAGAAAGCTTCTGCAAATATGCAGTCTTACCTTGTCATCTCAGACTTGTAGAGCTTGAAAATCTCAAAAGTATTTCGTCTGTCCTGGTCAATTTTTTACCTGAACATTCGATCTCAATTTAATTGAATACTCCAATAACTCCAAGTTTCCCAATGGTTCTGCCGACTACCAAATAACAAAGTTCAAATGTACTTAATTTATAATCCACTAAACTGTAACTTCAGGCTCTGCTTCCGGCTTGTAGGTCAACAGTTTTAGGGAAAATATATTTCTGTGGGAGCTTACTTTGTTTTGATATATTAGCAGAATGAGACATCTTGAAGATATCGGAGATCGGTACAGACAAGGTGCAGCTGTTGGGATTCCAATCTGTAGATAAGATAGATATAGTGAATACTGTTAATAGTAGTATATGTAGGAAGTTGGAGGTGGTCAGATGTACCTTATCAGAAGGCACAAGATAGGTTATCTGATGAATGGACATTTAATTACCTATATAAGGTGGCAGCACCCTTGGATGTAAACAGCATGAAGATCAGTTAAAAAGTGATATCAGGAATTCCTTGTATGTCACATTGATTCAAGGTCATCTCCATAGATTGATAACATGCCTTTATCATATTCCCTCAATGTCAAACTTCATAAATTAACAGACATCTTCAAGGTCAAAATTCATAAATTAAGATACATCGTCAATGTCAAACTTGCTGGATTTCTTTATGTATTTGATGAAAATTCGGGCACTGAATGAGTCACTGGGCACAGTAAAGGCACTCACAGACTATCTTCTACTACATCAGTACACATTAATGAATTTCAATCAATTTTCAATAAGAGTAGAGAATGTTCCCTGGCCTTTTTTTAGAAGCCTGTATGGGAGATATAACTTTACATTATGATTAGTTAATTGACAATTTATGACAGCCTCTGTGTTTTAGATGTTTAGGAAGTCAAGTCAGATGTGAACCGAGCCCATGTGTCCAGAATGATATATATGTCACATAAAACCATGTATAAACATTTTATATTCAGAAGATTTAGTTATAGCCTTGAGTCTAAAGAAAACTTATTTCAAACACAAGTTAAGAACCAGTGACAGCTTATGCTGGAAGTGATATTTTGATATGTGTTATTTTTTTTCATTTAACATTTAACATTTTCATTATTCCACACCATAAAATTTGTTCCTTGTCAAAACCTTTACTTTTTCATCTTAAATTCTTCAGCTGAAGTTTATGTGATGTCTAAGATTGCAGCAATGTTCATGGCTGGATATGCTGTGGCATTCACTAGAGATCCTTGTTAAACATGTAAATAAATCTCAGCATCTGAGAGCTGTTTTGTACAGTGATAGTATCTTAGACAGGTTTCTATGGCTGTGTACAGTTTTGTACAGTGATAGTATCTTAGACAGGTTTCTATGGCTGTGTACAGTTTTGTACAGTGATAGTATCTTAGACAGGTTTCCACCTCTATGTACAGTTTTGTACAGTGATAGTATCTTAGACAGGTTTCTGTGGCTGTGTACAGTTTTGTACAGTGATAGTATCTTAGACAGGTTTCTGTGGCTGTGTACAGTTTTGTACAGTGATAGTATCTTAGACAGGTTTCTGTGGCTGTGTACAGTTTTAAACAGTGATAGTATCTTAGACAGGTTTCTGTGGCTGTGTACAGTTTTGTACAGTGATATTATCTTAGACAGGTTTCCACCTCTATGTACAGTTTTGTACAGTGATGGTATCTTAGATAGTTTTTCACCATCATTGAGATATTTCTGATACATACATATCACCATCATTGAAATGTTTCTGATACATATATATTCTAGAACTGTGTTATTCTGTAATCAGTGGCTATGTAGTTTTGTTAACTGATTAGCTTATATACAATCACATATAAGATAGTTGATAGCATCACACATAAATGTTAGGAACAACTTTTTCACAATAGAGCTATTCTTTGATATGTAATCTTCTGTAATTATTCATTGTCAAACTATTGATCTCATTAAGTTGAATTTAAAGCTTGGTTTAGATACACAATGAAGGTTTATAACCTTACAACTATACACCTATAGGAAGTCATACGTAGAAAATGTAATGAAAGTATCATGGGGCTTGTTTTCCTCAATTTTATTATCAAGATGGAGGGTTACTGTAAGTGATAATGATGACTGCAAACAAAAAAAAACAAAAAAAATGATACAAATTCAAAAAGAAATTATAATGGTAGAAGATGATTAAATGTAGATTTATTTCTAGTTGTTATCAGCAACTGTAAACCATTCATACTTTGATTGATCAATTCTATTGCTCAGGATTGATTGAATTAATTTCATGATCGCTCAATCAATTCTGGTGAAATGACTGATGAATCATGTGTCAATTAGGGGTTAGTAGGCATCTTCTTATGTGTATACTGGAGATTAGTACATTTTTTTACGCTAGCTAAATTGAAAGTTAAAAGGATCTAATCTCCAGTATAAAAAAGAAGATGTAACTATCACAATACGTATGATATCAAAGAAATTCAACACTTACTGAGATCTGTACATTTTTGCTTGAAACAGTCTGTCATATGTTCTTCACCAATCGACTGCTCCTTTCAACCATTGTTGCCGATTTTTTTTGTTCATATATAAACTGCACAGGTATGTAAGTCGCACACTTGACACAGAAGGAAAAAAATGTGGCTTATAATCAGGAAAATACAGTAGTTGTGATATAACAATTGAAGTTGATCTGAGGATTGAAAATAGTATCTGGTGTAAAAATTTCACATTTATCGACTTTCATTACCAATAAACCCACATAAAGCATAGATAAATGAAAAGGAACTTGTCACCATCATACTCCCCACTTCACATTTTGATGACACATTTGAGCATGCTGTTATCATACGTTTCTTTTATATCGAGGTTGATCATTTACCTCGACAGGAAAGATGGCTGCTACATTTGGCCTTACATGGGAATGAGTTACGGCAATCGTTTGTGACATTCTTCAGCCCTACTTCCTTAAGACAGTGTTTAGCTTTGTCTGTTTCATATTTTTTCACATCAAAATGTATAATATTTACAATAATATCATAAATAGGGTCACCATGTTAATCCTGCAAATATTTTACATTTCATGTGTGTTTATCAGGAAAATCAGACATAGATATACATTAAAAGTAACTTGTGTAATCATGTTATAGTCAGGTTTATTCTCCACAATAAAACAGTCGAGTATTCCAACTGACTTGAATTTTCATTCATGCTAGTCTACAATCGTGCGAGCAAAAACTGAAACTAACTGATAATGCTTAAAGATATTTAAAATTCAGGTAGAGCTGCAGAATGTTACACACCAACAATTCATGATGATATCAGGGATTACATCATAAAAATGAAGAAATGTGTTGCAAGAAGATGACATTAAATGTTACACATGCTGTCATTCTGTCAATTTTTTGTTATTTTAGAATTGTAAATACATCTGTGATTGTTGTGGCTGAGCATATATAATCAGTGTAATCTAAAACACTAAGGCAAATGTTTTTCATTATAAGAATTATATAAATGAAGAGGGATGGGTTGAGAAAAGGACATATGTGTGTATTGATTGGTGATTTGTACTATAAAGATTAGGTCAATGATGCTTTGGGATTGTTTACATAAACTTCCTGCAGTAGTTCAGAAAATTAAGCACACCTTGGCATATATATATCATTTATGTCTAGCTGTTGAATACCACAATGAAATCAATGTAATGATCTCTTTTCTGATATGTATAATTATATACACTCTTTAAAATGGTTTAAAAGTATATTTTTGAAAATTTGAGACCGACAAAGTTGAGTGGAGGTGAATTGTACAGAAAAAAAGAACTTAGAAGATATCAAATTATTGATATACTGGGGAAAATAAAACTCTCAGGTGACTTGTTTTTGCTGCCAGAACAGTTGAAAATAAGCATTTAAAGATGAAATTTTATAGGTACACACAATATACCTTGAACTTCACGTTTGATTAAGTATCGAGTTCAATATCATTTCAACAAGACAATTTAAAGTCTTAGGTATACATTGTATGTAAAAGCGGTGTTTTCAATGCCAACAGAAGTTTATTGACATTAGTGATTTTAAAAGTTCATTTGTATTTTTGTATTATTGATGTTTTGTATATCCTTGGGACAATGCTTTGGCTAAGGTTGTAGAACTGGAGGACTATTTACATTTTCATGAACACAAATGTCAGCTCTGACCTCTCGTATTTACTAGCTGCACCCCTGGGTCTTATTTCTAAACTGTTTATCAATATAACTGTTCTAGTATACTGACCCCAGATCTAGCACTAACAAATTGAACCAAAAGATTGCATGTGTCATATGGAGTTCGATAACATAAATTCTCAATAGCTTTATGATAACATGTAATTATGAATTACTTTGTAAGACATTTCTTACTACCATATGTATAGTTGTCTCCACTAAGCAGTTCCATATACTAGATAAACAAGTCTTGTGATAAATTTGAAAACATTATCCTCAAATATAGATCACTCTGTCCACATAACACAGAGGTGAAAGGTTAATTTTCCCTCTTTACTGGAGTAATATATCCAGCCACTGTACAATCGCTAAGTAGTACTAAATGGTGGTAGTAGATGCATGCCTTACAGAAGTTACGTACAACCATAGTGAGATTATCTCCCCTACTTAGTATTTACTACATACAAGATGATATGTACGTCATACGAAAGTTACAACCTCTAGATATCAAAGTGCAATTTACAAACATAAAAAAGTTTCCATCCTTTTCTGTTGTATGTTATACAATAGTTAAATATATCCCTTATGAAAGTTATCTCCCCCTCCCCAACTTCAAAGACAAGACGTAATGTGAAATTTAGGCAAATATTTTTTTCCTGTCGTGATGGCTCATGGATTGTAGGGAGGGCAGGATTGTTTTTGAATCTTTTGTTGTTGGGGTAAAAAGATGGGAGTTATGGTAATTATTACTGAAATGAAATGTGAAATTTAGGCAAATATTTTTTTATCATCCTACTTAGCAAGTTCAATGTATAAACTGTATGAAATAAGTATACCTTTGCTTTAAATAGATCTATATATAAATGGTTGGTTAATTTGATTATATTCCCACAGTTTTGCTCCGATTTCACTTCGTTGTGTTTTAGTCCTGTGCTTTATTTTGGAAACTATAACACACATGCATAACAAAAACACCCTCTGCACTCTGGTGTTTCCATCAATCTAGTCAAATGAGAGGTGGGCAAAGCTTAGTTGTCACCAAAACAATGTGCACACATCACAGGAGTCCACTGGAACTTTGTATATATACCGTAAATATTCGCGTATAGTGCGCACTTTTTTAAGCTGAAACTGTCGTGTCAAAAAGGGGGTGCGTACTATACGCAGGTACATGTCATTCCTGGGGTTATCATTCCCGAGTTCTGCACCCGCCATATTGGATTACCTCCCTTCACATAGTTATATGTAAAAGTCGTCGGTCTTATATGATAGTTTGGAGATAAAAACAACAAAAAAATAAAATGTTTTAATCATCTGCCATTCACGCTAGCATTACGGTGAATCTAATTTTTTTTCGTTTCCCGTCGGTCTTACTATTGGTCGGGGCTATAGTAGTGTCTGAATTTCTGCCTCATTTTGATGATGTATCTGTGGAATTCAATGAATCAGAAAGTTTTTAGACGATTGTCGTTCTGTTCATAAATCAGACAGCCCATCCCACCGATGCCCAAAGTTGGTGACCCCATGACCTCTCTTGATCTGCATGGCCCCCATGTGCAGTTCTGTTGTACTGGCAGAGATGCCGGGATATCGGCGATCGCATACAAAGTTGAACAGCTCTCTCTCTCCATCTCTGGGTGTTTCGCTGTCGCACCTATGTCAGCCCTTCTGGTCAGTGGTTGGGACTTTAGACGGTCTTTTTCTTTCTTCCGTGCCTTGATATTTCACTCTGGAATGTCGAAGTGGCGACCGGCGGCACGAAACTCCAGTCTCTCGGCGTAGTCAAATGGCGTTCGTAGTTTCCCCATGTCGCAGTCGGTGTAAACAATCTATCATTAAATACCTTCGGATACCGCGGTGGGTACAGATACCATGAAAGATCATGCCTATACTGAACAAACCACCTGCTTTTATGGGGACAAGGTAGGATTGAAAATGTTCAGACAGTTAAAACAACATCATTTTCTGACCAATAGTATGCGTTCAGCCCAAGCCAGGTGTCATCAGTCTCCTCATACTCAACGTGTTAACTGTCATTAACCGTTAATTATACAATCAGCCAAGCCTTTCATGCTTGTTAGGTCACCTGGGTAAATTTGTTTACTTAAGGTAATTACATGTGTTAGGGTCACGCTCCTTGTGGTTTCCTAATTATCAATGGATCAGACCACATCAAATGTTTCGTCGCAGTGACCAGTCAATTAATTTTTCTGTAGATTTTTTTTTTTTTAATCTGATCTCCAAAAAGTACCTGCGCACTATACGCGAGTGCGCACTATACGCGAATATTTATGGTATATACAATCGGAACTCGTTATCTCGATATTCAAGGGACCGTGGAAAATATTTTGACTTATCTGTATTTCGACTCAAACGGAGTGAATAAATAAGTTTGGCGATATCAGTTTTCTTATGTTGATTGCGGTTGATGGAAGTAGGGCTACGATACACACGAACAGCGTAGTTTAATCTGATATTAGAAATGGCAGTAAATAAACAAATGAATTTATCCTACTTTTTCTTTTTCTTTTTTATTTTGATTTTCATCCAAATAACAAAACATGTAATAACAACTCCAATCAAATACACTTTTTCTCTCAAATGTGGCACAACTTTCTCTATAGCTCGTGTTTTATAAATAGCTTCAAGTTAAAATGCATATCTACAGTTGGTATTAGTATAATGAAATGGTTTATATGCAGACAGGTAGACATTAGTGATGGGAAATCCGTTAAAATCCATAATTGATCATCAGGTTAAATTGGATAGTTAATCAGTTATATAATCAGCTGGCTGTGTCACTGTGAGTTCAATATTCATAGCTGATGAATGCTTTCTGTTTTGCAGACGTATTTCCTTTTTTCTCGTATTGCATGCTGACCAAATTCTCATAGTCCCATATTATTTCTTCTTGTAATTACACAAAGCCATTTATTTTATAAACAAACATGGTGGTTGTTCTAGAATTTGACCTATAACCCAATGACCTGTCCATCCAAAGATGCAAAATGCTGCTGTAATCATCTGCTAAGGCTTTGAAGTAACGGTGAAAGACCAGAAGATATCATTGTGTTTCTTATTGATAGGTATGATTAATTAAATCAATGCCATTTTTATTTCAACCTTCAAATCATCCTGTACACGATTGCAAATGACGATTCTAGACAATCTGTTTCGATCACAAACATGTAATGAACAGGTACTTGTAAAATACACAGTAGTGGTTCTTATTGGTGTACTGGAACGATTCCTATTATTTTTGTTTTTTGTTTTCATCCTGGAGATTTTTTTTTGTGTCTACAAATAAGCTGCATGCCGGACTCACGAGGAAAAAAGGTGTGGCTTATTATCCCAAAAATACACTACTAGGTGAGTAATGCAAGCTCATTGGGCCTTTCGTGATAGTTTCTGTTCAAAATTTTACTACAACTGTCAAACAAAAAGGACCCAATAAAATCATTAATAAGTGGATGATCATTTTCTCTTTTTTTTTTTCTACAATTTATCAGTATTTCTAAATTTTATGTCATGAACATAGCAAATAGCAGGCTTAAACCATAAATTGATAATTAACACTTTTGTAAATAAAAGAAGAATTTACCGTAGCCTGACTATAAGTCGTGTGTAGTAAAATATTGTTGATGGATTTGTCAATCTGTCCGTAAGCGTATAACCATTTTCTGATGTATTGGCTGTGACCTTAGAAAACCTTCAGATTAAATCTAATGTACACTAAGCTGCAGTGATACTGGACTGATAATAATTCTGTACCATAGAAAGCTTGGTTATCATGTATGACACGGAAAGCTACATTCTTTATGTAAATAACGTGACCTTGAATAGTTCATTAGGTTTTATCTGGAGGAGTTTATTTAAAGATATATGTTTGCTTCAAGATATGACATGATGTGTTAATATAAGGCAACATCTGTTGTTGAAGACTGAAATACTGATTTGTATATCACAAAAGAAGGAAATTAGACTTAAGGACTAAACCAATTCATGTTTATATACTATTGATTCACAGCTGGCTAAAGAAATTCAGTTTTAAAAGGTATTAAAGGATTTAAATTGTTATAGATTTTTTGGGAGGTATAATGGATGGATCGTTCTCAGTAGGCTTTCTTGAGCTCTTGTTGTGCCCTTTAATTTTGAATCTGCTAGAAAAAAAATTGACCAACAAGCTGCTATCTTAGATTTTTAAAGTGAAAGATTGTTATCACTATTGCTTGAGAAATGCTGAATGAATCATTCTCAGGTTTTATATGTAGGTTTCCCTTCGTCCTTTGTTGTGCTCTTTTGATTTTGGGACAGATTTCATGTCAAAGGACCTATATGTAGAATTTCCTGTTTGTTCCTTTTTAATTTTTTTGGTTGATCTGAAAAAAAGATGGCTGACAGGTGGCCATCTTGGATTTTTACAAAGATAGTTTTTTAATCACTATTTCTTAACAGGTACTGGAGAGATATGTCACAGATTTCATATGTGTTGACCCCTTGGTCCCTAGTTATCTGATTTTTGGACTGATCAGAAAAACATGGTCAGCAGTGTTTGTTTTGTGAAAGTTGATCTAAATAATAGGGTGTCCTAATTTTCAGAGTTACTGCCATTGTTTTCTTGTGTAGGCCATAAATTCATCTGTTACTGTTTTAGCGTATAGAGATAAATAATGCTATAGTAATATTGGATGAATTGTATATTATCCTTCCACAGCAAACATCAATGGGCAGTTGTTTTGTGTATAAAAGACATCCTAGTTTGTCAATTGTATGGGGGATATTCATTACATATTAACCTTTAGATTTGTCATTTGAGTCACTTGATTGAGTAATTGACATTGTCAGAGGACATATTATAATTAAATATGCAAGAATATATTTCAAACAAATAAATGTCATTATTGAAAGAATACATCATCAGTTTAAATCATGAAAAAAAGTTAAAATATGATTTTAAAACTGTAGCATATAATGCATATGCCATAATGGTACTACTAAATGGATCAGATTTTACAAAACTTTCAATCCTATGTTGTTATAGTTTTTATCTCACTTGCCCATTGACCTTGTAAGCTATGCTGTGGTTTTGCATCTCTTGTCTATTCCTCTCTGGGATTTTGTTTTCAGTAACTTTTCAACAGTCAAGAGGTCCATGCTTATTTGTGACATTCAGCCAACAGCATGCTGGAATGTTCAAATTAATGATCTCTTGTTAATTGTTTAAAACATTTTCTGAATCTCAAAAAACTGAAAGACCTCAGATCTAGATATAACAACAGTCATATGTTGTGATGAAAGTTTATCTTTTTAGTTGAAATTATTTGCTGCAAACTTTTAAGATCAAAAGTATTAAATAACCTTTAATAACCTTTAAATAACTTCTTTTCATCGATCAATAAAAGCCTAAAATTCAAACTATTTGGTCAGATGCATGTTGAGATGATAGGCTGTATTTATTGACCAAATGAATGACCTTGACCTACTTTAAAGTCATATAGGATGGAGATGAGGCACTTCAAATATGTTCAGTTAAATGAGAGGCATCTCAGATATATTCAGGGCAGATAGGCACCTCAGATGTGTTCAGGGCAGATAAGGCATCTCAGATGTGTTTAGGGCAAATAAGGCAGCTCAGATGTGTTTATAGCAGATAAGGCACCTCAGATGTGTTTAGGGCAGATAAGGCACCTCAGATGTGTTTATGGCAGATAAGGCATCTCAGATGTGTTCAGGGCAGATAAGGCACCTCAGATGTGTTCAGGGAAATGAGAAGCATCTCAGATGTGTTCAGGACAGATAAGGCACCTCAGATGTGTTCAGGGCAGATAAGGCATCTCAGATGTGTTTAGGGCAGATAAGGCATCTCAGACGTGTTCAGGGAAATGAGAAGCATCTCAGATGTGTTCAGGACAGATAAGGCACCTCAGATGTGTTCAGGGCAGATAAGGCATCTCAGATGTGTTCAGGGCAGATAAGGCATCTCAGATGTGTTCAGGGAAATGAGAAGCATCTCAGATGTGTTCAGGTCAGATGAGGCACTTCAGATGTGTTCAGGACAGATAAGGCACCTCAGATGTGTTCAGGACAGATAAGGCACCTCAGATGTGTTCAGGACAGATAAGGCACCTCAGATGTGTTCAGGGCAGATAAGGCACCTCAGATGTGTTCAGGGCAGATAAGGCACCTCAGATGTGTTCAGGGCAGATAAGGCACCTCAGATGTGTTCAGGACAGATAAGGCACCTCAGATGTGTTCAGGACAGATAAGGCACCTCAGGTGTGTTCAGGGCAGATAAGGAACCTCAGATGTGTTCAGGGCAGATAAGGCACCTCTGATGTGTTTATGGCAGATAAGGCACCTCAGATGTGTTTAGGGCAGATCAGGCACCTCAGATGTGTTCAGGGACATGATTCTTTGCCAAAATAGAAGGATCAGTCAGAGGAGTTAGAGCAGAATTACCTCTGCACCAGTGTAGGTAGGAAGGAAGCAAAGACAATGCATGTACTTCACTCCTCTTATGACCAGAAGCCAGAACAACAAGGAAGACTGCCTTGAAAATAATCAACTCCAAGCAGTGAGGCTTCCGGAGATAGCCTCCTCACATGAAGGTGGAGGATCTCTGTACAAGAGTGCATTGTCCTGGACGGAGGTTTGTGAAGGAGAGGGCTACACATGAAGGTGGAGGATCTCTGGACAAGAGTGCATTGTCCTGGACGGAGTTTTGTGAAGGAGAGGGCTACACATGAAGGTGGAGGATCTTTGGGCAAGAGTGCATTGTCCTGGACGGAGGTTTGTGAAGGAGATGGCTACACATGAAGGTGGAGGATCTCTGGACGAGAGTGCATTGTCCTGGATGGAGGATGGCGAAGGAGATATGATGTGATGGGGAGAACCAACAGCTCCTTAACCAGAAACGAGAAGAACTCCGGAAATCTCTAACTTTTAATTCTATATATGTTCACTGGTGGTTTTTCACACTCAACCTATTACATTCTCTATGTGTCAGATTGTAAATATGGAATACTGAGAATGCAAATCAAAATCTTTTCACTGCTTCCACATCAAGATGAAATAATGAAAATGATCATTATTAATGTAATTGGTTGCTTATAACTAGAAAAAAGATTTGGTGACACCATTAATCTTTTTATAGTTTGATGAATGAATTTCGTGACATGTGCATCATTCAGTTTTTCTGATTTCTATGACTTGTAAATATTTATGAGGCCATTAGAGAGATATATCATCTTTAACACAAAAGTATTTGAACTGTTATAAGACATTCATTACTTTCAGTAGTAACTGAATGGAATATGATTATATAATGGAATTTAATTTGAATATATTAAACGAGTTTGATGATAGTTGACAAAGGTAAATTAGAAAATAAATGTACTTAATGACTCGAAAGAACTGTCAGTAAAGAAATATTTACATTTCAGAACATCGTCCAGGCACTTTTTCTATGTAAGAACCTAATTTACTTTTTTAAACACAAATTCTTACATTAAAATGCTTCTGATTAACACTGTAAACTAATTTATTTTCAGTCTGCATCCTGCAACTGATTTATTCTCCGAGTGTGTCCCACAACTGATATATCCTCAGACTGTGTCCCACAACTGATATATCCTCTGACTGTGTCCCACAACTGATATATCCTCAGACTGTGTCCCACAACTGATATATCCTCAGACTGTGTCCCACAACTGATGTATCCTCAGACTGTGTCCCACAACTGATATATCCTCTGACTGTGTCCCACAAATGATATATCCTCAGACTGTGTCCCACAACTGATATATCCTCAGACTGTGTCCCACAACTGATATATCCTCAGACTGTGTCCCACAAATGATATATCCTCAGACTGTGTCCCACAACTGATATATCCTCTGACTGTGTCCCACAACTGATATATCCTCTGACTGTGTCCCACAACTGATATATCCTCTGACTGTATCCCACAACTGATATATCCTCAGACTGTGTCCCACAACTGATTTATTCTCAGACTGTGTCCCACAACTGATATATCCTCAGACTGTGTCCCACAACTGATATATCCTCAGACTGTGTCCCACAACTGATATATCCTCAGACTGTGTCCCACAACTGATTACTCTCAGATTGTGTCCCGCAATAGTACTTATTAATTTTTGATAGTTTGATGTCCAAGAAAGTGATATGTCTTTTGATAATAACTGGATTACTTGGAAGTTTGGATGGCACAGTGGAAAAACACTTGCCTTTCACCCAGGCCTCCGGGATTTGGGATTTGATTACTGTTATAGGACGTGAAAAGATGTAGTGTCAACTGCCTGACCACATCCGATTTCCTTGGCTACTTTATTTTCCTTCCACAGTAAGCCCCTATTGCACATCCATCCGAGCCAACAAGAGTGATTTATATAAGTTGGATAACTAAAGTTTAATTTGATTCAAAGATAAAAAGGTTGTTAAGGAAACAAAATGGCACTAACTGCTTAAAGCTGGTTTGGTGTTTATACTCTATTGCTTCTGCTGGTAGTGATAATTCCTATATGAAATTGATGAGGTTTTTCAAACCAGTTGATGAGAAAAGTTTGTGCCTCATGTCTTCTTTTAACTCTTTCCGTACTGTTGTTAACTATAGTTGACAAAAAATGTGCTCTCTTACTCGTTGTCGACTGTAATTGGCAAAATTATGAGCTCCCTTCTCCCCATTGTCAACTATAGTCGACAAACTATGTTGATGTTATGTAAACGACTATTTTCATTTCAGTAATAATTACCATAACTTTAATATGCAAATACAGTACCTACACCCATCTTTGTATCCCAACGACAAAAGATTCAAAAGAAAAACAATCCCGCCCTCCCTACGATCCATGAGCCATCACGGCAGGAACGCAGAGTGATCTCCCTTCCTCTTACCTTTATGGCTGCCTACGAGTGCGGAGGTGTCTGAGCTAAGTGCTTTTCTTACTCCTTCTCTTCGTACTGCCATTGTCGTTTGAGTATATTGTTACTCTATTAGTAGTCTATAAACCCATCTCCCAACTTATTGTGAAATTAAGTATTGTCATTTGTTTATTTTGACCGTATTTCCGGCCGTTTTTTTCTCCACGTATTCGAGTGCGTGACTACTTGTCTCGTTGCTCGGATTTGCGTGAAGTTGGAATTTGTTTTCTTATTGCTTTGTCGGCCGTGTTGTACGGCCGTTTTATTTATGCAGTGCAATCTTGCTGCGTACTGTAGGCTTTGTGCTCTCGTTCGTAGTTTTTTGATTGTTCGAGAACTTCGTTTCCGGCCGTGTTTTTCCTCCGCGTGTTCGAGTGCGTGACTACTTGTCTCGTCACTCGGATTTTCGTGAAGTTGAAATTGTTTTCTTGCTGCTTTGTCGGCCGTTTTGTACGACCGTTTTCTTTTTTTGCAGTACAATCTTGCTGCGTACGGTAGGTTTTATGATCTCGTTCGTAGTTTTTTTTATCCTTGTTTTCATTGTTACAATTTTTTATTGTTTCGATGCTGGATAAAGGTGCCGGGTTTACGTCGGGGGTCAGCGCATGGATGTTCCTATTTCTATAGATAATGGGAACCCCATGATACCTGTCCCATTTGCCGACATTGCAGCCAGACCTCGCTATGTGAACTTTGTTTGCACATGGAGTCTGCTGCTTAGGCTCCCATGCCTTTCCAGCTAACTTTCCGCCGGAAGAGGGATTCGTCCTCTTCTTCCGGTAAGGGAAGTAAGCTTTTTAAGACCTCCCTCCTCAAGTTCTGAACCAGAGTGTTCCTGCTTGGGGTGCTCTCGTTCCACCGAGCTCCGCCCTTCAGCAGGGGGTGGCTTCCCCTGTCCAGGTGCGTCCTGGAGTAGGGGGGGGGGGGGCAGCCCGACCCTGACTCGGCGCAGTCAAGGGTCGAATTGGCCGGTAGCTCTCGATAGGCGGCGGTGTTACCGTCGGAAAGGGACTTCCGGTCGAGGTCTCTGATTCCTTCAGGGACCTTGGCGCGCCAGGTGGTGTCGTTGGTGGGGGCTGCTTTGACTCCGGAACTGTGCCTTCGGGTATAGGGTCAGGGGCCACAGACTTTTTGTCAGGATTGTCTGTGGCTACGGGGATTAGTGACACTTGAGTTCACTAATCCTGGTGTCAGCGCGGGGTCTGTTTTCCCACCCTCACAGGCTTCTGGCTCTGGGACTTTCTGTCCCAATCCAGATTTCCCAGTGCAGGGTTTCCCAGGGGGTTTTCCCCCAAGGGTTTGGGGCTTCAGGCCAGGAGTCCGGTTTCCGGTCTCCCTTTCCCCCGGGCTCAGGGAGTAGGGATGCCTGCGGGCACTTATTCCTGGGTCGCCCAGGCCAACCTGCGGATGGTTTTGGGTACCAACAGTTACTCAGCAGTTACGGGCTTAGCCCGTACATGTCTGGGTTTCCACCTGGTGGGAGTGGCGGTTCATCCTGGTCCTTTGGACAGGGTGTCCAGCCCCAGACTCAGGCAGGCCATCTTGGCCAGTTCTGGGGTCACTCCCGGCCCGCTGGACCGTTCCCATTCCCTCAGGGGTTTGGGTTTTTACCCCATGGGTCTTCACTCGTGGAACCCATAGGGGTTGGTCTCTCCTCTAGGAGATGTTATAGCAGTGCGGAATCCCCCCAATGTTCTGCTACTTCGGGGGCCTTGTTGGCCGGTCCTATAAAGGTTTGCCAGACCTTAAGGACTTCCGCTTCCAGCGCGGACCCGTCGGTCTCCTGTTCCCAGGGGTCGGCTTCGGGTCTCCGACCCAAGCCTACAGCTACAGCTGTTGGTCGCGCTGCGTCCAAATGCCATAAAGAGGAGTTCCCCTCTGCGGAGATGGCTCCTCTGGCGGCCCCTGTTCCTCCCAAGGGGACTTTGGTCTCTATTGAGGAGGAGATGGACATCGAGGGTGCGGGCTCGGCAGAGGAAGACGATGTCATTCATCTTTCTCCTGGGCCAAGAGAGTTCACAAGGGGAAGATGGCCCTGAGACTGCTGAAGCCGAGGCTCAGCATGTGCTTTCTGGGATGCGGGTCCTCCGGGCCAACATCTCCCGGATTCTCAGGGCGGAGGTTTGCCCACCGCCTCAGCATCGTCGGCGCCTGAATCCACCATCCTTCTGGGTTCCCTGGTGGCTCCTCGGGCTTCCGTTCGCTCAGATCAGTCTCTGCCAGAAGGCAATATCATGTCTTCGGTTCTGGCCATGGCCCGGGCTCCGGTTTTAGAGAAGGACTCCTTCTCTACCCGTGCTCCCGGGTTTGTCGGTCTGCAGCTCAGTGTTGGTGAATTGTCGGAGGCTTCAGCTTCCGACTATGCCACACATGATGGGCAGCTGGCCTCTCAACCAGCACAGCTGGAGTTGAGACAGCTGGCTGCCTGGCCCGGCAAATCAGTGGACCAGGTGGTGCTCGATCCCAAAGAGCACCACAGGATGGAGAGAATGTTGCGCCTCTCCATCCAAGTTCTGTCATACATAGACTTCCTGACAGTTTGTCTATACAGGGTATCCGATTTGCCTGAGTGTCGGTTATCCGAGACAGAACAGCCGACATACAGGACACGGCAGCCTTGCAGGTTCTCTGCTCGTCAATGCCGTGTTGGCTAGGCAGTTTTCAGTTCTGAAATTCCGCCCAGTCCAGTAACCCTACCGTTTCCGCTTGTTGAATGCCCCCTTCTAGGGCTCTACCCTGTTCAGGGGAGCTCTTCCTTGGGTTCAGAAGGATATGAAGGAGGACTCGGTCGCCTCAGCACTTCTGGTGAAGAGGTTTCAGGCTGAGAAGGCCAGTGCCTCGCAGGGGTCAGTGCCTCCTAAGAAGAAGGCGAATTCTTCGGCTGCTCAGTTTTCTGCACAGCCCAAGTCCCAACCTCACTTCAACGGCAACAAGGGGAAGGGTAGGAAGGGTAAGAAACCTCCTGGGGGCAAGAAGAAGGGTTCCTGACTATTTCTGCTTCTTGGCCGCGAAAGGCGAAGGGTATGGCCGGGTGGACGGTGGTTCTCCTTTCCCGGGCTCATGTCCTTCTCCCGCAGGCTCAGGCTCCGGGTGGGCAGACGATTCTCTGGTCTGGCAGGGGCTCGATCTGCCCGATCCGGAACTCCCTGTGGGCGGACGTCTCTCTGCTTTCCTTTCCCAGTGGCAGGATATTACAGATGACGCTTGGGCTTTTGTCGGTGGTCAGGGAGGGTCTAGGTATTCCCCTTCTTCAGGATTCGTCCCTCGCCTCCTGGCCGTTTTTGTTTCTTTCCTCCTCCAGGGGATTCAGAAAGGGCACGGGTGCTCCAGGAGGAAGTAGGGACCATGCTGCCAAGGCAAAGATGCCCTTGGGGCTCACGACAGCTCCTTTGGTGTTCACCAAGTTGCTGCTGGTGTTTCCTTCAAACACGCAGAATAGACGTCCACATCTATTTCGACGACTCCCTCATGCCTCTTTTGGTGTGGGAATCGTTAGTGAAGGACACTCGTCTGGTCCTGAAACTCATTCCTTCCAGAGAGAAGTCAGAGGTTCCTTCATATTAGGACTTCTTTTTCCTGGGGAACCATTTTGACATGGTTCGGGGCTTAGCCCTTCCACCTCTGGAGAAGTTTGAGAAGGTCAGGGCTCTGGCTCTGACTTTCATCACTTGGTTGCTTTTCCAGGTACATTGGTTCCTCAGTTTTCTGGGGTATCTCTACTCCTTGGCATATGTGGTCCCCCTAGGGAGGATTCACATCGGACCTCTCCAGATGTTCCTCCTGTCTGACTGGGTTCCGTCATCCAGGAGGCCAGGATCCCGCTTACCCAGTCGGTCAGGGAGTTCTCTTGCTGGTGGACCATTCAGGAGAACGTTTTCCACGGGGTACCTCTGACCAAGCCTATCCCCTCTATGATCCTGTTCATGGACGCGTTCATGACAGGAATGTGAGCTTACCTCGATGGCCAATGCCGCTCGGGGGAGTGGTCTGGCAAACAGCTCTCGGAGCACATCAGTGTACTCGAGATGAGACTGTTCATTTGGCTCTGCAGTCCTTTAGGGGTATCCTGCAGTCCAAAGTGTGGCTACCGACAACAGTTGTCGCGTATCTGGAGAGACAGGGGCCACCAGGTCTCATGTCCTGTGTGCCCTCTCCATCCACATCCTTCTTCTCTGCCAGGACATGCAGTTGACCATAGCGGTCAAGCATCTTTCTGGCAGGCTGAGTGTGTTGGTGGCCACTCTCCAGGCGCCACCAGCCGGTGTTGACGGAATGGCAGCTGTGTCCCTTGATTTTCAAGGGGAATTGTCAGGCGTGGGACAGACCTATTATAGACCTGTTTGCCACTTCCCTGAACAACCAGCTGCTAACCTTCGTCTCCCCGGTCCCAGACCGTAAGGCATGGGCTGTGGACGCCCTTTCTCTGGAATAGGAAGGGACGTAGGCATATGCATTCCCTCCCTTCAACCTGGTGGGCAGGGTTCTACAGAAGTTCTGGGAGCATCACTGCTCCTTACTTCTGAGAGCCCCTCTGTGGCCGAGGCAAGCTTGGTTTCAGGAGCTCTTGTCGTTTCTGGTGGAGGAGCCCTTGGCTCTCCCCACCAGACCGAATCTCCTTCGCCAGCCTTGACCCAGAACGACACACTCTTGACCAGAGATCCTCCACCTTCACGCGTTGAGGCTATCTCTGGAAGCCACGCCAAGGCAGGCTTTTCTCAAGAGGTGTCAGATTGCATTGAGCAATCAATCAGGGCTTCCTCTTCTGCCGTCTACCAGTCACGCTGGATGATCTTCTGTGATTGGTGTGTCGGCAAGGAAGCTTATTCATTCGAAGCCTCTGCATTTGATTGCGGACTTCCTAATCTCTCTGTTTAGGTACCGCTATCTGCCACCTGGCACTATTGCTGGCTATCGTATAGCTATTGCCAGAGTTCTTGCTTGTTATGGCAGGAAGGAGATCGGTTAGTCCTCCTCTCTTTCTGCCCTAATCAGAGGCTTTGCTATGAATAGAGTTGTTTTTAGCGAAGAATCAGGTTCCGGGGTTCTCGCACGATCCCATCAGGATCCTGGCTGTGACTAGCTCGGAGGAGCGAGATAGGTTGCTTTGTCTTTGTCGGGCTCTTAG
The DNA here is from genome assembly GCF_031769215.1 of Ylistrum balloti. Taxonomy (NCBI): domain Eukaryota; kingdom Metazoa; phylum Mollusca; class Bivalvia; order Pectinida; family Pectinidae; genus Ylistrum; species Ylistrum balloti. Next base: position 102,835 of record NW_026781877.1, on the reverse strand, counting down.
GTTTTATCTTGATAAAACCAGGGGGGGCGGGGCTCTCGATCCCGTCTGTTTTGCCCATTAAACAGGGACAACGAGATATCTCCTCCCAGTCGGTTTCCAGGTGGGTTTGCCAGGTGATTTAGTATGCTTACGAGCATTTTGATGATCTGGCTCGGGCGAGAGCGAAAGCGCGGTCTCACGAGGTCAGGGCCCTTGCTTCATCCTGGGCCCTTCTCTCAACGAGTCCTCCTTTCAGGAGGTCATGTCTGCAGTATTCTGGCAGGGCAGGGATACCTTCACAGATTTTTATCTGTGATCCCTAGCTTCCCACTCAGAAGGCCTGTATTCATTGGGACCTTTGGTGGTGGCATAGTCAGTGGCTTGGCCTTATCGTTAGCCCCGGGCCATGTCTTTCCGTACGGCGGCATGTGGGTACACCTGCTCTTTCACAGAGAGGTCCCTTCCTTCACTTTAGCACTCTGTTCTCCCTCCCTACTACTTTGGTTGTGCTGAAGGGGCTGCCTGGCTTCTAGTCACCACTACGGTAAGACGAATTCGCATACTAAAGTTATGGTAATTATTACTGAAATGAAATTGAGGTTTTTTAATGTAAAACCAATTTTCATGATGTAATACTTACCATAACTTTATGGAGTCCCACCCTATCCTCCCCTCTTCCTTATCTGCCTGGCTGCCCCTCTGTGGGGTTTACGCCATAAAGGTTATTAGAGGAAGGGAGATCACTCTGCGTTCCTGCCGTGATGGCTCATGGATCGTAGGGAGGGCGGGATTGTTTTTCTTTTGAATCTTTTGTTATTGGGATACAAAGATGGGTGTAGGTACTGTATTTGCATACTAAAGTTATGGTAAGTATTACATCATGAAAATTGGTTTTACATTAAAAAACCTCAATATTGTAAGTAGCAGAAGATGGACATATAATCTAATGATTAACTAGTAACATGTTATCTTGGAATTTCAAATCAATGGTTTTGGCATGTGCATATGTCATATATTTGTCAGAGTATCTAAATTTTTGGCTAGTACTGAAATTGCCATCTGCTATAATAAAGTGTAGAGTTCCATTATCAAAATTATTCAGTGCTAGCTTGGATGTATCGGTGAGTTTACAGATGGATATGTGTAGGACGCGAGACTTGCAACAAGTTGCACTTTATGGTTAAAACCCAACAAAGCTAAAAAGGTGGCCTTAGATGAGAAATACCTTAACACTATTATTGGACTTATGTTTATACATGTGTTAACCTGACATAACGGACAAATCTTACTGTGCCGTGAGTCAAATAGCGAACAGTTCAGATGTTTATATCCAGCACAGTAGGACATGAGAAAATATCATGACCTCCTTCAAAACTCTCACATGAAATACAATAATGAAAGATGTTCCCTGGAAAAAACACAATGTTCATTTTTAGTTGAAAACAATCTTTAGATGCATCAACTGCAGAAATGTTGCCATTTTGAATTAAAATTTCAAAGGAAAATGTTTTAGCCTGTCACAATGAATATTATACTAGAGTGCATAATTATAATTGGCAAACCTTTATCAATTAGAAACTAAAAATAAAAGATAATTGTATGATTTCCATTAAAGACTAATGAAGTTTTCAATATTTGAAAATTTTTGTAAATATAATTTTACTGTACAGCAATATTTGTGAAATTTTGTTCTGCCTGTAAAATATCTTGTGGAATGATCATATGAAAAAAAATTCAATGAATACAAATCTTTTTTTGCAATTGTACATCATGATCAGAACCACTACAAGTTTTGACTCAAATAAACATAGCTGATCGTTTTTTTGTAAATTTTTTTTTATTTTTTGAACATAAGAGATTGAGAAATGCGGTGATTTTCTTTCCTCTGTTTGAACAGAATTATTTCCAAAAACAAAGTTAACCTGTCGTACTGCTGTACTGGTACACTTTATTATTTTTTTTTCATTCTGCCAATTTTGTTTTGTCCACATACAAGCCACACTGGTATGTAAGCCGCACACCAAACTGCCAAGGAAAAAAGTTGGCAGCATATAATCCAGAAAACATGGTACTTGTAAATTACAAGTTTCTCATCTCACATATTTGAAACAAGTCTTTATGTGAAACTAAAAATGTCAAAGACTAAAAGTGACACCAGAAGAGTTGGATTGAATTACACGTCTACTCTATGTAACCCCATCAATTAAAAAGAAATCTTTTATAACTGAAAATGTGTGTGTAAATATTTAGCAAGTCGTAACAATTCAAGTTTAAACTTATTTATCTTTAATGGTACTGACTGCTTTATCTACAGATTTTATTATTGAAGCAGAGGTCTGGACTATGTATTGGTCATGAATGTATGTCTGAATGATCATAATGAATCAGCTGTTACACATCAATTAAAGCATGGATTCAGACTAATTAAGCTCAGCAACTTTGAATAAGACTTCATACTGCGTTCTAAAAGACATATTTCCAGTAAATATTTACAAGTGCACATCATCCCACCATCTGACGACAAATGACAAACAGCTGACATAAATATTGACAGTGTACAGTGCACACGTTTGTTTTCAACGGTGATGCTATATTTTATCTTGCAAGTTTATTTCCAACATAAAGCATAGCATTGTCTTATATCAATTATACTGGCTTGTTATGACAGGAATATGATATCATTCAAACATGTAATGGCCTATGACCAACTGGTGTCCTATGACCAACTGGTGTCCGATGATCAACTGGTGCCCTATGGCCAACTGGTGTCCTATGACCAACTGGTGGTGCCCTATGACCAACTGGTGCCCTATGGCCAACTGGTGCCTTATGACCAACTGGTGTCCTATGACCAACTGGTGCCCTATGGCCAACTGATGTCCTATGACCAACTGGTACCCTATGGCCAACTGGTGCCCTATGGCCAACTGGTGTCGTAGATGATATCAATTCACTGTACGTTCTAATGTAGAGAAAAGTTTAACCCTAAAGATAGAGGATTCTTGATACAATCTCAAGATACACTTGAGGAATTTCCGTATGATACCATCATGCACTCTGGTAATTCATTGCTATGATTAGCATCATGGTCATTATTACCCACCGTGGGTGTGTTCTTTTCGTGGTCAGATTCAGTGTCCCTAAGTAAAGCATCTATCCGATCGCACAGATCGACAGATTCATTGTCAACGTTCATATGGTCGTCGGAACCGTCCCCCGTGAATAACGATCTCTGATCTGATGTTCGCATTTCCGCAAACATTTGCATTTGCTGGGCCATCATGTTCTGCATATTAGCAAGAACTGACATGAGAGTCTCTTGAAAACCTGTAGAGGGTTATAAACTGGACAACCCTGGCAGCGATGTCTGTTCCCTGTCCATAGGCACTGTAGGCCTGTTGTCCGAGGCTTGGTTGGACGAGCCGACATCTTGTGCCGAATGTTTGTCGGCAGTACCCTGCGAGGAAGAAGGCTTCTCGCCAGTGTTATGTGTAACATTGGATTTTTTGCTTTAGTTGCCTTTTTTGTTGGGTTTTTCTGTGTAACGGGGCTCCATATTGTTGAGAATGACCCCAACAAAATCAATTTCACTCATGATTTTACGTTTTTCCAAGATGGCTGCCATAAAGCGCACCCGAAAAGGGAGCCCCTCCTCAAAAGAAAATGTGAAAATATGCAGAGACGGCAGTGTTCAGAAATGTTAAAAAATATTTACACGAACAGTGAAAACCAACAAGTAAACCCTAGAGAGCCTCTGGGGGTATAAAACAAAATATAAAAAAGTATAAAAAGGTGATATAAAGTCAGAGGAGATGCAGGTCCCTCTGTACTATTTGCTAACAAAATACGCTATGACAGCTAACGATGCTCACGCATCTCATGGCATCCAGGAATGAATGACAGAATCATACATTGTGTGTGGCTTATTGATTTTCTTTGTTTTTCAAAAAATTACTATTTGGTGGACATTTGATTTCATCGAAAAACCAGGGCTCCAGGCCAGCATACCATTTCCTACAGATCAACATATTTCGTACTGCTAAAAATTAAGGCGTGGACATATTACAGGACCCCAGTAGGCCAACATATTATTTCTTACAGGGGATCTTAGGAGGCCAATATATTTCTTCTTACTCAAAATCAAGAAGATGAGCTTATTACAAGACACCAGGAGGCCAATAATAGTACTTTTTACTAAAGGAAGTCAAGAGATTGGCTTCAGTATTACAGGACAATGAAAACTATTGGTTAATAATTTTAGTGAATAGCAACATAAAGGTACAGGCTTATTAAAGGGTTTAATATGGTATATTACCGAAGAAAATTTTGAAATTTTCGGTGACTCATTATCTCCATAGGGCTTTTATTGAAACTCACGAAGTTTGTGGGATATTAACAGGAAATTTAAACTTGAGTGATACTGCTTTCACTTTATCATTGATTAAATCTATGATTTATTTATGTTGTCACAGGTACACCTCTAAGTTGGTCAGGAAGTTAATTAGTAATACCTTACTGTTTGTTACATTATAAAGCAATCAGTGACCTGTTTTTTGAGGACCAAGGTTGTTAATTGTTATCATGCTCATAGTGACTTACAATAATGTCTTCCTTATTCTTAGCTCTGACCTTGGAAAAGATCTTTAAAAAAATCTGGAGGATACCAAACATGGTACATCTGTGTTATAATGTGTAAGAATTATGCTTGAATTTGTTTATTGTATGTATTATTTAGACTGATTTTTATTAAATTTGGTTTAGTTTGCTCTAAGTTAGATAGAACCAATATGCCGATATTATTATAATCCTGGGTCTACTTATAACAAGTCAACAGAGAAATAATTCCAAAGGGGAAAAATACAAGAACAAATGTTTATAAGCATCCTGTACATATTGTATTACATCCACCAGGCGCAGGGAATAAAAGATTCCAGTTTTAATGAGGAATTTAGTGGAGATATAAAACACTTTCTAGAACTGTTTCTAATGATAAATACCTCAATGGCTACCTATATTCTTTTTTTCAGTGGTGCTGTTTCATACTGTAATGGTTAAAACACTCATAAATAACACTCCTGTGACTTTTTTTGTCAGAGGTTATAGGTGAGGTGTTAGAAAACAAATCTCCTGTCTCTCGAACCTTCCTTAGGTATATATCATACTCCCTACACTGTCCCAGTATCACGTGCCTGACAAAGATGGCAAGTACCTATCATATATTTTGTTACATTTTTTCCATGCCCAGTCTGGCTATAAGCCTGGATTAGGTACAAGGGATGAATATCTTTCGCATTAATGAATTATTAATGTGATAAAATGAAATAAGAGACTATACAGCATTTTTTGTAGATTATAGTAAGGCATTTGATATTGTGGCATACTGCCCTATTTGTTATACATGTCAGTTTATATAATTGCAAGTGGCTCCGATACTCTTTTCATTATTTGTCAATGATATAGAAAATAAATTCATAAATTCTAATTGTCAAAGTTATGAATTACAGTTGATAAAACCTTTTTATTTTGATATATGCAGATGATACTGTTTTATTGGTGGAGGATGCTACCAACCTTTGGCACATGTTAGAATTATTTACATAGGTACAAGGACAAAAATGGCATTTAAATGTTAATATAGATAAACAAAAATTCCTGTTTTTAGAAAAAGAAAAAGTAGGTAACCTTTTGAATGTTAGACTTTCAACGGCAAATCTATCAAAATAGTTAAGTTTTGCTACCTCAGATAAGTTTTTACATATAATTGAAAATTTACTATAGCACAAGATACATTAGCATGTCAAGGTAGAAAAGCATATCATCACTTAAAAAGAAAAATGAAGGATATTGCCCTTAAACTGGAAACTAAAATTTCATTATTCGATACATACATGGCATGTATATTGAATTTATGGGTGTGAAATTTGGGGAGATAATGTATCGCCACAAATTGGGAGGGTCCACCTTTGTTTTATCAAAGACCTATTAAATGTTAAGAAAAATGGCAATACTTCCATGATTTTCTGTGAAACAGGGAGATATTCATCATATGTGTAACGTAAAACAGCCATAATGAAATACTGGTTAAACATTTTAAATACTAGTAACTGTTTTTTAAAGGCATGCCATGGCACATTAGTCAAATTGAATATTAGAAAACGTAATATCAAATTAATTGGGTTTATCAAATTAAGCATGAACTATGTGGTTTGAGTTTTAAGTATGTTTCGAATACCCAATATATACAAAATGAAAATCATTTTTTGCAAACCTATGCTTAATGTGTCCATGATGTATTTATTCAAGAATTATGCAGTGCCTTTGATGCATCTTCCTGATGTCATTTGCACAAGCACCTTGTTGATACCTTTTGTACCCAGTTCTATCTGACAAAGTCCTTTATTTTTAACTTAAAAAAAATATTGAGCCAATTTCACATGCAAAGACACAATCTTAACATAGAATCTGGGCGCTATAACATTCCAAGACGACAGAGAGTATGTACACTGTAAATAAAAATGACGTCGAAGACTGGGAAAATATTTGTTGTACGCTACTGCCAAAAGAAAAAATCTCCTCTCTGAGTAAGCATTATATTTGAAAGGATTAATTAAGTTATTTGTATAAATATATAATAACAGATATTTGATATTTGTCAGTAACTCGTTAAATAGTACTTTATCGATATGTCACGGTGCTTTTTATGTATTGTTTCTATGTTGTCATTGCTTCATGACGTCATATATATATATATACCTGTAGTAACGTCATACTTACAGTATTTCATCATGTAACTGACCGGTACTACATGTATTAGACATATATGTGTGTGTATTTGATGGGAATTGTCCTCCGCCATCTTGTACATTACATATATGAATTTTGATCATTTAATTATGTATACAATCAACTTGTACCTATAAGCTGCATTTGTATAAAATAAAACTTGAATATTTTAGAAAAATGACAAAGCTTAGGTTGTAAGAGTACAACAACTTAAGTTAATGCTAAACATCTTGTTAAGATTAGAAAGCGTTTATAAAGCTACTGTTAATGTACACCTAGGTATACACAATAACCCATTCAGACTTCTTTAAAACATGTTTTCAAATGAGAAAACAAAATGTTTACTCAATAAAATTTATGTTTTTTCAAAAAAAAATTTCCAATTAAGAGACTGTATTGATGCCAGCTAAATATTGTTATGTTTTGATATTTTCCTTACATACAGATAAATTATAAATTTACTTCTATATTAGTGAGAGAATGCAGTATCATCTTTGAATTGCTTCCCTTGGAAAAGCTAATTGGTTGTTAACAGTGGTTATTAACATTACTGAAAGTACATGTTAATATATTGAGATAAGCTTTTTATCACACTGTCAATTTTGTGTTGTGCTTCCATTGTTTATAAATTATTTAGATGATTGAAAAACAAAAACAAAAAAATACTGCCAGAAAAATGACAGCAGTTCAGGGGGATAACTCTGTCAAACTTATGTGTAAGGTAACACAAACACTGGAAAAAATGCATAGCTTAACTGATTTAATTGTTTTTCTTCTAGATTAGTTAATACTTTATTCTGTTCTAATATATCACAAAGTTTTGTTTCATTAGACTGCTACCACAGTTGAAGATCTGAAGTGAGGCATTTGACCTCAGCTTGTGGTTTGTTTTCCCTGTGATGCTGGGATCACAGCTCATCCATTTGCTGCTATGACTGTGTCCTTGGACACTGATCACATATACTAATGGATTTAGATAGTATGCTAGCAGTCTTTTGCAAGTCATTGTGTTTACGGTATTCACCAGCTGCTGAAAGGAGGAAGGAAATCCTTCCTCCTTTTCAAAATCATACTGGCTATTACTGACTGTTAACAGGTGATAAAACAAGCAAATAAATAAAAAGCAAGTTTCATTGATGAATAAAGCATAATAAGTTTGAATTTTTGAAGGTAAGTAGATGGAAATGTCATCTTCTTAATGATTTTGCCTTTAAAACACAGCTCACACGGCTGAGAACACAAATTGAGTGTTGTTAATTAAGGTGTGTATGAAGTGCATTGTTTACTGTCTGTACTTAAATTAATTGTTAATTTTTTGTCATAGTCCTGCTAGTTCAAAACATCAAATTAGACTTTAAAATTTGGTAAGATGGAAACACATGAAGACTGTTACTATGCTAGGAAGAAAACTGCTGTAGTGGGGAAAAACTTGCATAGTCTGGCAGATTAAACTCCCATGTCTTTTTATTTCTGATTGGGGAAATCCAGTCTCTGTTTTGAGTGTATTTGTAACCACTCTGCCACCGAGCCACCCACTGATATGTTGTCCTAAAGGAATCCCCCGTCATGGATCTATAGAGATATGTGTGAAGAATCCCAGAGAAATAATGATTATAATCTTGAGACTAAACTCGTTGGTTTAAAGTGTTGTACAATGGATGATATTTAAGACTTCTGTAGAAGGAAGGGTTTGAAGGGAAAATAAAGAACAAAAAAATCACTTTCCTCCTATAATGTAAAGGATGTCTCAAATTTTCATTGTTTAACCAAAAACTTTGTTCATGCTAGTTATGAAATGAACTGAATTATTTTTCTGTATTTGATTTTAATTTGAATGTATTATAGAAATTGAGAGTAGAGGCTGATTTGCTTTAGCCTCAGCTATTAGGAGTTTCTCTTTAGTCATGTGGTAGAGTGTCCGGCTAGAGCTGAAGGGTCAATAGTTTGAACCCCAGAGTGGTGGCAGAGTTCTTTCCATTAATCCTTTATATTACTTTATCTGTTTCTGGCAACTGTCATGCCATCTTCTAAGATAGCGAAAAATAAAAGAACTTTATCAAAAACATTTCAAACTGTTGTTACAGTCTGGATCAAACTTTGACAAATTGGACCCAAACGTGCACTAATTGAGATGCAAATCCCTTTTTGCTTTTGAAAGAAGTGCACGAAATGAAAAAGTCAGCTAGATAAACTTTTCAATTTCTGATAATCTTAATCTGATGAATTTGTACATTGTTGTAACCAAGTTTACAATGAAGTGACAATATCGGTGGTCCACTCAGCCTTGAGAAAATGGATGTTTACTTTGGTATGATAGAGATCACATTCTTTATACTAAAATGCGTTTGCTAGGCATTAAGAGAAACATAAACATGTGGCTTGACATTAACTTGAAAAGGTTACTTATAATTATCACTAAAGATTGTTTAATTATATATACAGGTAATCAATGCAGCCATAATACTGTTATTCAGTGAAGTAGAAATTGATCATTCACCTCCGTGTAAGAACAGGTAAACAAGACAGAAAGAAACCATTGTGATTGATCGTCACTTCAGAGTCGCCATAAGCTAGATTTCTTGCCCTGTCTGGTTTTAAGATTTACAATGGCTGTAAGTTAGCCGTGTAAGGACATCTGCCATGGCCATGTAGTTTTATCATGACCGATTTCAATTTCGATAGAGGAAAGGCAGCCAAGACAGGTTAGCTTTATCAAGGACTATTTTAATAGAATTACAGAAAGTCAGTTATTTTTAACAGGGCCAATTTTAGTAGTAGTAAAGACAGTTGCGACTGCATTTATCTTTATCACGGCCAATGTTAGAAAAAGTAAAGACAGTTGTGACTGCAGTTAGCTTTATCAAGGCCAAGGTTAGAAAAAGTAAAGACAGTTGTGACTGCAGTTAGCTTTATCAAGGCCAATGTTAGAAAAAGTAAAAACAGTTGTGACTGCAGTTAGCTTTATCAAGGCCAATGTTAGAAAAAAAAAGACAGTTGTGACTGCAGTTAGCTTATCAAGGCCAAGGTTAGAAAAAGTAAAGACAGTTTTGACTGCAGTTAGCTTTATCAAGGCCAATGTTAGAAAAAGTAAAGACAGTTGTGACTGCAGTTAGCTTTATCAAGGGCAATGTTAGAAAAAGTAAAGACAGTTATGACTGCAGTTAGCTTTATCATGGCCAATTTTAGTAGAAGCAAAGACAGTTGTGACTGCAGTTAGCTTTATCAAGGACTTCTTTAATAGAATTACAGAAAGTCAGTTACCTTTAACAGATAAAATTTTAGTAGTAGTAAAGACAGTGGTGACTGCAGTTAGCTTTATCAAGGCCAATGTTAGAAGAAGTAAAGACAGTTGTCACTGTAGTCAGCGTTATCAAGGACTATTATTATAATAGAATTACAGAAAGTCAGTTATTTTTAACAGGACCAATTTTAGTAGAAGTAAAGACAGTTGTGACTGCAGTCAGCTTTATCAAGGCCAATGTTAGAAAAAGTAAAGACAGTTGTGACTGCAGTCAGCTTTATCAAGGCCAATTTTAGTAGTAATGATGTTAGTCATGAAAAGTTGGCTTATCAGGTTCAATTTTAGTAAAAGTAAAGACAGTTGTGACTGCAGTCAGCTTTATCAGGGCCAATTTTAGTAGAAGTGATGTCATTTGTGACTAGTTAGTTTATCAGGTTTAATTTTAGTAGAAGTAGAGACATTTGTGATTAGCTTTATTGAGTCCATTTTCAGTAGATGTAAAGACAAATGGCTCACATTGTTTTTTGTGCTGGTTATCAAAGCTGCCCATGCATACTTAGTTTCCATTCAAGACAACCATGACATCGAAAAACAGTCACACCCACCTCCCTTGGCATTCACTAAAAAGGTTAGAAACTTTAATTTGCTTTTATATTGGTTCCTCTGTACAGGTGATGAGCTGATTTAGAACTGTCCATGTTTAAGCTATATATAGAGATCTTGGGAGCATCAGTTCACAGTGTCCTACAACTAAGTGCCTGAGCACTAGCCATCAATGTCACTGTGGACAAATTACGTCTGTCATCATTCACACTACAGTATTTAGTCTAGGTATAAAAACTACAGACGGTATTTATCATTTCTTTAAGTGAGAAACCAGGCTTTTTTCAGGTCATTTTATGTTCCTGTAACAATGTGATGAATTTAGCTTGGTTTTGTTTGAGGTTATGGTTCAGATGATGGTAGGGAGGATGGGATATTTGAATATTTTTTCTTTGGACTACCAAAATGGGTGCAGGTACCATATTTTGCATACGAAAATTGTGAAAAGTATTGCATGATGGAAATTAGTTTTACTTGAAAAAATAAAATTTTATGGTATATCATATTTATCCTGTGATAAGCCCTGGTGTAGAATGGTGAAATGAGCCGTGGTTCACGTTACCATGGGCTTCACTTTACCATACTACACCGGGAAGCCAATGTAGTACTTCTGACACTAATTTAGAAGGGCTTGATCAATTTTATCTCATAAACAACAATATACAGTATTTCATTGCACACAACCCCTTTTTGGCATTGAAAAATTAATGACTAAGAGTAGGGAGGAGACTACGTTATTGTTATCCCTAATCTGTATTAAGTTTACGCAATAGTAGCATACCTTACTTCGACCGTTTACATGCCTGATGACCTTTTCAATTAAGGTATCGTTTTTTGCTGATCATTTCATAAAAGTGTTAACATTATGAAACAATAGCAAGAAAACAATACTGTTCATGTATATAAAACCTAGACTGTTACACTTAACAATCTTTTATAGAATGAAATTGGCCTCCACCTACAACACATTAAATGGTATTCCTTAGATTTGAAATTGGTAACCAGGAAATAAAAAAAATCTTTGTCTTCTATATTTGAGTCGCAAAATGAAACTAGAATATTTCCTATTGGTTCTTTTGTCCCTACTTACAATAATCCGACTTACGTTATTCCTTCGTACGATATTCTTGGTGGTTTATGTCTAAAAGATGCAAGAAAACTGACAAAAATCTGCCCAACAATGGCAGTGTGAAAGTCAGCTGATATGATTTGTATCTTCTGCCATTCCCTATAATAATAAATATTTGGAATTGTTTGATGATATATTAGATACATCAGTAATAAGAAATGATGACTTTTATCTGGATAACAATGAGAAATATCAAGCAAGGCTTCATGCACGTGATATGATGTACTTCTTTCAGACATAACTGAAGCCACAACCTCTGAGTCATTTGGCAACTTTTTAGGCAAGATATTTCCTCAAACTGATGATGGATCATTTAGTGTAATCATGACCCAGACAAATTAATATTAATGATGCAGTATATATAATAATTAGCTCAAGATGAGACTTTGTGAACTCATTAGTATAGACAGTACTACTTCTCATCCCAGGCTGATTTCATCACTCTGGTGACATACTTTTTAGCTCACCTGGCCTGAACAACTGAGTAGATTTTACAAGTTCTCAAAAACTCTACTTTTCCCCGAAGGAATGATTGGATTTTGCCTGCATTCAGTCTGAAGCGTTCTTGGGTGAAAAGAGATTAGTTTTGTATAAAAGGTGGGTCTTGGTTCCCAGGTGCCAGAGGAGTGAGGCCAATAATTGAAATAGAGCAAATTCTTTGAAATGCTACTCCTATAGAAATGATTATTTAGGGCTGAATTATTCTTAGGTGAAGGGAAATAAATTTAGTATAAACCATGGGTCTCACTCCATCAGTTTGGCAGGAGGAATGAGGTCTAGTAGGGTAAATGGAGTAAATTCTTGAAAATTTTGCTCCTGTGGGGTTGATAAAATTTGGTTACTGTGGGATTGATAAAATTTTGCTCCTGTGGGGTTGATAAAATTGGGTTACTGTGGGATTGATTAAATTTTGCTCCTGTGGGGTTGATAAAATTTTGTTACTGTGGGATTGATAAAATTTTGCTCCTGTGGGGTTGATAAAATTTTGCTCCTGTGGGGTTGATAAAATTTGGTTACTGTGGGATTGATTAAATTTTGCTCCTGTGGGGTTGATAAAATTTGGTTACTGTGGGATTGATAAAATTTTGCTCATGTGGGGTTGATAAAATTTGGTTACTGTGGGATTGATAAAATTTTGCTCCAGTAGGGTTGATAAAATTTTGACAAAATTGAACTGAAGCATTCTTTGGTCAATGAAAATCAATTTTATATAAAAATGGGTCTGAGCCCTCTGGTGCAGGAGGGACGGGGCCAAATAAAGTAAATGTAGTAAATTATTTAAGATTCCACTTCTCCTTTGGAATGATCAGATTTTAACCAATTTGGATTGAAGCATAATTTGTTGAAGAATCAATTTTGTTTAATCTTTGGGTGTTGAATCCTTAGGTGGAAAGGATGGGTCACAGTAGGGGAAATAAAGCAAACCCTTTAAAATTGTTCATATTTATTTAGGAATTATTCAATTTTATCGCAGTTTGGGTCTGAAGCATCCTAGGGTTGAGGGAGTTAAATTTGTGTAAATGGTGCATCTGATCCCCATGGGGTCTGGGGTCTTGCCTTAAATAAGGGAAATAGATAAAATTCTTTTAAATGCTTTTGAATTAGCTCAGATGAAGCAATTTCAGCTAACTAAATCAGGTGAAGGATACAAGCCCCATGAGCCTCTTGTTATAAAAAAGCATATTGCTGAATTTATAAAATTTTGATGATGTATAGTTCAAACTGAGATCAGCCATAAAATATGAAGAAGTCTTGCAAAATTGAGACAGCCTTGACTTTCTGAGGGTGTTAATTTAAACATGATAATGTTTATTTTAGGTATATGCTAACCATTACAATAATCAAGGTAGTGTTAGATTTTTAAAACAACAATAGCTGAGATGATTGTGCATTAACCTAGTACATTGGATTACTGTTTACTAACTGTTGTTGTGATCAGATTTACAACAGTTTGACCTTTCCTGGCAACTTTATCTTCCTATCAAAACCCTTCAAGAATGCTTTCTACCTCGAAAAAGAAATTTATTGACAAAATTAAGAAGTCATGGGAAAGTCATCTATTCCAATTACATCTGGTTTGCGAAAGTGATTGATTTGTTTTTAGGAAAAAAAATCATGATTAAAAATGATTCAAGGTAAACTTTTAATCACAAATGTTTTGATGGTTCAAGCTGTTTGATCTCTGAAAATGACATTTCATTAATACAAAAAATTAACAGGTCTGTCAATTTTTAAATATCAGTTGCCATATTTTTTGGATTGAAAGCTGCAATTTTTTCCATTGTCGGTTGGGCAAGTAAATTATATATTGATGCAGCTTATATGTGGATGAAAGAAAAAATATTCTCTTAGACTTTTTCAATTGTACTTTTTAGTGTGAAATATAATAATGTCTTAATTGATTTTCATGGTAACTTCACATAATATTTATGGTTACTTCACATGATTTTCATGGTTACTTCACATAATGTTTATGGTTACTTCACATGATTTTTATGGTTACTTCACATGATTTTTATGGTGACTTCACATAATATTTATGCTTACTTCACATGTATTTGTAGAGAGCCATGGTGAAGGTTTACAATAGCCTATTACACCCTGGGATCACTCTGTAATCAGTGAATAGATTTTACAACAGCCATTGTTTTGATGTGAATGCCTTAGATGCAACTTATTAGAAGAAATGCTATGGGAGTATAGGAACTGTCAGCATAATGTCAACATAATGGTTAACATATCATAATGTCAACATAATGGTTACCATATCATAATGTCAACATAATGGTTACCATATCATAATGTCAACATAATGGTTACCATATCATAATGTCAACATAATGGTTACCATATCATAATGTCAACATAATGGTTAACATATCATAATGTCAACATAATGGTTACCATATCATAATGTCAACATAATGGTTACCGTATCATTATGTCAACATAATCATAACCATATCATAATGTCAACATAATGGTTACCATATCATAATGTCAACATATTGTTTACCGTATCATAATGTCAACATAATGGTTACCGTATCATAATGTCAACATAATGGTTAACATATCATAATGTCAACATAATGGTTACCATATCATAATGTCAACATAATGGTTACCATATCATAATGTCAACATAATGGTTACCATATCATAATGTCAACATAATGGTTACCATATCATAATGTCAACATAATGGTTACCATATCATAATGTCAACATAATGGTTACCTTATCAGTTATCAAGCATTTTGGATAAACAATTCTTTAAAAGCTTTGAAAGTTTGGCCATATGAAGTACAGTAGTGCTGGTGGGGTTGATATTTCAGTGTACAATTCTTGTCACTGTCTTGATGGCTATGTCCACATTTCTACATAATTATCAATATCACAGTGAAAAGACTGCCAGAAAGACTATTAGTAAGGTTAATAAGAACTAAAGCAATCTTTTCTCTGTTCTCAGAATGTCTCATCTAGATCATTACTGCAAATGGCTTATGTGGGTGTCTTCCTTAGAATATCACCTAGTACGTTGTAACTGCTCATTTTCCACAATATCTTTCCCTAATTGTTTCTTTAAGCTATTTGATGATAAGATGTTAACAAGTCTGCCTGGTGTATAAATTTCTTGATCTGTGTGAATTTGATGTTGATCTTGATAGGTATATGTATCCTTCTTCCCCAAAAGAAGGGTATGCAGGAATCCTGATATCACTTTACTGGTTTATTTATTGGTTTTTGGCTCTTCTGTCAGTAAATTATCCTGCACCTGAATTGCAGAATTTTCTGTTCAGGAGTACTGAACAACACTTTAAGATCTGTTCAATATTAGGTCAAGGTCAGAAAGGTGTCACATGTGCTATGATGTGTTTGTTGTCCACATCACTACATGGAAAACCAGGCCTTAATTGCCTAGCTATCTTTGAAGCTAGGAAAAGTCATGATGATTTTACTTTTTTAGAGTTCAGTTCAGCTTTAATTTGCACACGTGTGTGTTTTATAAAAACAGCATTGGTTATTGTGAAGCATCTTCAGACAATAGTTTGTCAAAAATACTCAAAGCAGTTAGTTACATCAAAAGATATATTGTTGGTATGATTATATAATACATCCTGGTACAAATTTTCACGTTGATATTTGTAAAATGGTTGATTTGCCGAGGTAAATTTTCCTTCATTGCTGTCTGTGCATGTATTTCATATCAGAACAGCCTCATCTTTAACTAATTGATCAACGTATCATTATAAGAGACTTTTATAATACATATATGTCCCTGGTTTTATAGTCCTCATCACATAAAATTATGTTCTTTACTTTATTTTAGGTAAGGAGTGTCTTCATATCAGTAATAAATACCATAACTTCAGTATGCTAATACAGTACCTGCACCCATCTTTGTAGCCCAACAATCAAAAGATTAAAAAATCCTGCCCTCCCTACAGTCTCCCTGAGCCTTTACGACAGAGACATAGAGTGATCTCCCTTTGTCAATACAGACAAAGGCATATCGCGGATTGGAAAACAAGCTAAAACTAATAAATGCCTATAATTATTTGTGAGTTCAAACTTTGCCTACTGGAGTGTTCAATTAATAAATTGGTATTGCCTTCTAATATCTAATAAAAAGATTGAATGATCAAATATTTAGCAATAAGATATTCATTCAGAACATGCCTTGAAATCTTTACTTTTACCTATTACAGCTAAGTCTGAAGGGTGCTGATTATCTCATTGCATTTTTTTTTGTGTGTCTTGGATGAAGTTGATAGTCAAAATTCCTTCTAATATAAAAACACCAAATTTTGTGACCCTTGTGTATTTTCAATGGGAACTACCAGGCAGCAGCTTTCTACTTATCATTATGATATTCCATCGCCACCAATCTCAGGAAAGTTCACTTTTTGGTAAGTTTACATTGATAACGTTAGAGACATTTCATATAGTGGCAGCTGTAGGAAATATGCTGGAAAATAAAGACTTTGGGGGGAAATGAGTGGAAATACTTAAAACATTTGATTACTTTTAGACATATACTAGTCGGTAGAAAAATACTGCATCTTTACATCGATATGTGATGTAAACTTCATCAAACATTGTCTGTATGCCAACCCTTGCGGTGTTCGCATAATTTGGTGCTTTTTATTGAGAGTTCATATCGACTGCGACATAGACAAAAATGAAATTGCATGTATATAGGCTGAACCGTTTAAGACAACTATCTGTCATAGGTACATCAGGGATGCAAGCATGAGTTTGAGGATTTATGTATACAAAAAGTATGAATCTGTAATGACAAGTATTAAAAAAGTGTAAATAACATACCAGTTTTATCCGTTATTTATTTACTTCTGATGTTTCACACGTCTCTGCAATTGCATAAAAAATGCATTTAGTACAAAAAATGTTACTAATGTACACGGTACAACCTGAAGCATACCACTGTGCCCCTGATGCAATAACTGAAATGTCGTTCAGGTTAGGAAATAATCTAGACTGCAGCGTTCTTATCAGCAAATCAAAAGACCGGAAACAGTGTTTAAAATTGGTTCTACTATGAGTTGCGGCTCTGATGAAATAATTGTATTTTCTTCACACACTTCTGATTAATTTAGGATTTCACACTAATATTTTTATAACATGTCCATCTGTTTATATTCGTGCATGCAGTGTCCAGGTATCTTTGACACAGGGTTTTGGTGTATGTATAATGTTTTCCCTTGTAGTAGTGCACAGGAATTAAACAATGTAAATGAGTTACATGACATCATGTTTCCTCATTGAACACACAAATTGCTTCATACAACTAATAAAAATATATTACCAGCTGGAAGATGATGTTTCTATAGACGAGGTTTCTGGTAGAAGTGAGCAATTGTGGGATGAATCATAGTTATCACGAAAAAAATACTTTGGTGTCATGAAATTTTCTACGTGCCTCCACATGTGTTGTATGTTGCATACAAAGATAATGTGAGACAATGAATGAGTGCAAAGTCATTTACAGCATCTTGATTTTAACTGTCGACATCACCTACAAAATTATCACTAAACTCATGTAAGCCCTTTTTCCTAATCTGTTTTAAAGTTTTAATGATCTGTTTAATATTCAATACCACTGACAGTAGCAATCTCTTGTTTTGGAAATTGCTTCAGTGAGTTGTAGATAATTGGCACAGATTTCACTGATTTTTTTGGAAGATTAAAAATTTAAAATTTGACTGATGATAGCTTTCTCCTATAAAAGAGAGGGGAAACTTATGTTGTCATCCCAGTGTTGGTGTCTGCAATGACTTCAACAGTGTTTTCTTAATGTTTAGGGTTTGGTGGAGGTGTTTAAAGGCATATGATTTTTGAGAAAAAATTTTTTTTTTAAAAACATTTTGAACTTCCTTTTTGTTTTCAAATCAAATCTAATTACGAAAAAATCTAATTTCATGTTTTTTTGTGCCAGTGTTGACCTTATTTCCAGTTCAGGTATTAGTGAAATGGGACATAGATTCTAGTCGGTAAAACCACCACTTAAGGCTAGTTAGAGGTTTAGTGATAATTTGTGAGTTAAGCTTTTGTGATGAATTATATTGTGCATTTAAAAGTACAAATATATAGCGGTATTTATCACTGACATGTTAGCTTTCAGTAGTTTTAGTGCTTGCTCTCTGTTTCCTTATAAATTTGAGGATGCTAAGAGTCAATATCAGGACTGAAGTTAGAACATTTCAGGACCTGGTTTTACATGCTCAATGATGATAAAAATCTATCTGATGGACCACATTAACAATGACATATTGTTACAATCATTAATGACGATATGTTTTACTTTATGTCAAGGTTGTTAGATTTCCTCGGCATCTGGAAGTATTTTGACCTTTAACAATGGAGGATGTTAGTGATATCAATGTGATGTTTATGTGACCATTAGCTTTGGTTGTAATAAAATGAGCCAATCTTGATCTCAAGTCTTCATACAAATAAAAAGAAATGGTCTTACATCTCATGATTTTGATAACAGATCTGGGAAGCTTTTATGCTTTTTCAAGGAATTGAAGGTAGGCACGACTGGACAACATCCGTCAGTAATATCAGCAAAACCAATTAGTTGACATGCTAGTATGTCATGTTCAGAAAAATGTAACAATTCAAAACATAGTTGTAGTCAAGTGAAGCTGACTTCCTACCAACTGTACAGGGTGTAGTTGTAGTGACACTGTCTTCCTACCAACTACATAGAGTGTAGTTGTAGTGATGCTGTATTCCTACCAGCTACACAGGGTGTAGTTGTAGTGACACTGTCTTCCTACCAACTACATAGAGTGTAGTTATAGTGATGCTGTCTTCCTACCAACTACATAGAGTGTAGGTGTAGAGATGCTGTCTTCCTACCAACTACATAGGGTGTAGTTGTAGAGATGCTGTCTTCCTACCAACTACACAGGGTGTAGTTGTAGAGATGCTGTCTTCCTACCAAACAAAGGGTGTAGTTGTAGTGATGCTGTCTTCCTACCAAACACAGGGTGTAGTTGTAGAGATGCTGTCTTCCTACCAACTACACAGGGTGTAGTTGTAGAGATGCTGTCTTCCTACCAACTACACAGGGTGTAGGTGTAGAGATGCTGTCTTCCTACCAACTACACAGGGTGTAGGTGTAGAGATGCTGTCTTACTACCAACTACACAGGGTGTAGGTGTAGAGATGCTGTCTTCCTACCAAACAAAGGGTGTAGTTGTAGTGATGCTGTCTTCCTACCAAACAAAGGGTGTAGTTGTAGAGATGCTGTCTTCCTACCAACTACACAGGGTGTAGGTGTAGAGATGCTGTCTTACTACCAACTACACAGGGTGTAGTTGTAGAGATGCTGTCTTCCTACCAACTACACAGGGTGTAGGTGTAGAGATGCTGTCTTACTACCAACTACACAGGGTGTAGTTGTAGTGATGCTGTCTTCCTACCAACAACACAGGGTGTAGTTGTAGAGATGCTGTCTTCCTACCAACTACACAGGGTGTAGTTGTAGTGACGCTGTCTTCCTACCAACAACACAGGGTGTAGTTGTAGTGACGCTGTCTTCCTACCAACAACACAGGGTGTAGTTGTAGTGACGCTGTCTTCCTACCAACAACACAGGGTGTAGTTGTAGTGACGCTGTCTTCTTACCAAACACAGGGTGTAGGTGTAGAGATGCTGTCTTACTACCAACTACACAGGGTGTAGGTGTAGAGATGCTGTCTTACTACCAACTACACAGGGTGTAGTTGTAGTGATGCTGTCTTCTTACCAACTACACAGTGTAGTCACTTATGACATTGGATCATATAGATGGCACTGCCTGAGTGGAAGTTCATACCTTGTCTAATGATGAAAGTTTGTTGATTAATTTGCTGCTGATGGAAGTACAAGGTTCCAACTACACGGTTTATGACAGTGTTGACTTTCCAAAGTCTGGCATGTTGGGTTTATGTCTGTTCTAACATGAAGATTATTTAAGTTGTTGTCTCTTTTGTAGGCCATCATGATGACTGTATTTTTCATGCAGGCCTTTTCTGTTCGGCGAGTTTCTGATGGTTGTTTCTGTGTTATGCTGGTTTGGGTCAAACTTCGTAACGATTGGACGGTAGTTTTGATCACTGCGTTGGTCCTTCTTACGAGAATTAGTCAGTTAATGTTTTCTAGATTTGAAAGTTATAGACACAAGAGATCTTGTGTTTATCAAACTGCTTCAATGTGGAGCATATGTGTCATATCCTAAGAAGTTGTCCTAATGAAATGTTGTGAAGTTATTGGTGCTGATGACATGAGGGACAGAAGTGTGTGTCTGTTGGCTTAGTATGTAGTGTTGTTATAGGGTGTCGTCTTCCTCTGTGATTGCTGTAGTATCTTAGAGGTAACATAAACATATTAATCAAATGTCTTTTTTCTTTGTTTCAGGTAAGTGGTGATTTTTAAGGTGTCAATACGCTATTCCAGTTCTTCAGGAACTATGCAAGCTTCCAAACAGACCTTGACAGTGTAAACAGTTGCTGTGCAAGGTAGCATATTTCACCTCATTCGTTTTCAGAATATAGATCTTTTGACTGCAAGGCATATATAGAACTTGTTGAAGTGTCCTTTTGGCTTGGCAATGTTTTGTCATGAAGGAATTCTGACTTTGTTACGAGTTCTTAGCAATTACTTCCATGGGAGTTGTTCTAGATTACTTATGGTGTACTTCTCTACACCAGATCTATATTAAGAATTACTTCTGTGCTTTTATAGAACTAAGGATAGCACTATACGAGAGTCATTGACTTTATTCATAACACTTTTACCACACAGAGTACCGTGCTGTTAGCTAACACAGCTTTCTAAGTAGGAAAACCACCTCAGTGGGATTTGTAGAATTTTTATGGCGATGAGAAGGACTAGAACATCTTCCTTCTGTCTTCCATGGCAATATAACCTACCCTAAGAACATTTTCAAAGTCTTGACTTAATTTTTCTGGGTGGATGTTTTGGGGATAATGACCTGTACAGCTGATGATGAGTCTAATGTAAGCACACTCTCAGATCTAGAGTACTTAGGTCAACTGAAAACAAAAGGCAGTTTCAGTCAGTTATAGAAATATGTTTCGCATGGTCGTTGATATCATTTCTGTCTTATCCATCAAAATGATAAAAGCGTCTATAATATCTTTCCAATTTTTGAGAAAACAATGTAGTTAAGTACTTGATAAACAATTTCTCAATTGTAAAATTTTAATTGTAATAGTGTGTTTTTGCCATAGTCATAGGTAGATTTCTGTCGGGGCTGAAAAAATCTGTAAAATGTGACACATCAGGTACCTCAAAAGTTATAGGTAAAATAAAAAGATAGGAGTGACATATCAGTATCAGAATGGATTTTCTGTTTAAAGACAACTAAATCTAACCAGTCTTTCTTAAAGTTTTTAATATTACTAACAATATTTAACAGTTATATCTAGAACTGAACAACTTTTAGTCATTCTTAAATAGAGAATATCTTTTGGTCAAGTGAAAACTTACACAGATAATTTTTCATGGTGCAAACTACACCTTTATGTGTAAGTGATAGAGCCAACACTGGTTTATCTTAGGGTAGACTGGGTGTCCTATGTTCTTCTTTTGGATACCTGAAGGTACGCTTGGCAGTTGTGTTATAATGATGATCAGTCCAGGAGGAAACGCCCACAAGAGCTTCCAAGTTTTAAGTTCTTCAATTTATTACTGATGTCAACATCCATGTGATGTATGAAACTTGCTATTCACTGTATATTGTACTGTTTTAAGTAAACAGAAAATGTTTATCTTAACACACATGTCTATTTTCTAGGTTAATGACATGCAAACTTATTCAAGGAAAAACTCTTCATTATAACCTGTTAGGGCCTTTTGATCATATCTATTTGAGAAGTACTAAATGATTTACGTATGTGTATGTTGTGGCTGTGATTCTATTCAGGATTTGGAAAAATACCTGTTTTAGGACCAACTTTTTGACTGAATATATGTGAAGCTTGAAATGATCCATCAGGAATACGTATGTGATATGTCCTTATAATTATAAATTTCCTGTCACGGAAAATATCTCTGACGCAAATATTGTGACAGCATTTTAAATTAAATTAACAGATGTTTTCTATCTTATTTGAATAATGATTGTTTTACCTGTTAAGTTGGTGAAAGAAACATGAATCTAGGTCTTGTAAATATCCAATTTATCAATTTTTTTCTCATGACTTGAAATATCAGCTCTTTTATAAGACAGTAAAGGAAAAAGACATTTGGGCATGGTAGCTCAATAGGTTGATCATCAGATGAGAAAATTGAAAATTAAAGATGTGTGGATGAATCTCTGTTCTATGTAGTTTATATTTCTCAGGTAGATGAAATCTGTTCTGACAGGGTTTTGTCCTTGGACAAGACACTTGACCTCTGTTGCATGTGGTAGGCTTGCCATAGGTGAGGTAATCACCATCTAGTGCAAGAAGACTCCATTTCACAATGATCCTGTTCACTGGGCAAAGCCCTGCAAACTAACAAACAATTGAAAATCAAAGCAGCTGAAGAAGTCAAATTATAACTTAAAACAGGAAGGGTATGGACAAGATCAGGGGAAAACACCTGGTATTGTTCATAAAATGGATTGAATGAACCAGGAAGAAAAAAGAGAAAGAGGTCTAGTATTGTATGTGGAAAGGACTGGAAGGGTACTGTTTGAGAATTGATTTTACCTTCAGTGTTTATCAATACATAGATTATGAATTAACATTGCATTAATCAGCTTTTTTTGGTTCAGAACATTTCAACATCAATATTATTGTTAGCGAATTCTATTGTGTATTCTGTCACAAGAACAATAGCTGTTGTGTGAATCTTTTTCCCATGTATTCGTCTTTGTAATTAGTTTTGCTTTTCTTTCAGGGCATCCGATATAAGTCCATTAGGTTTTAAAAGTATTTCATACATCAGAAAATGTGCTGAACTAAAAGTTCAAAGTATTTGTTTATTGAAAGTGATGTGTTTTTGTGAAAACCCTTGAATGCCATGTTTTTACTTTGCTATGGTAGATTAAGTGTTATCATACATTAATCTTCTTATCAATGTTGTTTGGTTCATTTAAATAGATAAATGTTTTCCAGCCAGAAAATTAAGTCCTTATAAATATGATGAGTGAATCTGCCAAGATCTCTTTGGTACCTATTTCTGATTTAACCAGTTAATGTGATATTATTGTTTTAGGGAAAAGGCCGGGTGGGTTGTCAGTATATATATATATATCTTGCGTTTGGGTGGTGCAGAGGTAATGCATTCACCTTTCACTTAAGCTTTCAGGGTCTGATTCCTTGAACGCATGTAACTCACTTAACCATTTGGGTTTTCACTAGGTACTCCAGTTAGACAGGAAAAACCCTCACAGGCTTCCATTTGGGCCAACACGAGCAATTAATATAAGTTGGAAAAACTTGTTTTGCAATTGTTGTAAAATTAATGAAATTTATCTTTAACTGTTCAAAACGATAATTGAAATTAGCGCTGTTTGATCAAATAATGATATCCTACAATTGATTGACTCAATGGCTACCCACTGTTGTTAGGGCTATATATTTAACCTGCTTCATTTTCTGTATGTTGTTAATATGATATTAGTTTGCTCTTTCTCATAAAGAGAATGAATTCAGTGATTAATACTTTATCTGACCCGCATCTTACAAATTACCAATTCCAGTCTCCCTCTACTTATTTCATCCTACTCTTTGATCAATAGAATAACATTGCTGTACTCCATAAATATGACCTTATGTACTATAGTGATGCTCTCTATATTTGGTAATGTTCCAATTACTCCATGGTCATATAGTATTTATAGTGATCAAGTCTGATCTCATTACGTGAGCTTTTTATGTCTCCACCATTTTATTTGGATAAATCCATCCTGTTCCGTTATCACACCTCCCGAAACGGCAATGTTGTCACCCCATTGCCTACAATACTTTAGATGATCAAGGTCACCATTACTGTTGATGGAAATTTGTCAAACATTCATACTTTTATGGAGGAGAGCTGGGAATTAATGTCTGTGGCCGGATTGGTCAATTAGATAATGACTGAACTCTTCTGTCCACCCACACTTTTTATTTAGACATTGTTATGGTAAATGTACATGTAGTACACAGAATGAAACCTGCAACACAAATATGATTTATATAATATGATTAATATGACTCATAAACAATAACTAGATTACTTCCCAGGGAATCAGGTGTGTGCTAGGTGCCGGTCAGGTGTGGAGTGAGCGGACAGGCCAGGTGAACAATAGTGGACAGTGCATGTGATATATATTCACTCACTTACTTACACAACTATCATTCACAGCACGTGCATGATATGCGTGCTTGTGACATTGTATAACAAGTTCCTCCAGTTACCTGTCTTCCAGACATTTACTAGTTTCATTATGGGGCTGAAGGGCTGCCATAGCTTCATTTATGATTTCTAACAGGTTGGTTTATGGTCACCAGAGATCTGAGACTATTATGATTCCTTGTTCAACAAGCAATTAACCCTGCAAACAGATCACAGTGTAAAGCTGTAATATTACTTTCCAATCATAAGATTATTTCACTTTTTCATCAACTGCGAAGTCACATGAAAGCTTTATTGACAATACTACACCTAGAAACATAACTAACATTTCTTTAGCTTTGAAATGTGATTACAACTGGCATCAAACAATTAAATTTAGGCTGTTTCAGCTTGTGGCTTTTTGAAAACTGTTCTGTTCAACTTTTCAGAATTATTAGGTGTGTTTTTATGATGCTAATACCTTTTACAAGATGATGGGAAAATTGAACATTTGGCTGGCATACAAGTTTCTGACTCAAGTTTCTATTCCAATTTTATAAAAACTTCACAAAATGTATTCCTGTCATTCATCTCTGTCAAGATCAGCTGAAAGTCAAAGCCAAATATACAGCTAATGTCAAGGTCACACCTGACTAGTGCACATTGAAGTTGCAACAAAATGTGCTTTTGCTCCATCATGATGTTGAATATAGACTTGAACCCTAATTCTCTTGGTTGTAAAGAAAACTTAGATCACTGATTGACTGGCTAAATAAGAGTATTGATATTTTAAAATCTGTGAACTTTATTCATGTTTATAACATTTGTGAAACAAGTTATATAACCTATACCACTTATATTAACCACACCTGTTAGTCCGAAGAGGTCTTATTGTGGGAGGAAATCAGAACACCCACTTAGCGGCAGTTGACTCCATACCATTTTACATCTGATCAGGGAAGTGAACTGTTGGTCACCTAGGTGGAAGATGTTTGTTAATGTTCAAATGTTAAAAATGATGTTTAAATGTGCATTATATACTTCTGAATGTGTCCTGTGTAATAATTTATTGGTACTTAGCTGTAGAATTATACAGCGTTAATCTAGACCTTGAAATAGACCTGATACACCTGTGTACTAGCTAAAACAGAGGCATGCTGCTGGACATACTGTTGTTGATTTAACGGAGCTTGGATCTCTACTGGACAAACCATTGTTGACTTAACGAAGTTTGGGGCTCTGGTGGATATACCAGGATCTACCGGAAAGCTACCCAGTGGATAAGCCATCCATGGGCAGCAATTTTAGGTGAACTGCTATTTGGGGTTAAAAAAAACATTGTTTCCATAAATATTTTAATGTATGTCAAATTCCCAGATGCTTCCATGAGTTGCCGAGTGCACAAAAGTCTCTGTGATCCTGATCGCAGAGTGTAAAAAATCACAAGCTGTTGACATTAAAACTTGAGTTCATGCTCTCTGTTGCAATACATTGTTTACTTGTCATGTTAATGAGACTTGAAACAGTAGATAATTCAATGTTGAATCGTTTGTGTCAAGTCATAGCAGAATGTGGAAATTTGTTCTGTGTTTAAAAGGCACTTTCAAGGAATTGCTTGTTATCAAACGCACATGAGACAATGAAAGATATTGATAGGGCCTCTTACAGGTGATTTATTGTTACTGGATAATAATACTTCACAAAAACACAAAATAAAAAAAAAATCTTGTTTTTTATGCACTTGACTTTTGTTTATTAGCTGCAATCAAGAATCTAATGGAATTTAAAGAAAACATTGAGTCTGATTTCCCTATGGAGAGCCTGAGAGACGAAGTGGCACCCAAGCATGACCTAGAACACGTGTCACAATTAACAGGATGTATGACTGCAGTTGACTTGAGATTTGTGCACCAAATAAAAAACAAAATCAGAAACGATTATTTCATACATTCATTGCAAGGTACAAAGGTTGCAAAGATATATATGTATACATGCAATAATGAAGTATTCAGTGTTAGATAGTGGGAGAATCAACCCTGATGATGTTGGGCTAGCGTAACGTAACTATGTCTGTGGGAATCGAACATTCTCTATGTGAAATATAGCTATCATAACTTATCAAAAATAGTAGGATTAATAGATATGAAATTCATATTTGTAATTCCAGCTGTCTTAAATATAATGGCTAAATTTCACATGTTGACACACCGTAGGCTTATGATCAGTCAGCAAATTCAAAGAAAACTTAACCTTCCACAACTGCCTTGGGCACTTATTTGTGCCATATTTTTGTTAAACTTTCTATGATTTTAACATTTAGTCGCCCTGAGCGACTTTCTGGTAGATTCCGGTACTTTTGTTCACTTCCTTAGGATTATTTCCTTTTATTTCTATTTATATCACACAACTGGTAGTGTGTGCGAAAAAATCCCCTGAAAAGTTGGTCATGTTTTTATTGAAAAGAAGTGATTGTTATACTTATTGTTTATGTTGAAACCATATTTCATACTGGAAATGAGGCAGAAGATACTTAAAAAACAAAAGTACTTTTGATGTGTCATTTAGACACGACCTGCTGCCAGTGTGGTAATTGAACAGGTTGTCATGTACTTGATTTCCTGCCAGCATCATGTAAAGATTAAAACATAGCCTTAGAATAATGTAGAACTTATATCATGTCTAAGAGGGGATATAATTTTAAAACCTTCACAAGTGTTAGGTGTCTTTAGGGGTGGAGCATGTGTTAGGTGTCTTTAGGGATGGAGCATGTGTTAGGTGCCTTTAGGGGTGGGGCATGTGTTAGGTGCCTATAGGGGTGGAGATTTGGGCATTAATTGTAGCAAATACAGCAGGTGTATGGACCTTGAATAGATTGATACTCACTGTTCTGAAGGGACAGACATTGAATAGATTGATACTCACTGTTCTGAAGGGACAGACATTGAATAGATTGATACTCACTGTTCTGAAGGGACAGACCTTGAATAGATTGATACACACTATTCTGAAGGGACAGACCTTGAATAGATTGATAATCACTGTTCTGAAGGGACAGACATTGAATAGATTGATACTCACTGTTCTGAAGGGACAGACCTTGAATAGATTGATACTCACTGTTCTGAAGGGACAGACCTTGAATAGATTGATACTCACTGTTCTGAAGGGACAGACCTTGAATAGATTGATACTGTTCTGAAGGGACAGACCTTGAATAGATTGATACTGTTCTGAAGGGACAGACCTTGAATAGATTGATACTCACTGTTCTGAAGAGACAGACCTTAATAGATTTGTACTCACTGTTCTGAAGGGACAGACCTTAATAGATTGATACTCACTGTTCTGAAGGGACAGACCTTAATAGATTTGTACTCACTGTTCTGAAGGGGCAGACCTTAATAGATTGATACTCACTGTTCTGAAGGGACAGACCTTGAATAGATTGACACTCACTGTTCTGAAGGGACAGACCTTGAATAGATTGATACTCACTGTTCTGCAGGGACAGACCTTGAATAGATTGATAATCACTGTTCTGAAGGGACAGACCTTGAATAGATTGATACTCACTGTTCTGAAGGGACAGACCTTGAATAGATTGATACTCACTGTTCTGAAGGGATGACCACTGACCTTTGATGTTAATCTGTTGGTTTTACGTAAATAGATTGGTATCTTACAGCGCTTTACACTATCTGATAGAGAACTCTCCTGGGCTCTACATGATCGGGGCTCATGATGGACAGTCAGTCTAACAGCACAAATTACCTGCTTAATCTGTCTTAAAGCAAGCTCTACATTTTAGATTCTATTTAAATCAAATTGTATCTTTTCAATTTAGAATTTTATGCTGCTTCTCTTGAAACAGCTATGTTTCCAGTTAGTTGAGTACAACAATTCTGATTTCTTCCAACGTGCATTAATTCTTCCTTGCAAACATTGAAACAGGAATTGTGCGTAGGTGAAATACAAATCAAGGTTGATGATTTCTCATGGAAATCTTTCTTGATAACTGATGTGTGTGATTAATTATGTTTTTAAAGCAGATAATTGTTATTAAATCTATTGAAGCCCAGCTCTTTAAGGCTTTGCCATCATTGATTTTCACATTTACAAAGTGGAATCGTGAAGGAGAGGAAACGATCTATAAATTTTATAGTATACAGTTTAAATTTGATTTTAATCTGAACAGATAAAACCTGTAGGGAATCATAACCACAACCACATATTTATCTTATACTACCACAGATATCACCATGTTGGTATCCTAGCATTAGAGAACTTATCCTGGGCACTGATGCACCATGATCACCGTTTGATGGAGGGTTGCTGAAGGAGTCAATATCCATAGCAATTTTATACTTCTTTCATTTTCTGTAGACCATTTGTGTATATTTATGGTGATAGCAGAGCTGTTTGTTGTGTTTTTAATCGTCCAACTGTCTTGTTATCGGTGGCAGGTAATTGTACAGTACGTTTTATGGTCAATTGTAAACCTGTCATAAGTCCAGCCTTTCTCTTGTTTACCTGTCGCATACATTTTCTTTACCTGAAAATACCTGAAGTAGAAACTATTGTCAGTAATAACCTGGTTCTGATTACATGGTGACACCATGTTTTTGATCAAAAGAATTTACATCAAGTAGAAATTTCTTATAATATTGTTCTAGAACACCTACACTCCATATTTTTGGATTGTGTTTTTAGCCAAATGTATTAATAAATTCTGCATCAAACGAGTCAGTATGATATTTTGACCCCGGTTCATTTCCCCATGTTTCACAATACCATGCTACACTGATATAAATTAGTTAGAAATGTCATTTAATGAGATTTAGCTTATGGGTTGGCTTCCTCGGTAGGGCTTACATCAGAAATGAAGTGTCAGCTTCCTCAGTAGGGCTTACATCAGAAATGAAGTGTCAGCTTCCTCAGTAGGGCTTACATCAGAAATGAAGTGTCAGCTTCTTCAGTAGGGCTTACATCAGAAATGAAGTGTCAGCTTCCTCAGTAGGGCTTACATCAGAAATGAAGTGTCAGTTTCCTCAGTAGGGCTTACATCAGAAATGAAGTGTCAGCTTCCTCAGTAGGGCTTACATCAGAAATGAAGTGTCAGCTTCCTCAGTAGGGCTTGCATCAGAAATGAAGCGTCAGCTTCCTCAGTATGGCTTACATCAGAAATGAAGTGTCAGCTTCCTCAGTAGAGCTTTCATCAGATATGAAGTGTCAGCTTCCTCAGTAGGGCTTACATCAGGAATGAAGTGTCAGCTTCCTTAGTAGGAATTACATCAGAAATGAAGTGTCAGCTTCCTCAGTAGGGCTTACATCAGAAATGAAGTGTCAGCTTCCTCAACAGGGTTTCAGTGTGAAATCAAGTGTTGGCTCCCTTGGCAGGGCTTGAGTTAGAAATTAAGTGTTGGTCCCCTTAGCAGGACAAGAATGTGAAATAAAATGTTGGCCCCCTCAGCAAGACATGAGTGTTAAATTAAGTGTTGGCCCCCTCAGCAAGACATGAGTGTTAAATTAAGTGTTGGCCCCCTCAGCAAGACATGAGTGTTAAATTAAGTGTTGGCCCCCTCAGCGTAACTTAACTAAATGTTATCTACAGAAGTAATGGGAGGTATCATAGGTGTAGTCCCATTACAACTATTGTAATTAAGCATTACAATAAAAGATGCTTCTTAATGTGCCTACAGGTTCTTTTGGGAAGTATGCTGATTGGGTCACATAGAGGACAAATATGGCTCTCCCTTTTAAATCAGTATGTTGAATCAATACTAGCAATAGCCATTGAATGTGAAAATAGGCTGTTGACATGACACAAAATCTACTATAATGTGAAGATGCCAGACTGAGCGACCATTTGACTTAAGATGCTGTAAAAAGCTAAACAATATTATCGAAATATATTGCAATGCTCCAGAGAGCTAATTCATTACCTCTAGTCATGGGATGAGTTTATTACAGGACAATGAAATAGTGATCATTAATAATTCTACAATAGGTACCAGCAGGCTAATTACCAGACATGAGCTTATTGCCGCATAAATATGGTAAGTTGTACCGAGATACATGTGACCTTCTTGGTTTTCCCAGATTTTTGTTTTATCGCTGTCAGTTCCTGTCCTGAAGGTTGGAAGTTAATGTTGTCACACAGTGTGATTAAATACAAAACCATCATAAGACAGCGATGAATGTTCTGGTAGACTGGTACATTGATTAGTTGTAAACACTAAACAGTATAGATTATGGAAAACTGATAAGGTATAATGCATTTTTCACCAATTCATTTAACTAGATCCTAGAGTATTCTCATAATGAAACCTATTGTGGACATGTATTTCTATTTGAATTGATTGTCTTCACAAAAGCAAAGCATAGACAATCTAGAACACACAAGTATCCACAACAGACTAAGGCATTTGACTAGTGTCTAGAACACACAAGGTCGTTTGACAAGTATCCACAACAGACTAAGGGATTTGACTGCACTGTCCAGAACACACGTCATTTAACAAAATTGTTCACAACAGACAAGGGCATTTGATGGAGTGATGAAGTTTTAAGAGCCTCACTATATCCTACATTTATGGAAGCTTTGGGGGCCTCACTATATCCTACATTTATGGAAGCTTTGGGGGCCTCACTATATCCTACATTTATGGAAGCTTTGGGGGCCTCACTATATCCTACATTTATGGAAGCTTTGGGGGCCTCACTATATTCTACTTGTAATGAGGGCTTGGAAGCTCACTGTATCATCTACCTGGGAAACTATCAAGAGATTTTCAATGATATACTTGAGGGATATCCTGTAGAGCCCTATTCTATCATAACTGTGATAAACTATCAAGAATATTACAAAGATATACATATCAGAGATACCAGGAAACCCCTTTATAGCTGTGGGGAACTCTCGAGGCTCAAATTCGTATATCTGTAGAAAATCTTAGATACGTCAGTATATCATACCTGTGGGGAACTATTCAGAGCCTCACAATGATAGACCTGTATGATATCCTAGGGGACCTCAGTATATCATACCTGTGGGGAACTATCGGGAACCTCACAATGATAGACCTGTACGATATCCTAGGGTACGTCAGTATATCATAGTTGTGGGGAACTATCGGGAACCTCACAATGATAGACTTGTACGATATCCTAGGGGACCTCAGTATATCATACCTGTGGGGAACTATCGAGAGCCTCACAATGATAGACCTGTACGATATCCTAGTGGACCTCAGTATACCATATCTGTGGGGAACTATCGAGAGCCTCACAATGGTAGACCTGTACGATATCCTAGTGGACCTCAGTATACCATACCTGTGGGGAACTATTGAGAGCCTCACAATGGTAGACCTGTACGATATCCTAGGGTACGTCAGTATATCATACCTGTGGTGAACTCTCGTGAGCCTCACAATGATAAACCTGTATGATATCCTAGGGTACGTCAGTATATCATACCTGTGGGGAACTATTGAGAGCCTCACAATGATAGACCTGTATGATATCCTAGGGTACGTCAGTATATCATACCTGTGGGGAACTATCGAGAGCCTCACAATGATAGACCTGTATGATATCCTAGGGTACGTCAGTATATCGTACCTGTGGGGAACTATTGAGAGCCTCACAATGATAGACCTGTACGATATCCTAGTGGACCTCAGTATATCGTACCTGTGGGGAACTATTGAGAGCCTCACAATGATAGACCTGTACGATATCCTAGTGGACCTCAGTATACCATATCTGTGGGGAACTATTGAGAGCCTCACAATGATAGACCTGTACGATATCCTAGTGGACCTCAGTATACCATATCTGTGGGGAACTATTGAGAGCCTCACAATGATAGACCTGTACGATATCCTAGTGGACCTCAGTATATCATACCTGTGGGGAACTATTGAGAGCCTCACAATGGTAGACCTGTATGATATCCTAGGGTACGTCAGTATATCATACCTGTGGGGAACTATCGAGAGCCTCACAATGGTAGACCTGTACGATATCCTAGGGTACGTCAGTATATCATACCTGTGGGGAACTATCGAGAGCCTCACAATGGTAGACCTGTACGATATCCTAGGGTACGTCAGTATATCGTACCTGTGGGGAACTATAGGGAGCCTCACAATGGTAGACCTGTACGATATCCTAGGGGACCTCTGTATATCATACCTGTGGGGAACTATCGAGAGCCTCACAATGGTAGACCTGTACAATCTTAGTGAGACCATTTTATGTTGGTGATTTCATGAGACATACTTTAATATCATTCCTGTGTAGATAAGTTACCCTTTGATAATATATAGGTACTTATCAGATCTAGTAGACAGAACATATCTATCTGGAAGCTATTTCTTACATGTAAACTTTATGGACTTTTATCTCAAAAGGTTAACTCCGGTGACGTTCTGGCACATGTTGTTTTTAAGGCTGAAACACTTATCTGTTGTGTCAGTAATCAAATGTTATCAGATCAGTTTTGTAACAGTTCAGATTTATCTAATTGGTGACTATTGTATCCACGTGTCTGTCGTATGTTTAGGTCTCTGTCCTGGGGTATTGTAACATATCTTTCATGTTGTGTGGTAAAATACATGTTGTGTGTGGTGTTTAAGTGTGACTGTCATGTGGTGTGGAAGTGCATATAATGTGAGGTGAGATGTGCCTGTAATGTAGTAAAATATTATGTGGTATTGTAATGTGTCAGTAGTGTGTTGAGGTAATGAATCCGTTGTGTATTGTTATAAAGTATCGGTTTTGTGGTAACATGTCTGTGTGGTAGTGTTTTTCTTGTGGTAATCTGTCTGATGTGAGGTATGGTAACATGTCATGTAGTGAATTAACTTATCTGTCTTATGTGTAGTAATACGTCTGTTGTATGGTGTGGTAATGTCTCATGGTAATGTGTCTATCCTGTGGTAACCTGTCTGTTTTGTGGTAATATGTCTGTCATGTGGTAACATATTTGTCATGAGTTGTGATAATGTGTCTGTTGTATGGTGTAATAACATTTCTGTGGTATAGTAACATGTCTGTTGTATGGTGTAGTAACATTTCTGTGGTGTGGTAATGTCTGGTATGGTGTCTTACATATCTGTGGTATGGTGACATGTCTGTTGTGTGGTGTCTTACATATCTGTGGTGTGGTAATGTTTGTTGTATGGTGTCTTACATATCTGTGGTGTGGTAATGTCTGTGGTATTGTGTCTTACATATCTGTGGTGTGGTAATGTCTGTGGTATGGTGTCTTACATTTCTGTGGTGTGGTAATGTCTGTGGTATGGTGTCTTACATATCTGTGGTGTGGTAATGTCTGTGGTATGGTGTCTTACATTTCTGTGGTGTGGTAATGTCTGTGGTATGGTGTCTTACATATCTGTGGTGTGGTAATGTCTGTGGTATTGTGTCTTACATATCTGTGGTGTGGTAATGTCTGTGGTATGGTGTCTTACATATCTGTGGTGTGGTAATGTCTGTGGTATTGTGTCTTACATATCTGTGGTGTGGTAATGTCTGTGGTATGGTAACATGTCTGTGGTATGGTGTCTTACATATGTGGTGTGGTAATGTCTGTGGTATGGTGTCTTACATATCTGTGGTGTGGTAATGTCTGTGGTATGGTGTCTTACATATCTGTGGTGTGGTAATGTCTGTTGTATGGTGTCTTACATTTCTGTGGTGTGGTAATGTCTGTGGTATGGTAACATGTCTGTGGTATGGTGTCTTACATTTCTGTGGTGTGGTAATGTCTGTGGTATGGTGTCTTACATATCTGTGGTGTAATGTCTGTGGTATGGTGTCTTACATATCTGTGGTGTGGTAATGTCTGTTGTATGGTGTCTTACATATCTGTGGTGTGGTAATGTCTGTGGTATGGTATATATTAGTCGTACAGTGTTATAACATGTTTGCTGTGGTAACATCCTGTGATGTGGAAATGTATCCCTCCGGTGTTGCAGTAATGTGTCTGTCAGGCTGTGGTGACTGAGTAGTTAAGGTGTCTAACCATTTTATCACAAGCCTTCCAACTCTAGGTTGCAGGTTTGATGCCAATGTAGGGCAGATGGCGGGTACTGACCATTGACTTGATATGTTTCTCTGGGAACACTTTATTCAAAACTGTCACTAGGATGTAAAACATTAAGAAGAAAGAGACTTTGTTTGTTGTAATATGAGGTAACATGTCACATGGTGAGGTGACAAACTTTCAGGTTTCTGTTAATGATCTATATGTAACAAAATTGTTAGTTCACCTTCATCAGATGGATGACTATTCAAATATATTTCTTTTGTCCATCGTTCACTTGTCCTACTGTCTGTCCTTAAACAATTCTTGTTATTGCATTTTCTGGAGAAGCACTGGATGGATCATTTTCAAAATTCATCCAGTGTTTGTTCGGACAATTGGTCACTCAAATATTAGAACAGATCTATTCTTTAAATTCGGAGATGGACGATTATAGGAAACTGGTGCCAAAAAAGTGCAAGAATTTGATAGAAGTAAGGCATTTATAAAAAACAAACTTAAAATATTCCAATATTAAAACACA
Source organism: Ylistrum balloti (assembly GCF_031769215.1). Taxonomy (NCBI): domain Eukaryota; kingdom Metazoa; phylum Mollusca; class Bivalvia; order Pectinida; family Pectinidae; genus Ylistrum; species Ylistrum balloti. The sequence continues at coordinate 67,677 of NW_026781877.1, read as the reverse complement.
TTTGTTATACTGTAATCTGATGAAGTTTTATCCAATAACAAAGCACTGTAAAAGGGAAGTGTGACTTCCATTCAAATTCATTGCTTTATCATATAAAAAGTATAAATGTTGTTTAACGTTAATGTTACCATGAAAATTAAGTGGCCATTGATGCATTCGTTTACCACAAAATGAAAAAAGAAGGAAAAAACGAAAGAAAATTATAAGATCTTTGAGTACAGAAAGTTAGGGAAGTGTTGACTCCAAACATTTTAAGACCCAGATTTGAATCATGGTAGAGAGACACTTATGAGATAGAAAAGCACTAATTTACAGATCTGTTAACAGTTATAATCAGAAGAAATAAGCAAAGTTGGTCAAAGACCAATCACAGTTCATCACCAAGATCAGTAGGATGATAATATTTCATTTTACCATCTCAACATTATCAAAACATTTAGAAAGAGGCATTTTTTCATTAAGGAGGGGATATTGATATACCATATGAGAGGGGATTTTGATATGCCATACAATCATAAACAGTAAATGAGAGCATCGGTCACAGATACAATCAGCGGGGAGGAGGACAATGTCTTGGTTACGTAATTAAAGGACTGTATGGAGGTAAAATAGAGACAGGCTATTATTGAAGGTTCATGAAAAAGTACTGGAGGAGGTAAAAATGTCTTATAAAAAACTTTTTTGAGCCTCAAAATAGCTAATCGGCAATGATGACAGTATCGGTGATTGTTAGAACGAATGCAATATATAAGTTTCTCTGGGTCCCTACTTCGACAAAGTCCATTTTTGGACTGATCTGAAAAACAACATGGCTGAAAAATGACCATCATGGATTTTGACAGTTTTAGTTTCTTATTGCTGTTAAGTGTGAAATATTCTTTGGATCTTTCTCAAATTTCTGATGTAGGTTTTTCAAGATTCCTAGTTGAATCATTTTTGGACTGATTGAAAAATCAAATGGCCAACAGATAGCCACCTTGTTTTCTGACTGTAATCAAAGTTTGCTATCATTATTTGTGGCAAAGCATTAGATGGATTATTCTCAAATTTTGAATTTAGGTTTCATGTAGTGTGTAGATTTGTTTAACTAATTTTTGTATTGAATGGAAATTTGATCAGAAAAACAAAATGGCTGACAGGTGGCCATCTTAATTGGAAATTTGATCAGAATAACAAAATGGCTGACAGAAGGCCATCTTAGTTTTTGAAAGTCATAACTTGCTATAACTGTATCTGAAGTTAGAAATCATTCTTCATTCATCCACCACAGGGCCCTATATGGCAACATATGAACATTATTTTGAAAGGAAATTTGATATTCTTACTGCCCTAGAAATCTTTTCTTCTAGATACAGAAACTGATGTTCTGATGAACAGGAATATTCAAAAAGGTCATATAAAATTTTTATATATACTTCATTAAATATTTATTTCTCTATAAACAATAAGAAGGAAACATGACTCATATATAAATTCATTCATTCATTCCGTTTTTCCATAAATGTTTTGTTATATTCTTTTTTTCAGATCTTAATTTGCAATATGAGTATCTGGAGATGTGTTACAGGAATCTATTGATTACTGTCTCTGACAACTGATGTGTTACACAAGCTAACCTTTTATCTTGCCTAGCTCTACCTGTACATTTTTATAAAAGCATTAAGTATTATACAGCAGAGCTGGAGTTGCTTGAATGGGAGTGAGGCAGTTAATACAAAACATCTTTAGACTTTATACTTGCACTTAGGTGTTTCCATGTAAAAGCTGTGTAATCGTACTTAAATGCCTCAATCTTTATGCCATGTAGTCATTCTACTCCAAATCATGAAAATTTGGATGAAATAACATATTTACATCTTAAATCTTTCTATTTTGCTTTTAGTCTTAGCATTGTAAGATTAGCTTTGAGAAACCAGAATATTTTTGACTGTAAATGAATATTTGTCAACCTTTGCATGTTAGAATTTTTATACAGACAGCATAACTAGATGTCACAGGCACAACTAGAGATCAAGGGGAATCTACATACCAAATTTAAGAGAGATCCATCCAGTACTTTTCAAGAATTAGCGATAACAAACTTTCGAAGTCAAAATCCAAGATGGCCACTTTTCGGCCATTTTCTTTTTCTGATGAGACCCAAAATCTAATGGGCACAACTAGGGACCTAGGAAAACCTACTTTTGAAATTTAAGAGAGATGTAAACAGTACGTCTGAAGAAATGGCAATAACAAACTTCATTCAAACATTCAAGTTCATCATATCAGAACTTTCCACACAACTTGTCAGCCAGCTTGAAGTTTTAAATTCTAAAACATAAGTGAATTCATTGTAATCTGCTTCAGGAAATCTACATGTAAGACCATTTTTGGTTATAGATAATTAAAGTAAACTTTATGAATGCTGCTTCACATTTATCCTCTTACTATCATGGACAGAGCAGCAAGAATTGTAGAATCTGCAAATTCCATTACCTCCTATCATCTGAATCTAACAAAGTCATTCAGTTTTGTTGTCTGACCTAACCATGGAGATTTAGTGATGTTTGGACATACCAGCATTACATAACACATCATGAAATAGCATAGGAAACAAAGATATCTGATTGACACTTGCTGAATGCATGAAGGGAGATAATGTATAACTTCCATTTCAGTGGTCACTATTGTGGCCAGATGTAGTGGAAATATTACAGCTTGTGTAAGCAACTATTGGAGGCATAAATACAGGGAAAAAATGGTAGATAGGGTAAATACACACGACAAAAATTTGCCTCACACAGGAAATTTGGCCTTATACACCATCTAGAGTGTCTTATACTCATACTTTAGTGTCTCAATGTTTAGGTCTTGTACTTCTACTTTAGTGTCTCCATCTTTAGGTCTTATACTCATTCTTAAGTGTCTCCATATTAAGGTCTTGTACTCATTCTTTAGTGTCTCCATCTTTACATCTTGTACTCATTCCTTGGTGTCCATGTATTGGTCCTACACTCGTTCCTTGGTGTCCATGTATTGGTCCTACGCTTGTTCCTTGGTGTCCATGTATTGGTCCTACGCTCGTTCCTTGGTGTCCATGTATTGGTCCTACACTCGTTCATTGGTGTCCATGTATTGGTCCTACGCTCGTTCCTTGGTGTCCATGTATTGGTCCTACAATCGTTCCTTGGTGTCCATGTATTGGTCCTACGCTCGTTCCTTGGTGTCCATGTATTGGTCCTACACTCGTTCATTGGTGTCCATGTATTGGTCCTACACTCGTTCATTGGTGTCCATGTATTGGTCCTACACTCATTCCTTGGTGTCCATGTATTGGTCCTACACTCGTTCCTTGGTGTCCATGTATTGGTACACTCATTCCTTGGTGTCCATGTATTGGTCCTACACTCGTTCCTTGGTGTCCATGTATTGGTCCTACACTCATTCCTTGGTGTCCATGTATTGGTCCTACAATCATTCCTCGGTGCTGGTCACGACTTTCATCACAGTATTGTGTGATAGAATGGATTAAATAATGAAATGACTATGTATAAGGTGTCTTAATGATGCAGTAATTTGCTTTAGTCATGCTTGAATGGGTTTCATCTTCTATGACCTTGACCTTGAAACACTAACATAGCTGTCAGTTGTACTGACAGTGATGACTTTATGAAAAGCCAAGTTGACTTGACCCAATACCCCCTGACATATACAGTGACAGACAGCATATTATAATGGTCATGCATCAGTGATTTTGGATTAACCCCACAATAATGAAAAACACCATGGAGAGCCTTGTTATGCTATGAACGACTATCTGTTGTTGCGATAGGAAAGACATTCAAAAATTTCTCTACTCTGAGTGATACAATATTCAAAATAAGTTGAGAAGGAGATGTTTTTATTTGACAATTCTAGGTATTTATACAAAAATAAAGTAGTATTGAACTGGGGAAATTTCTAATATTATCTGTTGATGTTAAACCACTTGAAAGTAATGATGTGGAAATAGGTTTCATGTGGAGCCTCAATTGATGTCCCTTAGACTGTCAGTATAAATAGAGATAAAGTCCAGGATTCCACAAGGTCATATAGCCTATCTATCGTTCCAGATTACAGTATTTTACAAGTCGTACCATGTTGATATCAGAGTTCTGTTCTTTTCATCAACCAGAGTTCTGTTCTTTTCAATGAGGTAGAAAAAAGGCCAGATTGTGTCATACTTGATTGCTCATGACTGCGTATGAGCGAGCTTCACCTGACTATATTTATGTATATATATATATAGTGTTAATGTTGACCCTAATATACATTTCCCCCTTGGTAAAGACAATAGAATTAAATTATCTGTTACTCTACACCAGTATTAAAATCAGTACTACGTCTGGCATGATCTTTTGAATATGGTCGCTGACAGACGTTCTGGATTATAATACTATTCATAAGAGATTTAGAAGTATAGGGTGTTGTTAGTCAGTGGCTGAGATATAAATACTGTACACCCTAGTCTTTAGGACACCTTACAGGTCATTCTGGTGGACGTTTAACACACGTGGCGTTTCTTTACACTGCTGATTGCTCAAAACTTAGCATAGTGTAGTGAAAAGTGCCCAATATTTTAATTGTGTCGATGTCGTGAAAAACCTATGGAGCTATAGAGCTGCTGAGTGTTGGTTTGGTTACTCCATGTCGCTATACTCACTGAAAGGAATCTAATTGTACAAGAGTGAGGCATTGGGGACTACCCTGGACATCAACTGTGTTGGTTCTGTGTGTTCGCAAGGAGTATATTGTGTTAGCTCTCTTGTTACCATGTCTGTGAGTAATTCTACTATAGGCAAGTTAGCAGGGCATCTAAAGCCCGTTGGAGTTAGAACCAGCGATATGCCTCCAGTGTTTACATTCACAGTTACGGATTGTAGTACTGGTGACAGTGTCTTCGACTCTCCCCCTCCTCCCAGGGGGCGGGTGAGGGCCCATTCTAACCCTCACCCTGAGTCACGGGATGGACAGATCCGTCAGGTTGGTGGCCCCTTTTTCTTCAGTTTTCATTAAGTTTGCCATTTGTTTTTCCTTTTCAATAAATATTTTGATCTAAAAATAAATTTATATGACTGAAAATGCAATAAGCTGTTTTCCCTTTTAATGATTGATGATCATCACTAGAAGCTTTACAAAGAATGATAATATTGAAAAGTTGATAATTAAACTGAAGAAATGCAATCTCAGTAATGATGACAGAGAAAAAAGGTAGAAACAAGACAGGAGATGGCGTTAGTTAGTGAAAGGCATTAACTAAAGTAAACATGTAAATAATTTGTAGGTTAGGTATGCCTAGATAATCTGTTGTAGACCACAGCTCTGCAAGAGTAACTTAACATTGAAGATCTTAATGTAAACTTCATACAGCAGTTGTTATGTCAACTGGAATCAATACATGTAGAATGATTTTAAGGGGTATGTGATCAGGAACACATCACGTTTACCTCGTTTAGAGATAATATTAATTCTGAAATGTTGTTTAGCGAACAACCATCACCTATATCTTGTGTAATGAGCATTATTCACATAGATCAACATATAAAGCCTTCATCTTAATTGCCAAGTGCATTAAGTACACATCGGAATGTTGGTTCAGCTTACTGACACCATCTTGTTTTCGCCAATTTTGGGAATGATTTAAACCTAAAAACAGTACAAGATTTAACTTTGGATGAACAAATCAAATTTTGATTCAATGATACTTGATCCCTCCCCCCTAACAAACAAAAAGAAAGAAAGAGTTTGATCTAGTAATGAGAATTTTGGGTTTAAATCTGAACTTAAAATTTCATTAAGCTGATCATGCTTCTGATTATGTGGTTGAGGAGCTATGTCTTTGTGGCTGGTTAGTTTACAACAAGAGGTCACTCTGTATTTACCAACTTTGTAGCTTTTGAATATGAAGTGGATACAGTCTTAACTGATGGAGACAGTGATAGTGTAAATAGCATGGAGTCATCATTATTTGCTGTTTCTGAGAAACTAGTTGTGAAGATTATGTATTTTTGGCTGGAAAGATCACCAGTCCTGATCTGTTATGATTGTTAAATCCTGGTCTCATTAATATGTGAAGGAAGTGAGACATTTTAGTTACAAATTCAGAGATTTAGATAATGGAACTGTTTGGTTTATGGGTAAAAATATTGACTGATTTACTTTGTCCATTAATTTATAGATCTGTAAACAAGTAGGAATAGTATTAACAACCGTATGTAGTAAACAAAACCTCATACATGATCTGGCTGTTTCCTTAGGCGATATGGATTGTTGTTTATTTCATCATGTTTATATCAACTGTCAAGCTTTATGAACAATATTCTTATCTTATTATTTAAAGTTAATAGATGTTCTGATAAACATAATTTCAGAAATGAAAACATCAATTTTATACCAGGATGAAGGTGAGAAGAGTAAGAATAAGCAGAAGTAAACATTAACACATGTTGATAATGAGTACTTGAGATGTTCAAGTATAGATTACAAATACTTTAATTTTAACTCAAGCTTAGAACCTGTGGTTGATTGGAGTCAGCCCGGTTACTTCATACATGTTACTGGGTAACTAGTTAACAAGAGTGATAAGTTTTGCTAAAGATGAGAACTGCCTCAAGGTCATTGTGTCCTTGGAGTTTTTAGTGGGCTATTTTCTTTAGGCAAAACACACATTGCTATCTCCTAGTGAGTAGTAGGAAATATGATGGAAAATCGTGGCTGTTTTGAACCAACATTCTTTCACACCATCACTTGGCATCAGTTTAAAGCTTTTACTTATACTCTCGATCACACAATAGTACATTTGAACCTTTTCCCAGTAAGGAACAGTTTGTTTCATAAATTGATATTCCTGATTGGAATGATTTTAATGCCATTAAGCAACCCCAGTTTTATCTAAGATCTTTTAGCTTGGTAACCTGCTGTTGAAATCTCTTCATCAAATTACCTACATTATGTTTTGTACTTATGACAGAGGTTACATTATGTTTTTCATTATTTCATAAGTTTTACTGATAAACGTTTTCTTGAAAGACCAATGTTGTTTGTCTGTTAGGATTGTCTTGGTCATGTTTTTGAACTTTCAAATGTTTTAACCCGTTTGGAACTTTTGACATAGTCTCAGCTGCTCTTAACTTCATGCCAAACATGTTTCTTTGGAATTTAATGTTAATCATTTCAAAAAAGAAATGCTCTATTTTGAAAACTTCTAAAAAATTTTATTCCTTTCCAAAAAAAAAAAAAAAAATTGATAATGAAATCTTAATGTTAACAAGAAGAAAGGCTCTATTGAAAAAAACTTATCATTTTGATAAAAGAAATGGCTTGATCATATTTATCAGGATGATTTAGATGGTATGAAGTATCAGGCCTTGTAAAATATATTTAACGGGGCGTGAATCAGGTCCATGGGGAACATGTCAGGAATGTTATGAATGGGAATTGGTTAATTATGAATTAAGTATTTTTAGGGTAGATAGTAAACTAAGATGGCCACCATAAAACTTGTGATTTACCACCACCAGTAAAGTTCCGACTTGACGATTGCAAGAAAGCCATATAATATAATGATTTGTGATGTATGGTCATATTGTGTTGTGATTGGCTGATTCTATGTTAGTTTAATAAGGTTTTGATTGGTGGAATCAAACTTAGAAGGTTTAATTGGCTGAGATATTTACACCAGAATTTAAAATTTTCTTTCGTCATTCACTACTTGTCGTAATTTGTGTTTGGCAGAATAAAAAATTCCAGGATGCCTATTACAAATGGTCTAAATTGACAGCATGTTTGTCTTGATTTTATGTATAATTTGGATGGTGAATAAAAACAGGTGAGTTAGAAAGTTTAGTTTCAGTGCTATATATTCTGGCTACACAGCTGCATAATATCAATCATTCCATTACGCTGAAACAGTCATCTGTCACACAGTGTTGTAACTGTAACATACCATGCAGTTCATGCTTCATGTGGGGTTATATTATAACACATCTAATCTCCTTCCTAAAGGACACCGTCAATGTCAAACTGCTCGTTTTTACAAATCTTCTCACTAGGACATGTGTGTTGAAGCTTTAATTTATTATTGTTTATTTTGGTCAGGCAGAAATTAAGGATGTGCTAATTTCCTTACGATGAATCTCAATCATTTCCATAAAATGTTTAAAACTAAGTTTGTAAAAGTTTTAGATATTATGATTCAATATGATGATAACGTGTATGTGAACTATGAGAATTCTTTTTATAGAAGATCAGAAACTTAGTTCAAGCCCAAACCCCAGACAATATAGCATATGAACCTCTTCATTTGTAACTGATCCTTTAAGTAGAAATTCTACACTATGTTGACTTGTATAGATGTTTTTTATGAGTGGTATTTAGGGATCATTGTACTTCATTCATGAATGTAAAATTATATGCAACAATGCCTAACTTATGGATGCTGATATCATATTGAAGATGAAGGTTATAACTCAAATAATATACAGAATATTTATGAAATAACAAATATGGTATTCAAGGGAGACTACTATAACATCATAGATCATTGGTGTAATGCTGTATTTGTATGGCCAGTTGGACCAGGGTTGTTTGCTAATGAATTAAGGGTGGATCTACTGATGTTAATTTGCTTGCTGACAAGTTTTGTCCAAGCCTTTTAAATCCTGTGTTGGAATATGCAATGATGCCCTCTTTATGCCTGAAATACATATAAAGTATTGTTGTACAGTGTAAGGGAGTTAACTCACCTATTACAGGGATAATGAATGTGTAAGGGAGATATCTGTCACAAATCACATGTATAATCGTATTGTAGATAATTGCCACCAGTCAATGGTATAATGTGTAAGGGAGATAACTCACACATCACAGGTATAATGTGTAAGGGAGTTAACTATCACACATCACAGGTATAATGTGTAAGGGTGGTAACTATCACACATCACATGTATAATGTGTAAGGGAGTTAACTCACACATTACAGGTATAAAGTGTAAGGGAGATAACTCACACATCACAGGTATAATGTGTAAGGGTGGTAACTATCACACATCACAGGTATAATGTGTAAGGATGTTAACTATCACACATCACAGGTATAATGTGTAAGGGAGTTAACTCACACATCACAGGTATAATGTGTAAGGGTGGTAACTCACACATCACAGGTATAATGTGTAGGGATGGTAACTATCACACATCACAGGTATAATGTGTAAGGATGTTAACTATCACACATCACAGGTATAATGTGTAAGGGAGTTAACTCACACATCACAGGTATAATGTGTAAGGGTGGTAACTTTCACATCACAGGTATAATGTGTAGGGATGGTAACTATCACACATCACAGGTATAATGTGTAAGGATGTTAACGCACATATCACAGGTATAATGTGTAAGGGTGGTAACTATCACACATCACAGGTATAATGTGTAAGGGTGGTAATTATCACACATCACAGGTATAATGTGTAAAGGTGGTAACTGTCACACATCACAGGTATAATGTGTAAGGGTGGTAACTATCACACATCACAGGTATAATGTGTAAGGATGGTAACTATCACACATCACAGGTATAAAGTGTAAGGGAGATAACTCACACATCACAGGTATAATGTGTGAGGTTGGTAACTATCACACATCACAGGTATAATGTGTGAGGATGGTAACTATCACACATCACAGGTATAATGTGTAAGGATGTTAACTATCACACATCACAGGTATAATGTGTAAGGGTGGTAACTTTCACATCACAGGTATAATGTGTAGGGATGGTAACTATCACACATCACAGGTATAATGTGTAAGGATGTTAACGCACATATCACAGGTATAATGTGTAATGGTGGTAACTATCACACATCACAGGTATAATGTGTAAGGGAGTTAACTCACATATCACAGGTATAATGTGTAAGGGTGGTAACTATCACACATCACAGGTATAATGTGTAAGGGTGGTAACTATCACACATCACAGGTATAATGTGTAAGGGAGATAACTCACACATCACAAGTATAATGTGTATGGGTGGTAACTATCACACATCACAGGTATAATGTGTAAGGGTGGTAATTATCACACATCACAGGTATAATGTGTAAAGGTGGTAACTGTCACACATCACAGGTATAATGTGTAAGGGTGGTAACTATCACACATCACAGGTATAATGTTTAAGGATGGTAACTATCACACATCACAGGTATAAAGTGTAAGGGAGATAACTCACACATCACAGGTATAATGTGTGAGGTTGGTAACTATCACACATCACAGGTATAATGTGTGAGGATGGTAACTATCACACATCACAGGTATAATGTGTAAGGATGTTAACTATCACACATCACAGGTATAATGTGTAAGGGAGTTAACTCACACATCACAGGTATAATGTGTAAGGGTGGTAACTCACACATCACAGGTATAATGTGTAGGGATGGTAACTATCACACATCACAGGTATAATATGTAAGGGAGTTAACTCACATATCACAGGTATAATGTGTAAGGGTGGTAACTATCACACATCACAGGTATAATGTGTAAGGGAGTTAACTCACATATCACAGGTATAATATGTAAGGGAGTTAACTCACATATCACAGGTATAATGTGTAAGGGTGGTAACTATCACACATCACAGGTATAATGTGTAAGGGAGTTAACTCACATATCACAGGTATAATGTGTAAGGGTGGTAACTATCACACATCACAGGTATAATGTGTAAGGGTGGTAACTATCACACATCACAGGTATAATGTGTAAGGGAGATAACTCACACATCACAGGTATAATGTGTATGGGTGGTAACTATCACACATCACAGGTATAATGTGTAAGGGTGGTAATTATCACACATCACAGGTATAATGTGTAAGGTTGGTAACTATCACACATCACAGGTATAATGTGTAATGGTGGTAACTATCACACATCACAGGTATAATGTGTAAGGGAGTTAACTCACATATCACAGGTATAATGTGTAAGGGTGGTAACTATCACACATCACAGGTATAATGTGTAAGGGTGGTAACTATCACACATCACAGGTATAATGTGTAAGGGAGATAACTCACACATCACAAGTGTAATGTGTATGGGTGGTAACTATCACACATCACAGGTATAATGTGTAAGGGTGGTAATTATCACACATCACAGGTATAATGTGTAAAGGTGGTAACTGTCACACATCACAGGTATAATGTGTAAGGGTGGTAACTATCACACATCACAGGTATAATGTTTAAGGATGGTAACTATCACACATCACAGGTATAAAGTGTAAGGGAGATAACTCACACATCACAGGTATAATGTGTGAGGTTGGTAACTATCACACATCACAGGTATAATGTGTGAGGATGGTAACTATCACACATCACAGGTATAATGTGTAAGGATGTTAACTATCACACATCACAGGTATAATGTGTAAGGGAGTTAACTCACACATCACAGGTATAATGTGTAAGGGTGGTAACTCACACATCACAGGTATAATGTGTAGGGATGGTAACTATCACACATCACAGGTATAATGTGTAAGGGAGTTAACTCACATATCACAGGTATAATGTGTAAGGGTGGTAACTATCACACATCACAGGTATAATGTGTAAGGGAGTTAACTCACATATCACAGGTATAATGTGTAAGGGTGGTAACTATCACACATCACAGGTATAATGTGTAAGGGTGGTAACTATCACACATCACAGGTATAATATGTAAGGGAGATAACTCACACATCACAGGTATAATGTGTAAGGGAGATAACTATCACACATCACAGGTATAATGTGTAAGGGTGGTAACTATCACACATCACAGGTATAATGTGTAAAGTTGGTAACTGTCACACATCACAGGTATAATGTGTAAGGGTGGTAACTATCACACATCACAGGTATAATGAGTAAGGGTGGTAACTCTCACACATCACAGGTATAATGTGTAAGGGAGATAACTCACACATCACAGGTATAATGTGTAAGGGTGGTAACTATCACACATCACAGGTATAATGTGTAAGGGTGGTAACTTTCACACATCACCGGTATAATGTGTAAGGGTGGTAACTATCACACATCACAGGTATAATGAGTAAGGGTGGTAACTGTCACACATCACAGGTATAATGTGTAAGGGAGATAACTCACACATCACAGGTACAATGTGTAAGGGTGGTAACTATCACACATCACAGGTGTAATGTGTAAGGATGGTAAATATCACACATCACAGGTATAATGTGTAAGGGAGATAACTCACACAACTTCTCAAGAAATTAAAAGAATGGCCTATTTAAGGGAGGACAAGTCCCAGGTGTAGCGAGTGTATTTCATTAGTGTGTTACTGTGTAAACACAGATAAAATTGTGGATTGTTATCTATAACCAACTGTTATAAGTAAGGGTGCTACAGATTAGCACAGATCTTTTTATCTTTAACACTCCAGTGAAGCATTAACTCTATTTAAAGGAGATGTTAACAAAATAACATTGAAGTTACACTCTCTGCCTTCAATTCTTATAAAGAAATAAAAAAAATAAACAATGAATTACCATATTTAGATTTGTATATAATCTGGACAAGTGAAATGTATTTATAGATTGATCACAAAAGAGCCATTATTGGTTCCTGTAATAAAATATTATCCTGTTTTATTGTTGTGCCGATCTTGCTTGTGATTTTATGACAATGCAGTATCTTCATTCCTTTATGACAGGATCACAATCACAATTTCTGACTAATATTCTTGCCGGTTACATATAAATGTCTTTTAGAAAATCTGTTTTAATTATGTATCATAAAGATCATTTCTTAATGGCTTTGTATAGCATCAAATTGGTTGGTTGGTGAACAGGTTTTCCGTCTCCTTGACTCCTCCTGTGTTCGAGTATCATCTCACCAACAAACGTCAGTGATCTGGGGATGTGCAAATGAAATTCAGCACCCCTGGCTAAATGGATGCTTTTCTAAAAGAAAACTTTGTGGTGAATTAAGATTGTTTTTCTCAGCTGAGTTAGTAGCAGTATTACAGTACTAAGTATATGATCAGGGTAAGGATCTAACCTTTAAAGGGCTCTCTTGGGTAAGGACATATCTTTTAGAGTGCAATACATCTTATTACTTCTGTCACTGGGAGTGTGCTGCATCACATTTTTCATTTTTATCACCAAGTCTGTTAACCACCTAGCCACCAGGAGTGAAGGGTCTTCTACCATTCCAAACCCCTCCCCCCTCCTTTTTTTGTGATGTTGTACTGTTGTATCTAAAAGTGGATGTGGTATTACTGTTCCAGACAATGACTACATCATAGATCTGGATGTATGCGTGATACTTTTATATTGTTACAACAAAGTGATTACTTGTAGGGAAGCTCATGATTTACTCTAAATTTGATGAAAGTGGCAAATATTTGCAATAATATTTAAAACATAGAGTTCAACCTTGACCCAGTTTTGAGACGTGTATACCACTTTATTGAGTGAGGTAAAAGTAAACCTTAACAAGCTACCTGCCTAGATTGTAATGATGCAGCTCTAGTGTATATATTGGCATTATTTTCCTTGTGAAACAAGCCCATATATGGTCTTATTGCCTTTTACTTTTGAACAGCATCTATTGACGAAGGTCATTGTTGTAGGATATTGTAAAATCATCAGACTCAATATATGTGACTTTTCAGAAAATTACTTCTTTGTGGATACTTAATTTTTTGTATATATATTGCTAAATAAATCTTTCTTAACTAATTTCGATAGTTTGTGGACATATTAATTCATGGGTTAGAAGTACCCATGAAATTAACAAAAAATAATTTGAAACCTCTTAAATATTAATTCTTTTTACGGAGAACAATTGAGAATATAAAAACCCTAGGCCCAGAACAATAATGGTCAGTTACTACTGACAAAGTAGGAATTTCATAATTATATGGACCAGGGTCGGCCAACTGACTAAGGGTACTGAGATAGTGAAAATTTATATCTACATATAACATGGACATTGGTCAGTCAAGTGACCAGAGCTTCTGAGATAGTGAAAATTTATATCTATATATAACATGGAAAATGGCCATGGCTACTGAGATGGTGAAATATATACCGCATATTCTGCGTTAAACTGCACCGATGTGTAAACTGCAGTACTAATTTTTAACATTTCCCCCATTTGATCCACATATGAGCCGTACTGGAATATAAGCTGCACCCTTTCTACAAAGTGGTTACTGTTATGTTGACCAAAGTTTGTTGATATAATGGACAACATGAGGCAATTGATAAAGATTGTCAGTGAAACATTTAAATAGTAATGCAAATGAATTATACACCGATAATCTTCTACTTTATTGATGTGTTTCAAAAATGTAGATCACACAGTTCAAAAGTGCATATGATATACACCTCAACAAAATGGCTGTTCCAAAATCAAGTAATGGTCTTGAACCGATGTCCAGATGATATGTTTCATTTTTTCATTCTGCCCATTTTTTCTCACCCACATTTAAGCCGCACTGGTATATAAGGTGCATGCCCGACTGCAGAGGAAAAAATGCTGCAGCTTATAATCAGGAAAATATATACAGTATGTATATAACGTGGGCAATGGTCAGTCAAGTGACCAGGGATCTTGAGATGTTGGAAACCTGATATATATATTTGTAATAAGAAGGAGTAATATAAAACACTCTGCCTGTTTGGGTTCGAACTAGAACCTTTTGGTCTCCAACCGGACACTCTACTGCTTGACTCAAGGGGAAATTCCAACCAGCCAAGGCTAGTAAGGTGACCTGTACTCTCAACCTCTACATATTAAACATGGACATTGGTTAGTCAAGTGAGTAGGTATCTTGAGATTGTGAAAACCTGATATTGATATGTAACATTGTTTGTCAAGTGACTAGGGCTATACTGAGCTGGTGAAAACCTGATATATATACTTATATATATGTATTACATGTACAATGGTCAGTCAATTGACCAGGGCTATACTGAGCTGGTGAAAACCTATATATATATTTATATATACGTATTACAATGGTCAGTCCAGTGACCAGGGCTAGTGTATAACATCCAACAATGGTCAGTCAGTTGGTCTGGGCTGCCAATTAACTGTTGTATATACACTAGGGTGTTGGCATCTTGTGCTAATTAACTTACTTATTAAAGAGTTCATTGGGAATCAACATCAAGTTCCTATCACCTTGCAGCACGTTTGTGTCTGATACATGCATCTGATAGTTATCCCTCTCACCAGTCATCAGCATACTTTCCTTCCCCATTACACCTAAGACATGTTTCTAGTGTGTAGGTATAGTGTAAACAGCTAAACCTCACATAGAATTTATGTCCGTTATATTTTTGTGCCTGTAATTAAGAAATGTACAATACAAATTTAAGGGTGTATGGTGGCTTGTTATGATAATTGTATCTCTACCTAAAAGAGTTCCTATTTAAAGAAAAAATATATAACTTAATATAGTTATTTGGTCTATGATTGGATAATATTTGACAACATAGCTAATGTAAATATAAGTCACATTATATGGTAATAAACATTTTAAGGGAGATAACTCTGTTCTAAGGCTGTTGATCCTAAAGTGAAATAACACTTAAGTATATCACTTGTATGGTTGAAACCAAAATAGGAAATGAAAGTTGATGTTGATAATCTTTCTTTAATTTAGTTTGATATCTAAATGGCACTGATCATCTTCAACAATCTGAAGATATTATTCTAATTATCACAGATTTATAAAACAAAAAGCTTGAAGCTAAAAGATTCTCATTTCTGTTTTTTTCATTTAATTTCAACTTTCCAGGCATCTACCTTTTACTGTAATTATTGAATCAAAGACTGTGTAGTTATAGTGAAAATGTTACCAATGTATTATATTGATTTTAGTATATCTATGTTTTTGGCTGTAGTATTCGGTCGAGGAATATCATCCAGGCTATAACTGTAGACACGTGGAAGTATTGATTTCTATTGTAGTCTTCTCCTTCTGCTCCCCATTTGGTCTGTCCATCATCATTCACAATGATAAAAGTCATTATCAATATCACCATTTATATATATATATAATATACCATATCAGCCCTTTGCTGTTATCTTTCTATTTTTCTTCCTGTCCACAGACTTTTAAAAAAAAAAAAAAAAAAATTGTTTGTGCTAACATCTTGGAATCTTTTCAGTTAAAGAATCCAGAGTTTATAAGTGGAATCATAATCTCCTTTAAAATCAACATTTTAGAAGAAAGAAAAAAAAAACAGCTTAATTTGCATCCTGCAAACAGTCTTTTGTAGAAATGATCAGATTTTGATAAAGCTCTGTCATTTCCTTACAGATTATAAAGGAGGTTTCTGCTTCACCATCAAAGTTTTTGGTTATAAACTAAGGGATATGTCATTGATAAGATCTACAGATGTAAATGTACACTGTATTGATCTGTAGATCTGATGTTTTATCGATACTTTGGTTAGAGAAGACTGAAAATTATTGTGATAAAATAAATTTTATGTAACATCAGGTGCTGTTAAATGGGAACTTTTTTAAGTGCTAGTGACGAAGGACATCAGCACATCACTTTATAATTATTGTACAGATGGTACTGATATTTGGTATTCAGTTCCCAGTCGTATTTACATATCGTTTGCTGGATTTGGATTAAAGGATTTGTGATAAAAACAAAACTCTTCTTTTATATACATATACTGGAGTCAGATTTTTTTGTGCGATAAAAGGTCAAGAATTTGGTGCAAGTGTTGAAAGACATCACTGTATAATTACTGTGTTGATTATTGGAATCAGTTGATAACAAGAGACAATATATAAATACATCAATACGTTTTTATTTATCATTGGGCAACATTTACTGTTTATAACCGCTCTTGTTAGCTAACCTGCTCCAAGGCCAAGAGATCTTACTCCAACATTTGCATTAGTCATCTGTCCAGTTTTTATTGTTCCTTTTAAATGACTTTTTATTAATTAACAAGAAGTCTAGAGTCATGCTGTTTGAGTAGCAGGTTGGGTGTGAAGTGCTGCTATTTTGTTCAAGTGAATGTCAGTCTTGCCAACCTTTCTGCTCTCTCTCTTAAAATAAGGGTGAAAGGGTCAAATCAAGGATCATGTGTGTAACAATACTTTTTTTGCGTCATTTTACGAAATTTTTCCACTAAAACAGGGAGTATAAAACATTTACACAAATGAATAAACATTTGAATAATTACATATATTACTTTATTAATTATATCTTTATTGTATCACAATTTTCTTCACAATTCTTAAAGTTGTAACTTGCAGCTTTGCCTGCTAATAACTCAGTGAATGGTTCATTATCAAAGAACATACAGACATGTCATTTTTTAGCTCTAATCTCTAAGCCTCCCTTCTTCTATCTATATTGCATGTCTCATTCTCTCATAGTAACAAATAGCAGTGGTGTGCATCTTTTTATTTAGAAGAAAAAGAAATCCAAGTCTGTTATAGCATATAAGAAACCTATCAAGAGTAACACTTATCTTTGTTCTACTATACACATGGTTCTTATCAAATTCCAAAAATGATCATGAAATTTGTTTTTCAAAAAGCACTGAAACCTAAGATAAAATTTTATGGATATTTCTCGTTAGAAATGTATAAAATGTTTTGTGAATATTGTCTTTATTCACCAATAACTTGCTAATGGTATGTGGGTTGCCATTTTCTCACATGAACATGTGCAGCAACTTTTACACACTACGTATTGACACACAGTTCAGTATATCTTGGCCTAGTGTAATAAAGATTCTCATTGACTATAGATCAATTTTGATTTCCAAAATGTTTTTACATAAACTTGAATGTTTCTTACTTTGTTTGTGGGGCCAATTTCAGCAGCCTCCAGCAGCAATTGCTTATGATGGGAATTGTGTACATCTTTGAAACAAATATCTAAACTAAAAACTACCCTTCTTCTCCATGTCCAATATCCTTGTCTCATTCAATCAGACTCTTGATCAGGCTGAATGTAGATGTACAGACAACAAAAGTCTGGTTGAAGTAGACTGCTATGTTCAAGTGCCTTGCATTTGCTATGGGTAAATCTTGAGGTTTTCCAAGGCGAGTTGTCTGGAAGGAAAAAACTTTAAAAACGCAATGGGTCAAAGGATAGACTCTAGTGGCAGTATAAATAATGGGGTTGCCTGGGAATATAGGATGAGTTGGCACTGCTGAATATTCAAGAATTGCAGTTTAGGTTAAAGGGGTCAGACATGTTAAGGCATAAAACAACTTCTTCTAAATGGCCCAAGAAACCAATGGTAGTCGCAAAATTTGATTGTTAGCATGCTGTGATAAGGGACTATCAAGACTGTTCAAATGAATGACCTTGATCTTCCAAGGTCACAAGCATACTAAAACCTTAATTGAAAAAAATTGATGGCTGTTTCAGAACCAAAATGTCTAATATAGAGTCAAGTTGTATGGCTAGCAACATGCACGCAGTATGGTCAGATGAATGATCATGAACCACTTCTAAGGTCATAGGGGTCAAATATGTATCTATTCATGATGTAAATATTATACATAAAAAAATTCTGAAAAGTTTAAGAATCTTGTCAGGTTTATACTGTAAACCAACCTTTTTCACTTCTAATTTATTCATACTTGCAAATTTCATGAACAAACAAAATACTCAAACTTAATTGTCATAACTAAGACAGGTAGGAAAACAGTACAGTGTAGAATGGCATATTATGTTTGACAAAATTTAACCATTGTGAACTTGTTTTGATAAGAAAATCATGACAGATAGTAGCTGGGAAAATAAGTTAGTTTGCAATAATACTGTTCATGTTACATACTAAGAGTTGAGGTGTGAACTGGCATGAATAAGCATAGAATGACATTTCCCCCCCCCCCCCCCCCCAGTTTTATTAGGTCATCTGACCCCATGCTTCGTCCGTCGTCGTGCGCCGTGCGTAAACTTTTCATTCAAACGACTTCTTCTGAAATACTAGAAGGTCTAGGGGGCTAATATTTGGCACAGAGGATACTGGCATGGAGCTCTACCAAGTTTGTTCAAATGAATGACCTTGACCCACTTTAAAGGTCACAGGGGTCAAATATGTTAAAATCTTTAAACAACTTCTTCTCATTAACCAAAAGGCTCAGAGTGTAGATATTGGGCCTGTGACATGCTGGGATGAAGGACTACCAAGTTTGTTCAAATGAATGACCTTGACCCACTTTAAAGGTCACAGGGGTCAAATATGTTAAAATCTTTAAACAACTTCTTCTCAATAACCAAAAGGCTCAGATTGCTGATATTGTGCCTGTGGCATGCTGGGATGAAGGGCTATCAAGTTTGTTTAAATGAATGACCTTGAACAACTTTCAAGGTCACAGGGGTCAAATATGTCAAAATCTTTAAATAACTTCTTCTCAAATACTAGAAGGCCTAGGGGGCTAATACTTGGCCCATAGCATGCTGGCATGGAGCCCTACAAAGTTTGTTCAAATGAATGACCTTGGCCCACTTTCAAGGTCACAGGGGTCAAATATGTTAAAATATACAAAGGACTTCATCTCAATAAGCAAAAGTCTATGAGTGCCGATATTGGGTCTGTAGCATGCTGGGAGGAAAGGCTACCAAGTTTATTTAAATGAATGACCTTGAACAACTTTCAAGGTCGCAGGGGTCAAATATGTCAAAATCTTTAAATAACTTCTTCTCAAATACTAGAAGGCCTAGGGGGCTAATACTTGGCCCATAGCATGCTGGCATGGAGCCCTACAAAGTTTGTTCAAATGAATGACCTTGGCCCACTTTCAAGGTCACAGGGGTCAAATATGTTAAAATATACAAAGGACTTCATCTCAATAAGCAAAAGTCTATGAGTGCTGATATTGGGTCTGTAGCATGCTGGGAGGAAAGGCTACCAAGTTTATTCAAATGAATGACCTCAACCCACTTTCAAGGTCACAGGGGTCAAATATGTTAAAATATACAAACGACTTCTTCTCAACAAGCAAAAGTCCATGAGTGCTGATATTGGGCCTGTAAGATGCTTGGAGGAGAGGCTACCAAGTTTGTTCAAATGAATGACCTCAACCCACTTTCTAGGTTTGGCTTGCTTTTTGTCAGATGACCGTTAAGGCCCATGGGCCTCTTGTTTTTTTTTTTTTATCTTTTTTATTGTTACAGTTCTAAGGACATTTATGTTTCTGTTTAGATTTAACTGTGATTGTAGTGTATTATAACTATATAGTGTTGTATGTAACTTTATTATAGAATTGGTGCACTGTGATCCTGATCGGCTAAATCTACTAGTATACTTACTGGAATTATTATAACCTGATCAAGTTCTTAACTCAGATTTATTCAGTATTAAAAAGGTACCTGCTAATGTCACTACCGAGGTGTATTTGCTGACTGAGTAGAAATGCTAATAATTACTTTATCAGTAATAAGCCTACGTTAAGTTGGTAGTAATATGTTAGCATTTAGCAGGATAAATACGGTATTTGGTGGAGGTGAAGAACAGGATATTTAATAGGTGAAATATGGTTACTTGGATGTAGAGATGAATATGCTACAACAGTTGTCTCACAGAATTACTCCTGTGAAATAAATATGGATCACTCTGTCATCAAATTTTTTCTGTACTCCGTTCATATTTTACGGTCGCTACAGGAAGTGCAGACTTTCTGGTCCTTTGCACAATACAGTTATCTCTAGTGCTTGATTCAATAAAAGAATGATTTCAACTGTGTAGTGGTTATGATATCAGTTTGTTGACATTTAGTTGGTGCAGTCTATCATATGGAAACATTTTTCATGGAATATTTGCTCGGAAATATGATCCAATCATTCAGTAAAATGATGACAAGTATTTTCATAAGGTTCACAAGTATTTCTGTTTTATTTTGACAATAAACTGTACTCAGTTTGATATATTTGATTAATAGTTCAATTTTGTTTTACTTCTCAAAATTACCTCAAAATTTGAAAGTAGAATCTGAGTCCTCCATTTTATTGTCATTGTAAACAACCTGGCATAATCCAGCTGATTTCCAAGTATCTTATTGTTTTGCTAAATGAATACACTTGAAAGACATGAAGATAATCATAATTCAATGTTTAATGCTTATTATCTGTTAGATAAACAGTTGGTCAGTCATTTTCTACATACGATCATGTCTGACTGGTGAGTGACACAAACATGTTTCGTAATGTCTCTTAGATGTCACAAAGGAAAGAATTTGGCATGTTAACTTCGACATCTCTATACGTCATAGAGGATACAGGAGCTCTTTTTTGTGTGTGACATTATTCTTAAGAAGTCATGAGTATGCAAAGAGTCCATCTTACTACTGTCATAAATGCAATATTAACATAATCACAGTTGTCGCTGTGTTGCTTAAACTGGATTTTGTCATGATGTGCCTTTAATTGATAAAAATAAGATGTCAGGCTTTGAATCTTCAGTACTCCCTTAGACTGTGAATCTTCAGCACCCCTTTAGACTGTGAATCTTCAGCACCCCTTTAGACTGTGAATCTTCAGTACCCCTTTAGGCTGTGAATCTTCAGCACCCTCTTAGACTGTGAATCTTCAGCACCCTCTTAGACTGTGAATCTTCAGCACCCCCTTAGACTGTGAATCTTCAGCACCCCCTTAGGCTGTGAATCTTCAGTACCCCTTTAGGCTGTGAATCTTCAGCACCCTCTTAGACTGTGAATCTTCAGCACCCCCTTAGACTGTGAATCTTCAGCACCCCCTTAGGCTGTGAATCTTCAGCACCCCCTTAGGCTGTGAATCTTCAGCACCCCCTTAGACTGTGAATCTTCAGCACCCCCTTAGGCTGTGAATCTTCAGCACCCCCTTAGGCTGTGAATCTTCAGCACCCCCTTAGGCTGTGAATCTTCAGCACCCCCTTAGGCTGTGAATCTTCAGCACCCCCTTAGGCTGTGAATCTTCAGCACCCCCTTAGACTGTGAATCTTCAGCACCCCCTTAGACTGTGAATCTTCAGCACCCCCTTAGGCTGACTCTTGTCAGCAGTTCTAATGGGACAAGGTAGCTAAGATCAGTCACATGAGAATGAATTTAAATCACATGTACATTGGCATAAACTTTGTTTATTTTCTAGGTTCACAGTTTTCTGCTTGAGAAAAGTTTGTTGTTTATATTTTTAAAATAATATTTCTTTTATTTTTTTTTGTTGGTCAAAGAAAATAAATAATTTGTTGTCTGTAATATACTTTGATGGTAGGAGGAAGTTTTCCTGACAAATGATTATGATATATACAAGCAATTAATGTCAGCTGTATTGACGTACTGTTAATGTAATATATAAAACAAACCTATACACACATTTCCTCTTGTGTTAATTAAGTCATAAGTATAAATTTTGTGTAAGGTGTTTCATTATAAAGAGATATTATTCACGATTTCATATCAGCTGGAATAGTGTGATGTGATTACCAATGAAAAGTTATGTTGACCATCCAATAGAAAAAAACAGTGGTGACAGAATCTTTTCTAACGATAAAGATTGATTTCCATTGACAAACTGGTTGCTAGCCATTGGATGTAGATATATTCATTTGTATTCACACTTGTATAAAGATTGGTATGTTCTGTCTAACAATATATACATGACATTCAGCAGGAAACCCCAGGATATCCTTGAATTATTAACCTCATCAAAAGACTATTATTGTGTGATATGATAATGATCATGTTCTTGCCATAGACCTTTTTATCTATGATTTGTCTGTCTCTTGTCTTGTTGTCTGTCTCTCTCTGTCTTTGTGTCGCCATGTCCTTTACTGTGTCTCAGATCTGTGTCTCTATCATTATCTCTGTACATGTCCCTGTATCTGTGTTTCTATCTTTATCTCTGTGTCATCTCTGTTTGTCTCTTTGTCACTTCTGTCTGTCTCTTTGTTTCTATGTGTCATCTCTGTTTGTCTCCGTGTTTCTATCTTTGTCTGTGTGCCATCTCTGTTTGTCTCTATGTTTCTATCTTTGTCTGTGTGTCATCTCTGTGTCTGTCTGTATCTCGGTGTCTGTGTCTGCCTCTGTGTCTTTGTCTGTATCTTTGTGTCTCTGTTAATTTCTTTGTCTGTATGTTCGTGTGTGTATGTGACTCTCTGTCTTTCTGTATCTGTCTCTCTGTTTATTTCTTTATCTGTGTGTGGGTGTGGGTGTGAGTGTGTGACTCTCTGCCTTTCTGTATATGTGTCTGTGTCTCCGTTTCTATCTCTGTGTCTCTGTTTATTTTTTTATCTGTGGTTGTGTGACTGCTTTTCTGTATCTCTCCCTGTGTCTCTGTTTCTGTGTCTCTCTCTCACTTTCTCTCTCTCTCCTCTCTCTCTCTCAATGATTTTGATGGAGGATATTGAAGTGTCCTGCTCCACCCTTCTGTCTGAGCATTGTGTTAGGATGAGAATTTGTGCTACATGGTTAAAACTGGTATCACTGATACAGCTCAAGTTTTTTTCAAAGAATTTTGGCGCCATTGCTCAGTATAATCATTTGCAAATTACCAAATGTAATGTGTCCGAAAATGAGTTCCCTGAGTAGAGTATTGTATAATGATTGTATTGTCACTAGTTATTTTTGTTCATCAGTTCTGAGGGAATTGATAACTCCCTCTACATTTTGTTGTGATGAACCATATTCAATGATTGAAACAGATTTAAAGTGCTTTTTGTGGCAACTTAATGATGTGTGTAGTAAGTGGTACTAAGTGGTACTAATAGTGTTTGTTCAGAAAAAGAACATTTTGGAAAATTTTCTTCAGTTTGGAAGCATGTATAAAGACATTTATTTAAGGAGAACATTATCATTTTGGAACACAGAGTTAGATATATGTAGTCCTGTTATCATAATTTAATTGGAACAGATTTTAAGAGCTTTGGTTTCCTTGGAAACTTCAAATGATATTGATGAAGTAGGATAATTACAAGATATTACTGAAATGAGATTTCAGCTATAGATATTTGTAACATTGACTTTGAGTACCAAATCTACTTGAGTTCTCTTGTATATGGCTATGAATGGCTTCAACATGTACTTTTGAAAATTACTTGAATATTGATGTGCATATTCCTGTGGACCTGTCTCTTTTTTATGTAGGTGTCAAACCTTTATAAAACATGTCGCTGTTGTGAGTTGTTGTAATATTGATAGAGGTACTGTGGTTTAGGTTTGCAAGTATTAATTAGATTTGGAGCACTTTACTGTCAAAACAAGATTTTTTATATACTAAAACATTGTATCATCTCATTCAGATATCTCTCTTTACAGCACATAGGGGGTGATTAATTGTATTAGTCTTGTCTGGCAGTGCAGGGTCTCCATATTTTTAGCTCGGATAACACTGTTATCTACAGCTTATGTGACGGTGAAACATCCATTGTTTTCTGGTGTCAACAGTATATCCATTCATCGTGATCATCAGATATTTGGTCTGTACATGTAGCTTGTTGATCAATAATTAGGTTGAAGATGAAGACCTCTATTTCTGCTATCATGCACACATCCCTAACCAGAAGTCTAGATTCTAGAGTTTCATTATCTTAATCAAACTATAGATAAGGAAGGCTATTTGAGGGGTTCTGCTTCAGCAGCTGATATGGCTTAAATCTTATTGTAACTTAAACCACAACTATCGGACTAAAAAGTGTTCTACAGAATGCAAACTGAAATGGTTGGAAATTAAATTTATTACAACAAACTGTTTCTTTACTAATAGGAATTGAAAGTTAGTTAAATCATTTGATATAAAATCTCATATCTATCTTCAAGGAGATATTGTGAGAAATTTGTCAAATTCATATTTTCTATTTTTACATTCACATGAAAAAGATTTTGATGGTAAGTATTCTGATATGACAATTTCCATCCATTATTCTGTTGTAAATTTTACTTTATCTTTCCTAATTTTCAACTGAACTCTTTCCATCCTGGTTGGATTTTTGTTAATAATATGTAACAGATCTTATCTTCTTGGCAATTTGATTGGTCGGCCATTGCAGTTCCCTATCTGTTTGTATTTTGATACACAAATATCTTGAAATCTATATCACTTTGGCCTCGAATGGGCATATATTATTGTTCCAAACCTTTGAATTAACATTTTTGTGTTCTTCTGATAGATTTTTATTTATCAGGTAATCGACTTGTTGTCCTGTGAATTGGCCCATTGTCTTTTATATATGTCACAAGTGTAATATAACCTGGAGCATTTTTCATTGGCTGTGCTAGTCAGATTACGACATCATAATATGGATAGTGATGTTTTTCATTTAAATGGGATTTTATGAAACTTGTCTTAAAGTTTTGATTTTTGCTTGCAAAGCGTCCTAAAAATCAAAACTTCCAAAATTTTGTTGCCTAAAATCTCATATAATTTTAACACTTTGCTATAAAAAGTGGACAGTGAAAACAACCGTTTCAGTTGGCTGGTCAAAGAAACTATCTGCAATATGCCACAGTTTCCCAGTACTTCACGGGGTAAAGGGGGACCACAGACTCTGGCATAGACAAAGTGTGAAACAAGGTCTAGTGAAATTAAATATAGAACATTATTACCACCATGTATACTTCTCTATAAGTTTTTTTTTGTACCATATTGTCACACCATTTTCTGTCCTTCTGTTTGATAGTAAATTAAAAATGTGGGTTGATTCCTTACAACCTTGTACACTATGTACATCAGTACATATAACCCTTCATACTGGTCATTTGACTACATTGTAATAGAAATGTCACACTCAAATCTTCGCTGCTTGTGTTACAAGAACTTCTCTTCTTTTTGACATTTAATAACCAACTTGAAGAAAATGTAAGGAGATAATTTCTGAGAATCTATGTGTATCATTAGATATTAGGGAATAAAAGTGCTAATTTTTTCCACAATAAAGACTGTTGGGTATTGCTAAAGGGCAATCCATGTTGTACAAGGAAAGTGCCCTAGAGTCTTCACTATGAAAATCAGCTTCAATGCTTCTGTGGTTTGGTTATTGATCCAGGAGTAAAATAAAAGCTTGATATTGGTGTGAACGAGGGCAACATTAAGTGTTAATTCAAATTTTGATGATCCTGATCTGATGATCGCTTCTCATTAGTTGTTACTTCCACTGTGGGAGATATAGAGATAGACAGGATTTAGGGTATTTAACTGCCAACAGGGGCAATAATGTGTTTTGGAAATGTCATCAGACTGGGTTAGGGTAAAAGTCACAGGAAGTGGGTTGACATGGAGAAGAACATGGAACCCATTACCTTGGTTACAAGAAGGCAGTGATAAATTACTGGCTCCAAATGGCAAGGAAGATTATAAAGCAGTACCTTGGCATTTGAGTGTTGGGTGTCAGAACTAAAATCAAGGTTGTAAATTAACTGTAATTTATGGAGCTTCCTTTGTTGAAATTCTGAATTTTTTATCATCAGTTATATCAATAAATCCAAGACCTGTTTGAGAAATGGCCTTTAAGATGCTGCCAGTATATCTTAAAAAATGGCAACTAAACATATGAACAAATGGATGGGACTGTAGGTAATCAGGTCAAGCTGAACTCATATCTATTTTTTTTTCTGTAGACAGTACAAAAGCAGACAATGAAGTAGTGTTTGTTTATTGTTCAATTAAACAGTTACAAGTATGGATGAACTAATTACCATATATAGACTTACGGCAAGATCAATAAAGCAGTGCAAATCATAACTATTTGGAATCAGACCAAATTAGATATCACAAGATTAATGCTTCACTTAACTTCAGTCAAAGCTGTCTATAAAGGCCACTTAAGGGAGTAGGGAAAAAGGCCTTTATACACAGTTGGTTTTTATATAGAGGTTCAATTTCAATGAACTGCATTACATAGAGAACCAAAACAAGTGGCCTTCATAGACAGGTGGCCTTTGTGTAAAGGTGGCTATTAAGACAGGTTGGACTGTTTGTTACATTCAAACTGTTGCAACACTCTTGGCATGCAAACAGCACTTAAAAGTTTTATGCATTTTCAAGTGAAGCTCTCACACTAGGTTTTGTATCTGGATCTAATTTGCTGTGTTTGATGTTTGTATAGCACAATTTAATGACTTTGATTTAACACTAGTTTCCACTCGAGTAGATGGCTGGCAGCAGTTTGGCATAGAATTGAATTTTGTGAATTTCTCGGATGTATATTACAACATCACATGTGTGAATGTCAGACTAAACTCATCATATCTTTTGATCTTTTGTCTTGAATAGGCTGAAAAAATTGATATATAGATAAAAAATGAATTGAAGATAACATACTAATGTGAAAAATTGTTGCTATTGGGTAAAAAATTGGAGTTTAGTGATACGGACAGGTGAGGGGAGTTATACTCCTGAAGAGTTGCACAAACATGGAATATTTTACCTGTATAAAGGTGTGATAAAAGGTTTAAATTGATGAAGAGGCAGATGTACTCTAGATTTTGAAAAAATACTCATTTATAGTCATATTTGATTTTAGATCTGGATTCAAATCCAGTATAGGCTTGTGCTTAATTGATACTTAAAATAAATGTTGGAGTTTAGGGTGTCATAAAAGTCAACCTGCATTTCTCGCACTTTAAAAAACCTAAAAAGTATTAAAAAAAACACCTAAAAAGCATTTCAAAAATCCAAGATATTCACTAGAGACATACTGTATTTCTAGATGCACCTCAATAAAAATCCCTAGCAGGCAATTTCACACTCTATGATGTTTGATTGACCTTTCAAGATGTTCACCAGAGACAATATACTGGATTTCTAGAGGAGCCTAATAACAAAAATCCTATGAAGCAATTTTTGTAATGAAAAAAAAAAAAACCGAAAAAACTGAAGTTAGGTTGACTTAGAGAACTGCAGTAATTTTGTTGAAATCAGTTATGTTTAATGCATGCAAGTACTTTGATACAGAAGCTGAGAAAGTGTTTTTATATTTATAGCAGTTTGGATCTTGACATTGCCCTAATTAGAAAGGCGTCCCGTACATCAGGACATTCAATAAGGAAACACAGAAGAAATTTCAATTCCATCAGCCAAATTTATTTGGCAAATTCTGGATTCTGTTATTATATATATATCGTTATGATGACCTTGACATTTTGACCTTCATACCAAGCATGTTATCCTAAGCCTAGACATGGTGTAGAGACCTTTGTTTGAACAACAGAGTAAATTACTAACCAACATTGGACAAATATTGGGCACAAAAATATATCAACCAACAGTTGAAAATAAAAGGAAAGGGAAGGGGGAGGGGGGTTATCAGAAAGTAAACAATTTCTGCAGAGAGTTGATGACATAAGTCTTTTGATTTTAATAAAAAAAAATCAATGTTTCATTGCTTGACTGAGATGAGTGAATAGCGTTCAAACCTATCAAAATATAGTTGACATGTGTTGTAAGCAAACATGGTGATGACAGACATTTGCATTAGGAAGATCAAAGCAGTAATCATCTCCTTCATTCAATAGTTCGCCCACATTCTGTTAATCAAGAACTTTCTGTACAAATGGAAATTCAATCTTCAATCCTACTCTTATTTTCAGATAATATGTTAATTTTTTCTTTTGTCATTCTGGCAGTGCTTGACTGCCATGCTGCTGTATATTGGGGTAGGAAATATCATTATTTTATTTTGAATACAATCTTTCCCTTCATTATGAGGCTATGTTGTAGAGTTTTTAACATTCATGACAAGAAATTTGTTTTCGTCATCCTAGAACTTCAGAGTTTGATGATAAATGTAATTATAGTGGGTTTGTTACAAGTGCCATTACAACCATTCGATGTTGTAAGATATATATAAAATCTTACATGAACTAATTTGCAAGGGCCTCTAGCAAACTTAAAATGGAAATTGTGACAACTTTTAGTAAATCATTAATAGAATAGAAACAAATTTAAGATTATATCATTTCTGGAATTATTTTTGTAAATATTACAGAAAACTGGTTTGCCTTGTTGTTTTGATTCTATACATATGGTCTTTAGTGTGACGATGTCATTATGCATTTGGCAAGTTAATAACTAGTCATTCATTGTCATATCGTGATGCCACACTAGGTCAATGTGACTTAGGTCAAGATATAGACAACACATGGTCAGTGTCTTAAAAATATAAGCTGTATTATGGCAAAAGGAAAAAAGAGAAAAGTGGTGAGACTCTTTTGTCTTTCTGTCAGCGAGCCACTTTTGTCTTTCTGTCGGTGAGCCACTTGTGTCTTTCTGTCTGCGAGCCACTTGTGTTTTTCTGTCGGCAAGATACTTTTGTCTTTCTGTCAACAAGATACTTTTGTCTTTCTTTTAGCGAGCCACTTTTGTCTTTCTTTTGGCGGGCCACTTTTGTCTTTCTGTCGGCGAGCCACTTGTGTCTTTCTGTCGGCAAGATACTTTTGTCTTTCTGTCAACAAGATACTTTTGTCTTTCTTTTAGCGAGCCACTTTTGTCTTTCTTTTGGCGAGCCACGTTTGTCTTTCTTTTGGCGAGCCACTTGTGTCTTTCTGTCTGCGAGCCACTTGTGTCTTTTTGTCAGCAAGATACTTTTGTCTTTCTTTTGGCGAGCCACTTTTGTCTTTCTTTTGGCGAGCCTCTTTTGTGTTTCTGTCGGCCAGCCCCTTTTGTCTTTCTTTCAGCAAGCCACTTTTGTCTTTCTGTTGGCGAGCCAAAATGCAGCCAACATTTTAAAACATTGACCAGGTGTTCCATTTATTCTAAGACATTTATCAAAAGTTCTGACCATTTAAACTTCATATTTTGTTTAATCTTTGTTTTCTTGACATTATGCCTGATGACAAAGGCCAAAATAATTTCTCTCCAGAAATAGTTCACAACTTTGACAGATATAATAGCAACTGAATTTTTAGAAATAAACTTTTGTTATAACAGATCAAATCACTTACTTAAACAGTGATTTATAATTTTTTGTCCCCAGAGATGGATGATAAGAGTGCATATGAGTTTGATTTATTGGTCAAAATCTGTCATCTGCCAGACTTACAGGACTTTAAAGTTCTTTAAATAGATAATGTACATATTTTTGCTTCAAACAACTTTGATTTTTAAAGCCAAATTTTATCCAAATTTTCTATATTTCTTTTTATCAATATGATTGTGGATAAGTTTGATATTGGTCCAAATCTGTCAACATTTGCATTTGCCATGGTTACAGGACTTTTAAATTCTTAAAAAGATAATTTCCTGTTTTCCATTATTTTTAATTGTGGGATTGCTGCACCTCCTCATCTAGATTTTTACTATTCATTTGAGTGCTTTGGATTTTCCTCATTCGCCTCGTAGGCTTCAAAATATAGACCCTTAGCATCACTGACGAGTCCTAGAAGGACAAAACAGTTGTATGATGTAGCATCACTGATGAGTCTTAGAAGGACAAAACAGTTGTATGATGTAGCATCAATGACGAGTCCTAGAAGGACAAACCAGTTGTATGATGTAGTTTAATCCATTGTTTGGTTCTACCTTATTTGTTCACTGACACCTCCAATGTATTGCGAAAATAGCTCAGTTGAATGTCCTTAAGCCCTCATGTCGGCTTATAGCCTTTATGAATAGTTCACTCTCATGGGCATAGCGTTTCTCAAACATTATTTCTTAATTTTCAAGTAACTCAGAAATTAATTCTTTGAAATGAAGGCAAATGCTAAACTGCAGCTGTTTTACGTCATTGGCAAATACAGTGAAAATAAATGCGGCAGGTGTATTTCAAAAATGGCGGTGCTAGTTGCAAGATAAACAAGAAAATGACATGGGTATATGCATTGAAGAACACAATAATTCTTCATTATTTTTCATCATGGTATGATTAGTCATGAAGCTGAAGGGAAAAAATGAAAAAAAGAAACAAAAACCAATATTGTATGTCCTGGCCTTGAAACTCTGCTACATTTTGTATAATGTGGATGGAGCTACATCTTGTATTCTGTGGATGGAGCTAGGACTTGTATTCTGTGGATGGAGCTAGGTCTTGTTCTCTGTGGATAGAGCTAGGTCTTGTATTCTGTGAATAGAGACACATTTTGTAAACTGTGGATGGAGCTTCATCTTGTATTCTGTGGATGGAGCTACATCTTGTATTCTGTGGATGAAGCTAGGTCTTGTATTCTGTGGATGGAGCTAGGTCTTGTTCTCTGTGGATGGAGCTAGGTCTTGTATTCTGTGGATGAAGCTAGGTCTTGTTCTCTGTGGATGGAGCTAGGTCTTGTATTCTGTGAATAGAGACACATTTTGTAAACTGTGGATGGAGCTACATCTTGTATTTTGTGGATAGAGCAACATCTTGTATTCTGTGGATGAAGCTAGGTCTTGTATTCTGTGGATGGAGCTAGGTCTTGTTCTCTGTGGATGGAGCTAGGTCTTGTATTCTGTGGATGGAGCTAGGTCTTGTTCTCTGTGGATGGAGCTAGGTCTTGTATTCTGTGGATGAAGCTAGGTCTTGTTCTCTGTGGATGGAGCTAGGTCTTGTATTCTGTGGATGAAGCTAGGTCTTGTTCTCTGTGGATGGAGCTAGGTCTTGTATTCTGTGGATGAAGCTAGGTCTTGTTCTCTGTGGATGGAGCTAGGTCTTGTATTCTGTGGATGAAGCTAGGTCTTGTTCTCTGTGGATGGAGCTAGGTCTTGTATTCTGTGGATAGAGACACATTTTGTAAACTGTGGATGGAACTTGCTTGTGCCCGAAATTCCTTGATATGTTAAAGAATCTATAAGAATTCAATTATAGCTCTCTCTTGGGAGTGGTGACTTGTGGGAATTGTTCAGTGGCTACAAAATTTCATATTTCTATTATAAAAATCAAATTAAAATGATGATAATTTCATTTGTATTGATGCACTACATTAAAAAGTTGTTAATATTGAATTAAGTAAGAACATTATAATGCTACATTTTAGAGAAATCTTCTGTTAATTACAGATAGCTAGGGGATGCGAGAAGGGCTTGCAGACATGTGGCACGACATAAAGTTGTTACCAAATATTGGTATTATCCTGTCTTTACTGTAAAATTATGCTACAGGTTTACCTTGTTTAGCTATATTTTACAATGCATTGATGTGTTTTGAAAATAAAACTTGAAATTTATATTGGTATGGAGGCTTTCTATGTACAATGTTTATCTCACGATAAACGCATGGCCAGTAATAAGCTAATATTAGTTCAGTGAAGTTATAAAACTGCTTTTTCATAGCCCTGTAAACGACCATTCCCAGATATTGAGTCAGAGGTAAGGTGTTGCCCCGTTGGTTTATTGAAGAGTAATTATGGTAACTGGTTTGTTTATACCATATTTATCACGCAGTTACCCTGTACTACATACTGTAGTCATATGACTTCAAATTCAAACGTCATATTTTATAAATTCTGCAACTTATGAAAAAAAGATATTGATGTATGCTTGATATATGTTACCCGATATTTTCTAGTTTTTCTAATTTTGGGAAAAACACGCTTTTTCAAATCTGTAAACAAATTTTGTTTTCACTATTTCTTGAGAAGTACTGGATGAATCTTTCTCAAATTGCCGATGTAAGTTCCCTTTGGTCCCAATTTGTGCCCTTTTTATTTCTGGACTAATAAAAAAACGAAATGGCTGACAAGATGAAGTTTGTTATCACTATTTCTTGAGAAATACTTGATGGATCTTTCTTATATTTCATATGTAGGTTTCTTTTAGTCGCTAGTTGTGCGTGTTTGATTTTGGACCTGATCAGAAATACAAAATGGCTGACAGATGGCCATCTTGGAGGTTGACTTTATAAGTTTGAAATACTTGATGGATCTCTCTCAGATTTTCTCAATGAAGTTTGTTGTTGCTATTTCTTGAGAAGTACTGAATGGATCTTTCTTAAACATTATATGTAGGTTCCCCTTGGAACCTATTTATGTCCATTTAAATTTTGGAATGATAAGAAAAACAAAATGGCCAACAGATTGCCATCTTAAATTTTGACTTTGAAAGTCTGTTATCACTATTTCTTGAGAATTTCATGTGAATGTTTCCTCTGATCCCTAGTTGTGCCTGCTTGAGTTTGGAACTAATCAGAAAAACAAAATGGCTGACAGGCAGCCATGTTAGATTTTGCCAAGTAAAGATTGTTATCCCTATTTCTTAAGAAGTGCTAAATGGATATTTCTCAAATTTCATATGTATGCTCTGCCTGTTTGGGACTGATCAGAAGAAACAAAATGGCTACCAGGTAATGATTATTATTTCTGCAAAAAATGTTCAAATGCCTTATCATTAACAACAAAACCATAGAAAAGAAGAGAATAGAAGGGAAAAGATCCAACTTTCCAAAGAGCAAATATAGATCTGACAATGGTGGGCACCAAGATCCCTCTGGGATATCTTGTTTAAAAAAGGGGAAGGTCTATTCTAGTTTAGTAACAGAGTGGTATGACAGGTCATTACTGTAAGAACACTTACTAGGCACCAGCTTAGAAATTAACCAGATAAGGAGAAAGTATTACTGTATTTACAGAGTAATATAATCCTACCCACATATATTGTGTCATTCTGTAAATTGTAATTTGATGCTTTTTTCATAATAAGCACACCACATGATTTTGTGTAAAACAGTGTTGGCCCTGGGTGTACTGTAGGATAAATGTGGTAAAGTTCTCCTGTGAAGTTTTGTGTTGTGATTTTGTGTAAAACATGAAGTGTTGGCCCCTGGGTGTACTGTAGGATAAATGTGGTAAAGTTCTCCTGTGAAGTTTTGTGTTGTGATTTTGTGTAAAACATGAAGTGTTGGCCCCTGGGTGTACTGTAGGATAAATGTGGTAAAGTTCTCCTGTGAAG
This sequence comes from Ylistrum balloti, assembly GCF_031769215.1. NCBI lineage: Eukaryota > Metazoa > Mollusca > Bivalvia > Pectinida > Pectinidae > Ylistrum > Ylistrum balloti. Next base: position 33,796 of record NW_026781877.1, on the reverse strand, counting down.
TTTTGTGTTGTGATTTTGTGTAAAACATGAAGTGTTGGCCCCTGGGTGTACTGTAGGATAAATGTGGTAAAGTTCTCCTGTGAAGTTTTGTGTTGTGATTTTGTGTAAAACAGTGTTGGCCCCTGGGTGTACTGTAGGATAAATGTGGTAAAGTTCTCCTGTGAAGTTTTGTGTTGTGATTTTGTGTAAAACATGAAGTGTTGGCCCCTGGGTGTACTGTAGGATAAATGTGGTAAAGTTCTCGGAGAAGTTTTGTAATATGATGGTTAAGATCATTGGCAAATGGACCAGTAAGATAATACTGGCCTCAAAGAAACAAACTTTTCATTTGTTTAAATGATTAAAACTAGGAGAAGGTAATGTGATCTGAAAGTGTGAGGTTTCCTTCAATATCTGTATCAGTCTGAGATTAAGGTAGTGTGTGATCCAGCTGGAATACACTGATAATATTGAAGGATGATATTGATTAGAGACTTCATTTCTGCTGTCATCGTTTGTTCTAGGTTTATTCTGGGACTGGGATTTCTTGAAGGTATTCTTCCGTAATCCTGAAAATAAAACTGTCAACTTGTGAACACAGAGATACGTATAGAAAAAAAAAAAAATATATATATGTTTGTGTGTATGGTAAAATTCTGTTGTTCATGCAGGAAATTAAAAAAAAAAGGGTTTCAGTTGGCATATGTATAAGTTAATGTAGATGAATTATAATTTAATTTAACATTATTTATTTGCCAACCTTTGAATAAGTGAAATCCTTTTGGATGAAGTAACAGGAGAATCAGCTTTTGTGTTATGATCATTCATGTTCTTCTCTTTGTAGTCCTACTCCTGGGATTCAAAAGTTCTAACACACAAAGACCATAATTATTTCCAATACTGGCAAAATGTTGCTGGTCCCAGCATGACCTTATGAATAGCTGCAATATTCTACAATACAGAGTTCTGTCAATAAAGACATTGCTTGTAGGGTGTGGTTACCAAACGTGACTGAGAAATCTCTAAGAAAATTGTTCAATACTTGTCTAAGGGTCATGGAGAAGGAAATTACAAATATGATTAGCATTCTGTGTGTCTTTAAATTGGGAATCTTGCTCATTCTATCATGTTTCTTCAGTAGTAAGTCCATGTCTTGTAATAAGCCCATCCATTAATGTTGCTGTAGAAATGCTTTAAAAAACCTATATTATTGTTCTTAAATTGTAACGAGCCTCCCCATTTTGAGTGTTAGGTTTTGTGTCGACCCCATGAGCTTTAGTTTGTGAGACATAATATCAAGGGATTGTTCTGAACAAAAAAAGGGAGTATTCCCTAAGTGGTATGTTTTCCTATTTCTCAAGTGGTTTATTTTCCGACATACCAAGTGGTATGTTTTACCAGGGACGTTCTGTATTACACGTCCCTGGTTTTACTGTTTCCTTAGTGGTATGTTTTCCTATTTCTCAAGTGGTTTATTTTCCGACATACCAAGTGGTATGTTTTACCAGGGACGTTCTGTATTACACGTCCCTGGTTTTACTGTTTCCTAAGTGGTATGTTTTACCAGGGACGTTCTGTATCATACGTCCCTGGTTTTACTGTTTCCTTAGTGGTATGTTTTCCTATTTCTCAAGTGGTTTATTTTCCGACATACCAAGTGGTATGTTTTACCAGGGATGTTCTGTATTATACGTCCCTGGTTTTACTGTTTTCTTAAGTGGTATGTTTTACCAGGGACGTTCTGTATCATACGTCCCTGGTTTTACTGTTTCCTTGGTGGTGTGTTTTCCTATTTCTCAAGTGGTTTATTTTCCTACATACCAAGTGGTATGTTTTACCAGGGACGTTCTGTATTATATATCCCTGATTTTACTGTTTCCTAAGTGGTATGTTTTCCTATTTCTCCAGTGGTTTATTTTCATAGGAATTTTTAAGACAGATTTTTGGGAAAAAATTGTTGCCCCCTAAAAACATGGATTACTTCAGTACGACATATATAGATATCTGTCATTTTCTTTAACAAATCTAATTTATATTACTCTCTGTTCTGCCAAGTTGAATGGATGCAAATATCAATAGATATAATCTGTAATATAATTTAACTGTGACATTATCATAAAGATTTTTGATAGAAGTGTCCTACAGAGTTATAAAATCAAATGATAATGTTAGTACGACACTAAACACAGAGTAAATTATAAATTCAATTAATAATGTTAGTGTTACACTAAACACTGAGTAAATTATAAAACCAAATGATAATGTAAGTATGACACTACAGCTAAAAAGATCATCAAACATTGCAAGAATTAATATAAATTATTTGCGATATGCTTAACCACATTTTTCGTATCTCTTGGACCCAAAAGGGATAAATTTGTTTTTACGTGAAATATATCATCAATAGGCGAGCTGTTTTCTAATGGTGTTTATTGGTATATGGTAAATATCATGTAATGTTTGTGTTTGTAATTTTCAGTATAATAATATTTGTCTTTTTCTTCTTTCTTTTCAGGTAAGTGTACCTTATTATTCTCAGGAGGTTTCAGGTCCGCTGGATTGATGACAATTCTTGACCAGGTGAATCAGAGTATTGTGCTATCCTTCAATAAATAAAAATCCCTTGACCTGTCTTTCCCTCAACACTATGTCTGCGTGCTTCTGTGTGCCAGCTGCCCCTTCCCTTTGCCCTTTGTTCTTAACCTGAAATTGCAAAGCCTTGCTGAACTGAATTTAATTGCCCTTAGCTCTTGAATAAGCTACTCAATCCTTTGCCCTCTGCCCTTGACCTTAGACTCGAAAACCTTTATGTTTGTCTACTTAACTGAATATTAATTGCCCTTGGCCCATTATCAAACTATACTGCCATCTATGCCATCAGCCCTTAACCTGACTGGCCTTGCCCTTTGCCCTTTGACCTGATTTTTGCCCTCTACCATGCTATCCTTACCTGTTTACCTTTTCTCTCTCTATAGACTCTTACTCTACAGGATTATTTCTGAGTAATGTATTATATACAGTTTACAAACAAGTCACATTTAATAACAATCACTTTAACTTTGTTGTCAGTAAATGTGTATAATAAAACAGAGAAACCAAACAAATCTTTACTCTATAATACATCCTGTAATAAAATCCTGCGCTTGCCAACCATTGTGTTGGTTTTGGCTCTGTAACCAATATTACTGTGTCATACACAGTCTGGCTGCGATTCTTATACTTCAGATTCATGGATTACAGACAGATTGTTGGAATCTAAAACTTGACAAGATGAAAATTGTTATATGATTGCATCAAGCTTTAGCCTTGGTATGTAGGACAACTTGATCATCCTATCAATAACATCGTTTGATATTGTACAAAAGACACAAGTGAATGGCACCTTTTAATACAAATTTAGAGTGAGATGCAGTAGAATCAAACAATGAATTAAATTGCATCATACAGCAGTATCGTCCTTCTAGGAATTGTCAGTGATGCTAAATTTTTAATCCGAAGAGGCGAATGTGGAAAATCCAAAGTGATCAAAAGAAAACTCAAAAAGTAGACAGGAATGTGCACTAGCCCCGTAATTAAATAAATTTCATAATTTCTTATATATCAGATAATTCTAGAGCAGTGTCAACTACATGTGTATTCTGAACCATGACTGATCGTTAACTGAGCTGGTCTGAAGAACCTAAAGACTTGACAAGGTGTATATCATAACTTGAAGTTTGCTTGCCTTTTTTTCTCAGATTTTTGATATCTATATTACACACAATGTGTTAATTGCTATCAGAATGATTCATTGTGAAAACAGTGATAAATATTCATGATGTCTAAAACTAGTATGCTGATCGATGTGGAATTCAAATGATGTCATCTCTCCAAGGAGAAGATTTATGTATGAAGTATGCGTACTGTTACCAAGTGATATCCCCACAAGTGTTGTAATGGAATTCACTGTTTTACAAACACCGTTGGTACCGTATTTATCCAACAATCATCTCATGTCTGGCAGTAAGCTAGGCCTTCGCCATCGCAGTTTTATTACAAATGTCAACCACAATACTTTGACATTGTCCTAGTAAAATGGCTGCCCCATTCTATTTCAGGTTTTAGCTCACCTGGTCTGAGGGACTGGTGAGCTTATACCATACTGCAGCATGTCGTCTATTTGTCAGCTGTTCTCAAAATCGCAAAAAGTCAAACTTTGCAGAAACATTGTTAGGTGAAGAGGAAAAAAATTTATATAAACGATGGGTTTCAGCCCTCGGGGGTCTGAAGGGTGGGGCCAAAAAGGGGAAATTTCAAAATTTTACTTTTCCTGTAAAAATGATTGAATTTGGCTCAGATTTGGTCTGAAGCAATCTTATGTGAAAGGGAAATCAGTTCCGTATGAACATTGGGTCTCTGCCCCTTGGGATGGAACCCCATAGAGGAAATTGAGCAAATCCTTTAAAATGTTCCTTTACTAGGATTGATTTCTTTTTGCCCAAATTTGGTGTGAAGTCTTCTTGGGAAAATTATGATAAATCTTATATAAATGGTAGGTCTTGGTCCCAATGGACAGGAAGAGGGAATTGCAAGTCCAATAGGGGTGATAAAACAAATTCTTTTAAAGTCTTACTGCTCCTTTAGGAATAATTGGATTTTGCATAATTTTGATTTTAAGCATTCCTAGGGAAAGAGAAATATATTTGTCTTGGCCCCCTGGGGCAGGAGTTGTGAGGCTCAGTGGGAGAAATAGAGAAAATTCTTTGAAACCTTTTTTCCTGTAGGAAGATCAGGATTTTGTCCCAATTTGATCTGAATTAAGCATTCTGTGGTGAAGGAGATGTTTGTATAAAAGGTTTTGCTGACTCTCTTTGGGCAGAGTGGTGGGGCCCAGGGAACAAACAGATATAAGAAAACTTCCTTTCCCATCAGATGAGATAAAGCAAACAAATCCAAGTGAGCAATACAGGTCAATTGGGCCTCTTTTTTTACAAGTGTTGACTGCAATACTGTCACATCCATGTAATAAGCCCACCCTGCCTTCTATTTCAGATTAATTAGACACGCAAACAATGATACTATAACATAGTCCTGGTAATAATCTGGTTCATGTACCCCTTATTTAAAGCCTTCAATAATGTTTTTGTTACTCTGGGTTTTCTCGAGGATAAATACTGTAAGACTTATAACCCTGTCTGGAGTAAGAGACAGGAAAACCAAGTTTTAGTTTGTAGTATTGTTATTATTCAAAATTTGAATTTGACATTAGTCAAGAGGATGCCAATATGTCTCGAGAGTGTCAGCCTGTATATGTCTACTTTACTTCTGTACTCTATTGTCTTAGACACAGTGATACTACACTGGACACCGTTGTATTGTTCTGTGATATTGATGGTGTGAAATTTGAATTTAACAAGTCAAGGGAATTTCTATATGAATAACACTAATGTATGGCCTTGACCGAATGATCTTTTTCATTATAAAATATTATATATTTCACTGAATTTGAAAATTATTTACTAGATAACAAATCAATGATATTCCAAAAGCTCATAATGAAACATTTATTTAGATATGATAAAAGTACATAGTTCACTGTTAGGAATTTCATCTTCTAAATTTTAAGTGGTTGTGAGCAGTTGCAATCTCTTAAGGGGAAGTAACTGATTGATAAATGTTTGCTAAGTTGTCAAAATCTGTCCACTTAGTCTTAAGAACATCATAACATATTTATAGGCTGTTCTAAAATGTGCTGACTGGTATGGTTGTACAGTAGAACACCAGAAAGGTTATGATTATTTTTAGATTATATGTGATGTCAAGGTTGTGTTGGAGAGACTATATTGGGGAGGGGTCATTCAGTACAAATTGTGATTTGGTATATAATCAATAGAACCTTACATTGGTCTGTTTTGTTGACAGGGATATCTCAACTGGGTGTAAAAGCTGATAAAATTGACGACATTATCAGTTTATGACAACAGCATATCATTTATATGTAATGATGACGCAACCCCATTGTGAATTGTGTCATAGTGCATGCCAGTGTCCTTAGATCCAGTGTGAGTGTCTTCCCATCCTTAGTAACCAGGGTTTAGTCTAGTGTTGCTTTACATCCTATCAGTAGTCAGTCATTTATGGATGAATCATGTTTGAGTGGTAGAGGAAAGTTCTCGCAGATAACCACCAACCTTCGGTCAGTACCTGGCGACTGCCCCAGGTGCTTCTTTGACCTGTAACCCAGAGGTGTAGACCTAGTGATAATGATGATCAGACACCACTCTGGCTCCTTAACAATCATGCAACCACTTTGTGAAGTTTTTGAGAAAGCACTATTAATACATGTTTATAGAAAAATAAATTCACCAGTAACAATAATACTTTAGGTTGAAGGTTTATACGCTTGTGAAATCATTCGATTTGATAGTTTCTGATGAACAAGTGAAGATAAGAGTTTACTAGTTTTCATCAGATGGGACAGGAAACCTGGAGGAAGTCAGAGATTATTGGAATTTTAATTAAAAAAACACACTGTAGAGAATAGTTTAAACACGAACACAGTGATACATGAAATTGTCATCAATTGAGGCAACCAGTTGATAACAGTGTTTAAGAACTCTTGGGACATATTGAGAGGCACCTGACAGTGTCAGAAAGCTCTAACTTATAATTATAATGGATGCAAGGAAAATCAATTTTATCTGTCAGCACTATGCTTCTCTTCAAGAGGAAGCTAAAAACATATTGTTTCATTGTTATTTCTAAACATTTTGTTCTCTTTGTTTGACAAAAGTACATGTGACATTGAAATTTTTCAATGACTAAATCTTTTGTTTGTCAAAAGTGCAGTTCATACTGGAGATTTAGTGAATAAAAAGATTTGTTTGGCAAAAGTACAGGTGACATTGAACTTTTTAAGTGATGTTAAGATCATTTATATCCATCCGCAGCATTTTGTTACAAGCTATATGTTTGCCCTCTAGGCTCATTTAAGGAAGGAAATGATACATTACTTTCACTTACTGCAACATGCAACTGGTGCATGATGTATGAGCTTTGTTATAAAAATTTTAAAACTCCTGTATAAGTACAAAATTGCTTACAAGATTTATACACCAGAATTTTTATGAATGATAGTGATGATTTTTGTGTTCAGAGAAAATGTTGCAATCTGTTCACATGAGAATTTCAAAACTAAAATTAAGTTGATGGGTTAGTTGTTTTTCAAATTAAAGAGAGCTTTCTTGTTTTTAAATAAAGAACTACTTAATTGCTATTACTAACAGGATTTTTCTACCAGAATTTTGAGTTATAATGATGTTTATTGAAAGCAGAGAAAAGTTGGTTTTAGTCCATTAATGTGTATGTATTTTATATTATAAACAAACCCCTAGATTAATGGGTTAGTAATTCTCTTAGAAACAGTGTAAATGGATACACATATGTGTATATTGCAGGGAAACTCAATGTTATGATGTACTTCTCAGTAAGAGTTATGTCCCTTCCACTGAGTACACATTACCTGTACGAAGAGATCAGTTGTCTCTGACAAGATTAGTTTAGTTCTAAGAACAGTTGTATATGTATGTAAATGAGGTAAAGATTCCAATTTTGACTGCTTGACAATACGATAAGTTAAATAAGATGTGATAAAGGATATCTCGGTAAAACTGAACTCCTCTTCACGTGTCTTTTGTAACGATTCCAACCATAACTGTTAACTGATGTACACAAGATAACTTCTTTAAAATAGCTTAACAAATATTTTGTGACATGTAAAAACAATATAACCTGTCCAAAAATTCATAAAACATGAAAAGTTAATTTGTTGATTTGGAAATAAACAAATGTTTATGTGTATATTTCTGCTGTTTTATATGTGGTATCAGTAATTTGAATATCTCCACAGAATATGTATTAGCAAATGTTACCATAAAGTCTGTGAATTTCATTAAATGTCAGAGAATCAGGAAGAACGTGTCATGAATAGTTCTATAATTGAAATTGCTCCTTTAACACTTTATAAACTTAAAGAGAGATGAAAGATTCAACAAGTAGAATCTAGCTGTCCGTGACTATTTCTTAAAACTTAATTCTGTAGGTTTTCCATCAGTTATGAATAGAAACTAGAAATAATTGAAAGGGAGACTACTCTTTTCACACTAGGTTGTTTAGGTAAAAGTTACTTTTAGATTTCATACAATTATTAATACTTATAAATACATAGATACATGATCACTTAAATTACTATTAATTAGAAGTCTGTTTGGTGCTTGAAAATATGCCTTACTTTGCCCTATTTTTGCTCTTCCATGTAAGTGATTGTGTGTTAAATTGTGCCTCAGTGCTTGCATCAGTAGACCTCTGTTGATATTGTAATCTGTTCTTTCTGGTGGACTAGAGATATATCTTAACAAGAATTACAAAATTACAGTTTAAAAAAGATTTACTGTTGATTTATGTGTGTAAAACTGACAAAAATTTGAATCTCCTTTCCAGATAGGAAGGCTTGGCAGGTGTTTTTTAGAGTAGTGAAACAACAGCTTCAATAGGTTTATGCGATTAATTCCAAGTGATTGAATCAATCACATATATCGTTATGGAAGAATACCCATTTGTCTCTGTGTGTATATCCAGATGTCAGAGGAAATAAAGTGATGAAATAACTCCGCTGAAATGACTGGACGTGCTTTCTTATTTACAGCATCAGGAAATAATTTTTGAGAGGTATGGGTAGATTGCATGACCAGTGAGATCCAGTTTGAGACTGGTATTTATGCTTTTAAAGGTAATTCAGTCACATAATGTGGCTGGTAGATAAATATATTTCATTGTTATATATATAATGTTTGCATCTAATCCGGCATCCATTGAGTCTGTGACATTTCAGATTATTCAGATTTATGTCCATATATTACTCAATACTAAACACCACGTTTGTGCCTGTCACTTCACAAATTACCAGGTAGCTACTAGCTTTTTATATTCTCCGTCTTGTGAATACCTTTCTCAGTAAACAAGGTAAAGGATGGGAAACAGCATGGAGTTCAAGTGGGCGTTAAGAACCACCAACATATTATACAAATAAAATGGTCTTGATCTTACTTTTTCTTATTCTGTAAAATTGGGATGATCGTGGTGTGGAAATTTTGGCTTATTTCACTATTATTAAATCTCCATTTATCTATTCCCCTACAGAAATATATCTACACGTGAAAATATTAACAAGCAAACTTTGTGTCTATTGGATATTGTTATGGTCAATCAGGTGTTTTAAAAAACAGTGTTAGACTAAAAACCACTATCAAATTCTGGATTTGATGTCCGGACTGTAAGTTATCGCGAAAAATGAAAACAAACAAATACATTCAACATTTGATTAACATGAAACTGTTTGATTAAATTGTACGTGATTAAAAACACATCCTGAAGATTTTCTGAGGTCAACTTCACTAATTTTTGTTTAACTGTTTATATAGTTTACATTTTTCTGGTGTTTGCTGTTTACTGGTAATCCTGGTTTTACTGACGGGCCAGATTTTAGCCACTGTTGTAACATACCAATGTTTCCTTTGAAGTAACACTTCAAACTGCTGCAGTACTGACCAAAGTGGTGCTTAGCTTGTATTAGTAATGGTAGGGAAAGAACCTATAAAAATAGGTTAACAAGTTGGTGGTGCTTAGCTTGTATTAGTAATGCTGTAGGGAAAGGCCCTATGAAAATAGGTTAACAAGTTGGTGGTGCTTAGCTTGTATTAGTAATGCTGTAGGGAAAGGCCCTATGAAAATAGGTTAACAAGTTGGTGGTGCTTAGCTTGTATTAGTAATGCTGTGGGGAAAGAACCTATAAAAATAGGTTGACAAGTTGGTGGTGCTTAGATTGAATGTTCAAAGGCCCTATGAAAATAGTGTGTTGCTTAGCTAATTGCTTTAGAGAACAAAAAATAGGTTGACAAGTTGGTGGTGCTTAGATTGAATGTTCAGCTTAGTGTGTTGATAATTCTTTAGAGAACAAACGAAATGGAAGAGTTTAAGAACAAAGTTGGTAGTACTTGACTTGTATTCATGAAGAATCAATCAGTTGAGTAACATTGCTTAAATAAAATTTAGATTTAACCAAGGAAGAAGATTTCATTTTATTGTCTGTAACAAAATACATAAATATGTAATGGAGGACTCATTTCAGTTGTTCCTCTTACTTTTATTTATTCAGTTGTATGCAAACATGACTTTAATTTAATAATATTACTTTAATATACCCTTACTGTACACAAGTCAGATTAGTGGAAACCAGTAGTTTGAAGCTGTTTTAACTGAAAGTTTTAATATAAAGCAATTTGTTCAAACTTTTTGTTGGTGTGAGTGTTTAAATGATCCCTTCTAATCAATATGAATTCTGTTTTTAAACTAATTTTGGTTTACTAGTTGAGATAATATTCGGAGGAAGGAAAAGATGTCAGTAAGGGAAATAACTCTTACAGCTGTGTAGAAAAATCTGAGAGAAGTTCATTTCTGATGTAGTTTGAAAATGTTTTTAACTTGTTTAGTCATTATCTTATATTTCTAACACTTCTGAAGAATGCACATGAAATTGTTTAAGTTCACTGAAGTCCTATGATGATAGCACCTGAATTCAAACCTGAACAGATAAGACTGCACATTGGTGTTAAAAAGTATAAAATTATATTAAAAATGATTTTAGAGGTAACTTGAATAAACACTTGAGTGTTCACCTGAAAGTTATCTAGGAAGAAATCTTGGTTATACAACACTTTGACAAGTATTCATTGCTTGTCACATTAAGAAAAGAAACTGAAAAACAAGCAAAAAACATTGTACCTACCAATTTTTAAGAATTAGTAACAGTCACTGAAGTACAAATCTATTGATTATAATCAAAATACACCTTAAATAGACATGAAAAAAACCTGGCACATGCTAAGGTTTCCAACAAAAGAATATATTCATTGTACAAATCATTAAAATGACAGATGTATTTTTGTAAATGAATTGTAAATAATTCTCTAAACGGAATCAAGGTTGTGAACTTCCCCTAATTAAAGCTTGAGCACAGACAATGGCGAGTCAGTGCTGTGTTGATATCTTAGGATCGTTGGTCTTTTTATAGGAATTGTTTGTTTATAGGGGAGTATGTATTAATGTGCCTAGTGCCTTTGTTTTACCTGAAGAGGTTACTCATAGGACACCCAGAAATGTCTAGCCACCCTATCCAAGTTTACACGTGATGTCTAAAGTGTTTGCCAATGTCTACATACCCTCTGTTAGGTGTGGATTTGACTTCCATAAACAAACTTGTGTTGCAAAAGCTTTGAATTATGTAAAAAGACCTGTGATGCTGGGCAGAGTTGATACATATCTTGTGATACTACTGTGATATAATTGGCCACTGGTTTCAGAATATGTTTACTTTGAGGCTATTTTATAGTGTTGTCAGGCTGAAATGTAATAGCTGAAACATGCTACTGTTCTACAATACAATCACAGTATATAATAATTGGTGTTATTTGAATATTCCACAGGTATACATTTTAGTATTTGCCGAAAGCTGCATAATCAAGAAATACTGGTATGGTTGTGCTGTTATTTCAATAGTCAACCTGTATATACAGAGGTTGTGTGTATTGTTTATTTTAAATGGCCAAAGTGCTTTGTCAACAAAATATATTGTTGATATTTCTAAGTCTTTTTAAATAGTTTGTATTAAAGCAAAACAGTTTAACTGCTTTTGTGTCTTGGGAATTCATTCTAAAATATATACAACTCCACATAATCACGATTAAGTTGATATGTTTTTATTGGAAAATCGTTTTTTTTATTTTTTTCTTTAATCTGGATGAACAACCATTCAATACACATCCTACAATAGACTTGCCATGCTCTAACGGATTGCAGATTAGGATCACTGGGCAGAGGGTATGACATGAAAAGCCTTCAGACCTACCATAAGTACCTAAGTATTTATACACATATATAGAGAGACCGTGCATTTTGTGTATGTAATCGCTGGTAACTGTATACTGGCAAGGCAGTGATTGTCGGAGAAGAGTTTCTATTCAATACAGGTCAGATATAAAGGCTTATGAGTAGGGTGAAGATATGTGCGGTGAAAATTAAGAGGATTCAATCTGCTTTTGTTTCTGTACTATTTGTTTTTACTTAGGTTTGTTACTCTAGGTTTGCATTTGGCACCCAACAGAATTATGCTGACGTAATATTGTGTTGTGTAGGACAGTTCATCTTCAGTACAGATCAAATATTTATCTTGTGGATTACGTCATAATTTGGATTTGTTTCAAAGCAGGATGTTTGTTTGACAAGGGATATACATAGAATACAGGAAAGAAAAAAACTGTTCTCAAGTGATGACTGCATCTCAATTACCAATCGGTGAATGATTTCACGATTACGACCAGTATTCAGTTTATAAGCATGTTTTAATAGATCTGTGTGATGGAAAATGCTTAAACACATAGTATTGGCTAACCAAAAGGAAAACTTCATCGGATCAATTTATCACTATCAGTGTCTGGAAGTCAACATGGTAACGTGAATAATTAATTATACAATCCAATCTTTGATGCAGTTTTAAATCATTTACAGATTGCGATATCTGATCAGAATATTTGTTTGTTTGCAACTAATTATCAGGTATGTATTCATCTGACTGACTTTTAATTGTCACAGTAGTATGAAGTTTCCATCAATTTAAGACAAGTAAACAATTTATCGTAAGGCATAGTGTTTTGTTAACAGATTTTCTAATATCTGACCTACATAATGGCACACATTACTGTTATGAAGCATTGCGGTATATATATGTGTTAAGAGTATTGATCTAATTTTTGGTCACCACTGTCGTACATTTTCCTTTTGATACGTATATCAAATGTCGCGATCAATACAACGGTTTAAATAATATTCAAATTGATCAATGTATGGGGAGTCTGAAAGTATGAGGATTTCTGAAACCATGTCATAATACATGTCTGGTGGTAAGAGCACAACTCTGGTACAGTATCGTAGTCTATCTGTTCTGTTGTCACTTCACCTGATCAGTGTTTTGTTCAAAGTCTGGTGTCTTTCACAATGCCTGACTTTCTGATTCTCTGTTTGTTTGTCAATAAATGTGGCTTATTTAGCATAATTTTGAAAAAAAATGGTGCAAATACAACATATCCTGAGCTCCTGGCTGTGAAGTTTTATTGTTACATGGAGCCTTCACTTGGTTTCATTTAGTCTCTTGGCTTGGTGCATTGCTGATTCATCAAATAATGCTTGTCAACAGTCTACTGTTCTTGGTTAAGTTATTCAACTATACATCATTGTTACATCTAGATTATTCATTGGTGTGATTGTTCACAAATTGCTTTGTTGGCTTTTAACTTCTGTTGGTGCCCACTCATCACTGTCTTTTATAACTTCTGTTGGTGCCCACTCATCACTGTGTTTTAACTTCTGTTGGTGCCCTCTCGTCACTGTGTTTTAAAGCCTATTGGTGCCCACTCATCACTGTGTTTTAACTTCTGTTGGTGCCCACTCATCACTGTGTTTTAACTTCTGTTGGTGCCCACTCATCACTGTCTTTTATAACTTTTGTTGGTGCCCACTAATCACTGTGTTTTAACTTCTGTTGGTGCCCACTCATCACTGTGTTTTAAGTTCTGTTGGTACCCACTCATCACTGTGTTTAATCTTCTTTTGGTACTCACTTGTCTGTTGGTGCCCATTGATAAACATCTTTCAACTTCTGTTGGTGCCCTCTGGTCACTGTCTTTTATAGCCTGTTGGTACCCTCTCATCACTGTGTTTTAAAGCCTGTTGTTGCCTTCTCGTCACTGTGTTTTAAAGCCTGTTGTTGCCCTCTCGTCACTGTCTTTTAAAGCCTGTTGGTGCTATCTCGTCACTGTCTTTTAAAGCCTGTTGGTGCCCTCTCGTCACTGTCTTATAAAGCCTGTTGTTGCCCTCTCGTCACTGTCTTTTAAAGCCTGTTGGTGCCCTCTGGTCACTGTCTTTTAAAGCCTGTTCGTGCCCTCTCATCACTGTGTTTTAAAGCCTGTTGTTACCCTCTCATCACTGTGTTTTAAAGCCTGTTGGTGCCCTCTGGTCACCGTCTTTTAAAGCCTGTTGGTGCCCTCTAGTCAGTATGTTTTAAAGCCTGTTGGTGCCCTCTGATCACCGTCTTTTATAGCCTGTTGGTACCCTCTGGTCACTGTGTTTTAAAGCCTGTTGTTGGTGCCCTCTGATCACTGTCTTTTATAGCCTGTTGGTGCCCTCTCGTCTCTGTGTTTTATCTTCATGGCTTTCTTCTAACATCCACTGGGGCCCATGATTGCTTTCCTCTATGTTCTGTTGATGTATTTTTGTCCATTACCATACTTTTATCCAGCTGCTCTTTTTGCTTTTGTCAAAATTATTCACATTCACTTTCCCTTGGTTCATATTTCAACCATCAATACATTTATTTTATTTGTCTAACCATACTTGTCAGCTAATTCAGGCTTTATTTTCAAGATACAAAAGTCGTATCAAAAGAATTTGGAAATGAGCAAACCAGTAATGACATTATCAATTGATTTTCATTTCCATTATTTCATTCAAACACTTAATTTAAATTTGATAACACCTTTCTTACAAGATTTACATATCCCTTATGTGTTCATGTTAAGTTCCATTTCAAATCATTCAAAAAGGTCATTTATCCAAAGGTTCGTTTTGACCTAATTCCATTGGAATAATATTCCTTTCAAATTTTTACACTGTGTGCGTCACAGCAATTTGGTTTAGAATCAATGTTTTATGTGAATCAATACCAATTTAGAAAGATATCCTATGTATTTGATATGAGCTTTAGTGACAAACCTAAATGTGTTTTGTAAAAGGAACGAAATAATGTTAAAACTTGTGTTCTTTGTGTCCTGAATTATACAGTCATGTAGTTGGCATAAATGGTTGACAGTTTTTTTTACATTTACTGCAACAAAGCTGATATTTATTTAAAGTTGAAAGATTTAAACAACTACAATTACTTTTAACATTTGAAAGCTGTATAACATTTGAGCGTGTATTCAGACTATAGGGGATCCCCGTATACCAAACTAACACCAGTAATGAAAATGAAGGACTGATTCTATCCATAACTAACCGAACTAAAGTTTACAGGTGAACAGTGCCGATGTATTATTTGGTTTGAGAAAAGTCTTGTATTTCCATGGCCTTGATTTCACAAAGGTGCTCACTCAAGATTTGGAGAATTTGGCAGCTCTACTGTTAAAAAAATATATAATGACTTTGACATTGGTGGTTTGGCCAGATTTCTTGTTTAATAGGTGATGTCTCATGCAGTATAGTTGGGTTTTTGGAAAGTTTCCTGATATTTCTGATAAATAAAAAGCATTGTTTTGGTAATTTGAATTGTCATCCAAAATTAACTATGGCAATAGAGGTATTAGAATTCTGAAATAAGGACATGAAAATAGAATTATAAACCAAGTCATATAAAATTCCAAATCCTATCTTATCTGATATTCTGATTGAAATATCAGTCATTTTGATCATTGATGACAGTGTGGGCTGGTTTTACACTAAATTTTACTGATCAGAGGAAGAAGTACAGGTGTTCCAGTGTTTTTAACTTCATATGAACTTAGCTGAACTTTGGTAGGTAAATAATGGGCTGGATTATAACAGATTAGTTGAAAATCTATGTGGCGCCTTGTGAAATAAAGTTGTACATGTAAGATCATAACAATTTTATAACCTTTAAGTTTGTTTACCTGTTATTTATGACCAAATATCATCTACACCAAAGAAGGTTACATGTCCACTTATGGAGAGATAAGCCGGCAGATTCTTGGCAGAACAGTTTGGCTAGTTTGTTATTTATGACCGAATATCATGTATACAAAAGAAGGTTTCAAGTTGCCTGCCCTTACTTATAGAAATCTAGCATAGTGTAACCTATCTTGTAAAGTATTCTATAGAGTAGTCTAACCTGCTATTATTTACCTGTGAGAGTTGTTTAAGCCCGCAATTATCTACCGTTGTTTTTAGGCATGTTTAAACTGCAGTTACCTACCCTTTGTTTCAGTCTTGTTAAGCATGCAATTACCTGTAATTGTTTTTTGACAGGCTTACACTGCAGTCATCTACCCTTTGTTTCAGACTTCTCAAGCCTGCAGTTATCTACCCTTATTTCAGAAGTTGTTAGTTGCAGTTATCTAGCCTTGTTTACAGAGTTGAAAGGCTGCTGGTACCTACTGGTTTTTTTTCTTAGTATTATAAACCTGTAGTTATCTGCCCTTGTTTTTAGACTTCTTAAGCCTGCATGTATCTCGTTGTTTTTAGTGTTGTTAAGCCTGTGGTTATCTACCTGTTTTTTTTTTATTGTTGTTCAACCTGCAGGTATCAACTCTGGAAATAGAGTTGTTATACTGCCATTGTTTTCATGGTCGTAAAACTTGCAGTTATCTACCCTTGGTTTTAAACTAATTACACCTGCAGTTATCTGTCCTTGTTACAGAGATGTTAAACCTGCAGTTATCTGTCCTTTTTACAGTGATGTTAAACCTGCAGTTATCTGTCAAACCTGCAGTTATCTGTCCTTTTTACAGAGATGTCAAATCTGCAGTTATCTGTCAAACCTGCAGTTATCTGTCCTTTTTACAGAGATGTTAAACCTGCAGTTATCTGTCCTTTTTACAGTGATGTTAAACCTGCAGTTATCTGTCAAACCTGCAGTTATCTGTCCTTTTTACAGTGATGTTAAACCTGCAGTTATTTATCCTTTTTACAGTGATGTCAAACCTGCAGTTATCTGTCAAACCTGCAGTTATTTGTCCTTTTTACAGAGATGTCAAACCTGCAGTTATCTGTCAAACCTGCAGTTATCTGTCCTTTTTACAGTGATGTCAAACCTGCAGTTATCTGTCAAACCTGCAGTTATCTGTCCTTTTTACAGAGATGTCAAACCTGCAGTTATCTGTCCTTTTTACAGTGATGTTAAACCTACAGTTATCTGTCCTTTTTACAGAGATGTCAAACCTGCAGTTATCTGTCAAACCTGCAGTTATCTGTCAAACCTGCAGTTATCTGTCCTTTTTACAGTGATGTTAAACCTACAGTTATCTGTCCTTTTTACAGAGATGTCAAACCTGCAGTTATCTGTCAAACCTGCAGTTATTTGTCCTTTTTACAGTGATGTTAAACCTGCAGTTATCTGTCAAACCTGCAGTTATCTGTCCTTTTTACAGAGATGTTAAACCTGCAGTTATCTGTCCTTTTTACAGAGATGTCAAACCTGCAGTTATCTGTCAAACCTGCAGTTATCTGTCAAACCTGCAGTTATCTGTCCTTTTTACAGTGATGTTAAACCTGCAGTTATCTGTCCTTTTTACAGAGATGTCAAACCTGCAGTTATCTGTCAAACCTGCAGTTATTTGTCCTTTTTACAGTGATGTTAAACCTGCAGTTATCTGTCAAACCTGCAGTTATCTGTCCTTTTTACAGAGATGTTAAACCTGCAGTTATCTGTCCTTTTTACAGAGATGTCAAACCTGCAGTTATCTGTCAAACCTGCAGTTATCTGTCAAACCTGCAGTTATCTGTCCTTTTTACAGAGATGTCAAATCTGCAGTTATCTGTCAAACCTGCAGTTATCTGTCCTTTTTACAGTGATGTCAAACCTGCAGTTATCTGTTAAACCTACAGTTATCTGTCCTTTTTACAGAGATGTTAAACCTGCAGTTATCTGTCCTTTTTACAGTGATGTTAAACCTGCAGTTATCTGTCAAACCTGCAGTTATCTGTCCTTTTTACAGTGATGTTAAACCTGCAGTTATCTGTCACACCTGCAGTTATCTGTCCTTTTTAACGTGATGTTAAACCTGCAGTTATCTGTCACACCTGCAGTTATCTGTCCTTTTTACAGTGATGTTAAACCTGCAGTTATCTGTCCTGTTTACAGAGATGTCAAACCTGCAGTTATCTGTCAAACCTGCAGTTATCTGTCCTTTTTACAGAGATGTTAAACCTGCAGTTATCTGTCCTTTTTACAGAGATGTTAAACCTGCAGTTATCTGTCCTGTTTACAGAGATGTTAAACCTGCAGTTATCTGTCCTTTTTACAGTGATGTCAAACCTGCAGTTATCTGTCCTTTTTACAGAGATGTCAAACCTGCAGTTATCTGTCCTTTTTACAGAGATGTCAAACCTGCAGTTATCTGTCCTTTTTACAGAGATGTTAAACCTGCAGTTATCTGTCAAACCTGCAGTTATCTGTCAAACCTGCAGTTATCTGTCCTTTTTACAGAGATATTAAACCTACAGTTATTTGTCCTTGTTACAGAGATGTTAAACCTGCAGTTATCTGTCAAACCTGCAGTTATCTGTCAAACCTGCAGTTATCTCCTTTTGCTTTAAAGATTTTAACTGTCAGAGTTATCTTCAAAATGCCACCATTTTACTCGAAATCAATGCCATGCAAACATTGTTGGCATTAATAGGCACACACATGCTAACAGAATAAGGGCAAATTCACTGAAGTGTGTTATCACATCATGTTTAATTTTCATGAACACATGAATGCCAACTATAAGCAATTTAGTGCTTCAATTTTTATTTTCTATAAGAAGAGGCAAGCTGAATTTTTGTAATATTCTTACATCATTGGCAGTTTAGGAGTTAGTAATGAACAATTTGTGAGGTCACACAATGACAATGCCATAAAATAGTAAATGAAGTTGAAAACCTCTCAACATTCAAAGCCCTACACCTATCAGATTAAGGTGGTCATCATTCTAGATTAAATCTACAGTAAAAATGTCCTGCACAAGAAACATCACAAAACTTTGCTTCGTATTCACACAACATAGTATCATTACACCTGATTAGAGTCTGGTAGTCATTGGTCCAGCATAACAAATTAAAGGTCATATTTTATTTGACAACTTCTGCACTAAAAACGTTGGTACAAAATATTTCGTGAAACTCTCAAGAAATTCATCATAACAAGAAGTTGAGAAGATGAATTTGTGTTTCATTGGTCCAAGGTCAAGGTTGCTGTTAGTATTTATAGAAAATTATTAACAGATTCAGTGATATTGCACAAAAATATGCCAAAAGGATGTTAAGGTCACCAAGGTTACCATTACTATTACAGCAACTCATCAGACAGTGGAGGATTGGGCTGTCAGAAAAGTATTTCTTTCATTACCTTTACATGAGTTGTTTCATCACTGCTATAAGATACATTTTCATGCAAAACTTTTTAAGAAATAAAAAAAGAGAGAGAGAGAAAAAAAAGAATGTTTTTTAAATTTTTTTATAAAAACCTTTTTGCTGTTCAGTCTATAGACCTGGGATTGTAAGTCAGTTGTGTTGCTCGGTAGGGATTGACTATTTTTATGAGTTCTGTCATATATCTCTCGGGTAGAGGTTGGGGTTGGGTAAAGGCTACATCATAGCAATATATCATACTGTTATTTACATAGGTAAGGGTATCTGTTTGAATTCAATTTTGTGGACCTTTCTCTTGATTGTTGATTCAATAGTGATGTCCTTGAACTAACATGATCAGAACTTTAGATGTATGAATATTGTCTTACATGTCCTAGTATTTATGAAATTAATGAAACAAATTTGCATTTGAGGACTAAGTTACAAGGGTGCACTTTAAAAGGATTTATTAGACCTTGAATTTTTAAATTCTAAATTACATTTACAGGTGAAGACTTACATTATAATGTACAAGAACAAATTTATAACTTACTTTACCAGAAAGATTTAACGTGGGGTAAAGACATTGCAAAGTATCATCGAAGTCACAAACCAGATTTGTGGATATAATCAGAGAAGTTGTTTAACTTACACTAAAGAAAATAAAATATGCCTGATGTAATCAAGGTTTATGTCAATATCTATAAACTTAACATTTCTATTGATGTGTAAATTTGGGTTACATTACATAAGGTTTTGTTTGTATCTGGAGGACAAGCAGTAACATGTGTTACTTTAGCTGAAGTGATCTATTCGGTGAATCTATATCATAACTGGAGGACACTTAAGGGTGGACGCAGGACATCTCTACTGTTATCTTAGGGTGGATGCAGGTCGTGTTCACGGACATAGCTAGGGCAGATACTGTAAGTTATCTTGGCTATATCCCAGGGTTTCTGTATCCTATAACTCTACAAAAAAAATCTTCTGTATTTATCAGTGGATTAAGTTTTACGATATCAATGTCAGGCAAAAGAACTCTTCACTGTCCTGATGGAGCTACATACATTTGTGAAATTTACTGTGTTTGGAGTTAGTGTACTTTAAGTTATATCAGTGTGGAGAAATATTTAGTAATATATTGAATTGTTTCAAGAAATTAGTAATAGTAAAGATGTTTCAGAATCTACTGTGGATCTGTGCTTTCAAAGTGCTATCAAAAATCTTTGAATTTTGTGTTTTTGTTGTGTCTCTTAGAAAGGCAACAATGTTGTTGATATCAGTTGTCCAGGCATTAGGTTTCTGTGTTGTTTACTTGTTCATTTCTGGGTTTTGTTGTTTCTCTTAGAAAGGCAACAATGTTGTTGATATCAGTTGTCCAGGCATTAAGTTTCTGTGTTGTTTACTTGTTCATTTCTGGGTTTTGTTGTTTCTCTTAGAAAGGCAACAATGTTGTTGATATCAG
Organism: Ylistrum balloti; assembly: GCF_031769215.1. NCBI lineage: Eukaryota > Metazoa > Mollusca > Bivalvia > Pectinida > Pectinidae > Ylistrum > Ylistrum balloti. Next base: position 13,140 of record NW_026781877.1, on the reverse strand, counting down.
TTGTCCAGGCATTAGGTTTCTGTGTTGTTTACTTGTTCATTTCTGGGTTTTGTTGTTTCTCTTAGAAAGGCAACAATGTTGTTGATATCAGTTGTCCAGGCATTAGGTTTCTGTGTTGTTTACTTGTTCATTTCTGGGTTTTGTTGTTTCTCTTAGAAAGGCAACAATGTTGTTGATATCAGTTGTCTAGGCATTAAGTTTCTGTGTTGTTTACTTGTTCATTTCTGGGTTTTGTTGTTTCTCTTAGAAAGGCAACAATGTTGTTGATATCAGTTGTCCAGGCATTAGGTTTCTGTGTTGTTTACTTGTTCATTTCTGGGTTTTGTTGTTTCTCTTAGAAAGGCAACAATGTTGTTGATATCAGTTGTCCAGGCATTAGGTTTCTGTGTTGTTTACTTGTTCATTTCTGGGTTTTGTTGTTTCTCTTAGAAAGGAAACAATGTTGTTGATATCAGTTGTCCAGGCATTAGGTTTCTGTGTTGTTTACTTGTTCATTTCTGGGTTTTGTTGTTTCTCTTAGAAAGGCAACAATGTTGTTGATATCAGTTGTCCAGGCATTAGGTTTCTGTGTTGTTTACTTGTTCATTTCTGGGTTTTGTTGTTTCTCTTAGAAAGGCAACAATGTTGTTGATATCAGTTGTCCAGGCATTAGGTTTCTGTGTTGTTTACTTGTTCATTTCTGGGTTTTGTTGTTTCTCTTAGAAAGGCAACAATGTTGTTGATATCAGTTGTCCAGGCATTAGGTTTCTGTGTTGTTTACTTGTTCATTTCTGGGTTTTGTTGTTTCTCTTAGAAAGGCAACAATGTTGTTGATATCAGTTGTCCAGGCATTAGGTTTCTGTGTTGTTTACTTGTTCATATCAGTTTGAAGTGGCATTACATCACCAGCTTGTTGAGTTAATATTTTCAGGAAATAAAACTAACTAAAGCACCCAGTTTTGATATATAATAAAATCAGGACATGCATTTAGATTTAAATTGTAATTCTGGTATTTTTTCATCAATATTCAGGGGAGATTTTATATCAAATTAAGTTAATTTGTTCAAGGTGAGCTCTTTAGTCCATGACCTGCTGTTCTGCAGTAAGTATTCTGTGCAGTGGTATTGGGTAGATTTTTATGTCTTTTTCTTCCTTTTTTTCAATTTAAGAAGAAAAAAAAAAAAAAAAAGCAGCCAGGGTTCCTTTTCTGAAGTCTATACATATGTTCTGAATGCATCGTTGTCAGAAGCTATTATCTTGTCTGTACATAGATGAGGAATAACGGTAGTTGTTTTACCTAAAATACTTGGATAAAACTGAACATCACCTAATTGATGTTGATGGATATGACAGTGAAACATAGAAATTTAAAACTTTGATATTTGCAAATTGTTAACTTAAAACAGTAAAAATATTTCTGACATCTTTTTTGGGAATGCATCGCTATTTTGAGTGGATTTTTATACTTTTTTTACAATAGATTGAGTATGTGTTCATTGTGAAGATTATACAGGGAAACTGCAGAGAATAGACTGAAATCTTGTGAGAATATAAGCCAAAAACATTTTTTGGTGTTCTTGTAACTTACTGAAAAAGTATATATTTAAATTCTAATTGTATCTGTTATATATGTGTATATATATATATATACTAGAGGTTCATTAGAAGTAAAAGCAGGATATTTATCATTCGTATATCTGTTATGATTTTTACTGGTTTGATGGGTGTCTGGAAGCTGCCATCGTTATATCGGATAAGAACAATTTGTATTGGTCAGATATAACTCTGGAAATATTTTGATTGAATGAAAAGATATCATTGTTTATACTGCTTATCTGAGAATTAGTCTTTAGAATTGATTACATCATCTGACCCTTCTCCCTGCTGAGAATTTTTGTAGTAATATAACCGTTCAGGCCCATGGGCCTCTTGTCTTTATGTTTCATTTATCTGACAATAAGCCCACCCATATTTGTGGCTGTTTAGTAACCTTATGAAGATATATTATTTTGCTGTCCTGTGATAAGCCTAATTCCCTTCTTTAAGTCAGTGTTTCTATATTGTCTCGCTGGGATTATTGTAGAATAAATACAATAATTTAATTAAGTTACCTGTAAGTTATTGTTTAAAGTCTGTTTTGTTCTCATTAAACAGTTATATAGTTATAAACCCAAAGTTTGGAATTGATACTTTTTCCCCCATATTCCAATTTTTTGTTTAATCATGCTGTTTTGTCATGAATTTGAAAGTTATTTTCTTGGAAAGTTAGATGGGACTGAAATATCAGTTAATGGTGCTTTAGTGTAAGCTGAACTGATACTTCAATCTGTAGATGTGTGTTGGGCCCCTTGATTGAAATATTGGTTAGGAGGAAGTTTAAAAGTTCTTTTTTTTGGCATGTGTATAGTAATCTAAAAGAGTTATAAGTTTGTATAGTCCCAGTATAGAACTAATTGCAAAATGATGTACTGTATTCTAATGGATGTACTAAATTCTAAAGGATGCCTTTTAAGGTCATGTTTACTGAAAATTTCTGGTGTTGTGTTTTGTTCATAGAGTGTCACTCTAGTGTATTGGAGCTAAATGTCACATACAAACGTAATGAGTCGATTTGATCCTAAGAAGCCAAACCTTTTAAGTGAAAGTAAAGAAGGACAGAAAGAATAATGATGGATCTTTTGTCACCTCAGATTTGTCAAAAGAATTGGTAATTGAATCTGACCAGTGGATCATTTAAAGGGACTTTGGGATTATTAAGTATTTTCTTACAACTTGTTCCTAAAATTAGAACTTGATTATATTTCTTTTTAATTAGTATTTAGCCAAATTTAGTTTATTAATATGTTTGTAAATTACTTTTGTACTTATGTATATACTTATATATATGGTGAAATTCTCTCCTCTTCTGTTAACCTGAATTTGTCTCCAATCAGTTGTGGTTTTTCGACTGTCAGTTTTGTTCTATCAGAATACGTTATTAAGTGGCTGTCATCATCTTATTGACACATATCTAAAATGAATGCTGGTAATTGGTGGTGTTCCATGTAACAAGTTTCAAATGACTTCCCTTAGTCCTTGATAGATCTAAAGAGCTGTGGTCAATAACTGACTACAGAATGGAGGACATTTCTGTATGTTACATATGTACAATCCCCTTGTGAGAATTGACAGCTTTCCTAATGATGCTAGCAAATGTGTTATGTCCTTCACAATCAATATTACTTTTCAAAATTGGGACAAGATTGCAGTAATTTATAGAAGTGAAAAATTCAATAAATCTTTCGAAATCCTATTAAGGCTGTATGATATCTTACTCTAAAACCTCTCTTTGTGTCAAGAGAGTTCCACAATTAAGAATATACCAAATGGGTTTTTTCGTTAAGATAACATAGACAATGTCATTATTTCGACTACTAGAAATGTACATTTTATAAACACTACTGACATGTTGTCAAGGGGAATAACTCTTAAATATAATGCAAATATTTTGTGTAGGGTCTAGCATATACCTTTAAGCAAGTCATTTGTATTGATGATAATATTTTACACTCTTTGAGTTTGCCTAAATGAATAATGTTGAGTCGATTGGCTCTATGAAATTTTTCATACACATCATATCTTGTAAGTAGTAGGTTCAGAAGAATGCTATAAAGATCTTTAAGTTATTGACCTTGACCTACTTTCAATGTCACAGTTGCCATGTGATAAACAAGATTAGATTTAACACAACTTCAGAATAACTCCATTTTGTAAGTCTAAAATGTAAGATACTTTAAAAAATTGTTTGCAAGTCTAAATTTATGAAATCTTCCTCACAAAAAATTCTGTTTTAATGAAAATTGATCCTACTTTGTTGCTGTTAGGTCTCTGTTTAAACAATGCCACTAACATGTAACCAATACAGGCCATGTAGACCTGTATTTTTGTGACTTGGAGATAAATTCAGATTCACAGACTAATACATATGTGTTTGTTAATTTATGTTCTAAGTTGTTAGTTATTAGTGTAGTCAAGTTACATTGTTTAGATCACTTTTTATAAAAAAAAATATCCACCAGTTTTAGGGCAGGCATTTCTAGATGATTATAGTGACAATCTCTTTTCTTCACATAGTTACCCTGTTAACATTACAAGAACATTATGGATGACTGAAGTCCCCTATGTTTCATTTGTTACAAAACAATATGACTTCATGGAGATGTAAGAATTATGTCGTCACCACATTGAGGAAATTGCATTTCTAGATTTTGTATTAGTTTGATAAAATGTAGTTTGATAGATTATCTAAAATATATGATGAACAGAATCTTATATTTGATATGGGATATGAAACTTGTCACAAAATTTTCAGTTGATCTCACCTGAAGCTTAGTAAGATGAAGAGTTCTTGGACTCATTTTCTAAACCTCATATAAATAGAAACTCCTGTAAACTTGGAAATCTTGAATCTTTCTCATTATTTCTCTGGACCAGTGAACAATTTTAAGATATAATCACCACTTTTATAGTATTTTAGTAGATCCTTAGAATAAATGGGTATTTTCTACCCAGAACTTCTAACAATCTGTAATTACAAACATCCCTCATTGTTTAACACCTGAAATATCTTCCTTCTCATCAATCTTTGATGTTGGAACTGTACAGAATCATCATCTGACCTTTGACCTCTGTATAGACTTTCTGACATCAGGAAGTTGTTAGAGGTTCAGTGATTTAAATGTTTGATGAAGGCAGTTTGTTGGTTCCTTTTTACACCATTAAAGCATTCTCTGAGGGTGTCCCATTTTCTCTAGGAGTTCATTATTGATGAAGCTTGCAATTCTAGCTTACAGTAAATACCTTTGGTAAACATTAGGAGCTGTATTGTCTGCAACCTTGATAGGGTATACTTCCATGTTTTTTATTGCCTTGTGAATTCAATAAGCTGCAGTGGCAGGGATCATAGCACAAAGCATAGAGGCTGAGAGGATCTGTGTTAGACAGTATAGAGGCTGGAGTTAGAAGTGAATTATTGTGTAAGGATCTGTGTTGGACAGTATAGAGGCTGGAGTTAGGAGTGGATTATTGTGTAAGGATCTGTGTTAGACAGTATAGAGGCTAGAGTTAGGAGTGGATTATTGTGTAAGGATCTGTGTTAGACAGTATAGAGGCTAGAGTTAGGAGTGGATTATTGTGTAAGGATCTGTGTTAGACAATGTAGAAGCTGGAGTTAGGAGTGGATTATTGTGTAAGGATCTGTGTTAGACAGTATAGAGGCTGGAGTTAGGAGTGAATTATTGTGTAAGGATCTGTGTTAGACAGTATAGAGGCTGGTGTTAGGAGTGGATCATTGTGTAAGGATCTGTGTTAGACAGTATAGAGGCTGGAGTTAGAAGTGAATTATTGTGTAAGGATCTGTGTTGGACAGTATAGAGGCTGGAGTTAGGAGTGGATCATTGTGTTAGGATCTGTGTTAGACAGTATAGAGGCTGGAGTTAGAAGTGAATTATTGTGTAAGGATCTGTGTTGGACAGTATAGAGGCTGGAGTTAGGAGTGGATCATTGTGTTAGGATCTGTGTTGGACAGTGTAGAGGATGGAGTTAGGAGTGGATTATTGTGTAAGGATCTGTGTTAGACAGTATAGAGGCTAGAGTTAGGAGTGGATTATTGTGTAAGGATCTGTGTTAGACAGTATAGAGGCTGGAGTTAGGAGTGGATTATTGTGTAAGGATCTGTGTTAGACAGTATAGAGGCTGGAGTTAGGAGTGGATTATTGTGTAAGGATCTGTGTTAGACAGTATAGAGGCTGGTGTTAGGAGTGGATTATTGTGTAAGGATCTGTGTTAGACAGTATAGAGGCTGGAGTTAGGAGTGGATTATTGTGTAAGGATCTGTGTTAGACAGTATAGAGGCTGGGGTTAGGAGTGGATTATTGTGTAAGGATCTGTGTTAGACAATGTAGAAGCTGGAGTTAGGAGTGGATTATTGTCTAAGGATCTGTGTTGGATGGTTTAGAGGATTATGTAAGGAAGAGTAGATTATTGGTAAATGATACATCTGATGGGATCTATGAGTACCTATGTCACACTTGGGAAATTACATGGATGTGTTGGAGTCGATTGTATTTGTGTACTTTCGATCCTAGCTAGACTGTGGGGATTTGTCTATAGGGATTTGTCTGTGATAAATGATGTATGATGTATATATTTAGCTCTTCATAACTGTCTGTTATCTGTTTCTCAACAAGGCTTTTTGTAGACTACTCTGTAGTGAAAACTGAAATCCAGACAAAAAAGTTAGCATTGCAAAGACAGAAAGAAATGCTTGTAGTTGTTGATTTTGTTAAGACAAATCAGGCAAATTAATGAATGAATGCAAGATTTTAAATCAGTCTGTGATATTTGAAAAATACAGAGGAGTAACTTTAGAAGGAGTTTTTAAGATAAATGCCAAATTTGAACAGGGAATCTCTAAAAACATTGAAGTCTTTATAATAAAAATGTAATTGATACAATAATTGTTATTCACAGTAGAAATTGGACGTACAGAGTGCTAGATGACGTATACAGGTATATAATTATATGTCAGTTTAGGCAGGTGTTAAGAAGATTATTGACAAGTTTATGTGCTATATAATGTTAGTTTAGACAGGTATCTGTAGGTTTATGTACTATATAGTGTCAGTTTAGACAGGTATCTGTAGGTTTATGTGCTATATAGTGTCAGTTTAGACAGGTATCTGTAGGTTTATGTACTATAAAGTGTCAGTTTAGACAGGTATCTGTAGGTTTATGTGCTATATAGTGTCAGTTTAGACAGGTATCTGTAGGTTAATGTGCTATATAGTGTCAGTTTAGACAGGTATCTGTAGGTTTATGTGCTATATAGTGTCAGTTTAGACAGGTATCTGTAGGTTTATGTGCTATATAGTGTCAGTTTAGACAGGTACCTGTAGGTTTATGTGCTATATAGTGTCAGTTTAGACAGGTATCTGTAGGTTTATGTGCTATATAATGTTAGTTTAGACAGGTATCTGTAGGTTTATGTACTTTATAGTGTCAGTTTAGACAGGTATCTGTAGGTTTATGTGCTATATAGTGTCAGTTTAGACAGGTACCTGTAGGTTTATGTGCCATAATACTGTCAGTTTAGACAGGTATCTGTAGGTTTATGTACTATATAGTGTCCGTTTAGACAGGTACCTGTAGGTTTATGTACTATATAGTGTCTGTTTAGACAGGTATCTGTAGGTTTATGTACTATATAGTGTCAGTTTAGACAGGTATCTGTAGGTTTATGTACTATATATATCCATTTAGACAGGTAACAACAAGATTTTATAGTGTCTTTCAGCTCTGCAGGATTGTTTAAGTTTTAACATTAAGATGTCTGCTGTAATGTTTTTGGGAATAGGTCTGGTGTTCATGGTTTCTTACTTTATTTTTTCATAGATATGGCATTTATGTCAGTAATGAATGCCATTAGATGAATAGATAGACATTTGTTTATGTTATCCTGTGTAAGGATCTGTGTTAGACAGTAGAGAGGCTGGAGTTAGGAGTGGATTATTGTGTAAGGATCTGTGTTAGACAGTAGAGAGGCTGGAGTTAGGAGTGAATTATTGTGTAAGGATCTGTGTTAGACAGTATAGGGGCTAGAGTTAGGAGTGGATTATTGTGTAAGGATCTGTGTTAGACAGTATAGAAGCTGGAGTTAAGAGTGGATTATTGTGTAAGGATCTGTGTTAGACAGTATAGAGGCTGGAGTTAGGAGTGGATTATTGTGTAAGGATCTGTGTTAGACAGTATAGAGGCTAGAGTTAGGAGTGGATCATTGTGTAAGGATCTGTGTTAGACAGTATAGGGGCTGGAGTTAGGAGTGGATCATTGTGTAAGGATCTGTGTTAGACAGTATAGAGGCTGGGGTTAGGAGTGGATTATTGTGTAAGGATCTGTGTTAGACAGTATAGAGGCTGGAGTTAGGAGTGGATTATTGTGTAAGGATCTGTGTTAGACAGTATAGAGGCTAGAGTTAGGAGTGGATCATTGTGTAAGGATCTGTGTTAGACAGTATAGAGGCTGGTGTTAGGAGTGGATCATTGTGTAAGGATCTGTGTTAGACAGTATAGAGGCTAGAGTTAGGAGTGGATTATTGTGTAAGGATCTGTGTTAGACAGTATAGAAGCTGGAGTTAGGAGTGGATCATTGTCTAAGGATCTGTGTTGGATGGTTTAGAGGATTATGTAAGGAAGAGTAGATTATTGGTAAATGATACATCTGATGGGATCTATGAGTACCTATGTCACACTTGGGAAATTACATGGATGTGTTGGAGTCGATTGTATTTGTGTACTTTCGATCCTAGCTAGACTGTGGGGATTTGTCTATAGGGATTTGTCTGTGATAAATGATGTATGATGTATATATTTAGCTCTTCATAACTGTCTGTTATCTGTTTCTCAACAAGGCTTTTTGTAGACTACTCTGTAGTGAAAACTGAAATCCAGACAAAAAAGTTAGCATTGCAAAGACAGAAAGAAATGCTTGTAGTTGTTGATTTTGTTAAGACAAATCAGGCAAATTAATGAATGAATGCAAGATTTTAAATCAGTCTGTGATATTTGAAAAATACAGAGGAGTAACTTTAGAAGGAGTTTTTAAGATAAATGCCAAATTTGAACAGGGAATCTCTAAAAACATTGAAGTCTTTATAATAAAAATGTAATTGATACAATAATTGTTATTCACAGTAGAAATTGGACGTACAGAGTGCTAGATGACGTACCAGGTATATAATTATATGTCAGTTTAGGCAGGTGTTAAGAAGATTATTGACAAGTTTATGTGCTATATAATGTTAGTTTAGACAGGTATCTGTAGGTTTATGTGCTATATAGTGTCAGTTTAGACAGGTATCTGTAGGTTTATGTGCTATATAGTGTCAGTTTAGACAGGTATCTGTAGGTTTATGTGCTATATAGTGTCAGTTTAGACAGGTATCTGTAGGTTTATGTGCTATATAGTGTCAGTTTAGACAGGTATCTGTAGGTTTATGTACTTTATAGTGTCAGTTTAGACAGGTATCTGTAGGTTTATGAGCCATAATACTGTCAGTTTAGACAGGTATCTGTAGGTTAATGTGCTATATAGTGTCAGTTTAGACTGGTATAGTGTCAGTTTAGACAGGTATCTGTAGGTTTATGTACTATATAGTGTCAGTTTAGACAGGTATCTGTAGGTTTATGTACTATATATATCCATTTAGACAGGTAACAACAAGATTTTATAGTGTCTTTCAGCTCTGCAGGATTGTTTAAGTTTTAGCATTAAGATGTCTGCTGTAATGTTTTTGGGAATAGGTCTGGTGTTCATGGTTTCTTACTTTATTTTTTCATAGATATGGCATTTATGTTATCAATGAATGCCATTAGATGAATAGATAGACATTTGTTTACGATATCCTAATAATTTTTTTCTGTAGTTTTTAAGATGGCAGGAGAAGCTGAACTTTTACAACTGATTTTCTTTTTGCATAATTCATTATAGTTAGGAAGGCAGGTTATGTGTATAGCTATGTTGTGTGTTGTGGTACTGCTCTGATGGTGTGTCAGTCAATTCACGTACAGAATTGTGATCAATGTCGCAAGCCGGTGAAAAAAGTTGAAACAGATGGATTCCAATAACAAGCATTTCTTATATCTTGAAAAAATATCATTACTTCAGTGTTTCAAGATGTTGGCATTCAAAATACTATAACTGCCATAACTGTGCCTTAGATTTCTACATTTTCTGACTTTTTAAGTATTTCCTAGGTTGTCATGGTGATACATTAGGTGTTGTGTTAATTGATAGTACTTGGAAAATTTATCTTTAACAAATGCTGGAGATATATCTTCCAGGTGTGTATACCTACGGTAGATTTTTTCTTTGCTCCAGATGGTTATCTTAACCGTACTGTTTGCATCTTGTGCCAAAAAGTCAAGTGTGTCAGATGTAGTATTTAATCAGTTTGTATTCAAGCTCCTCAGTGTTATCATTGGAAATTCATCTCATTACATGAAAACCTACCAAGCAGTGAACGGTGATACCAGCGCTGAGATTTGAGAAGCGTTCTATACGGAATTGTTTGTCTTATTTCAGATTCAGCCTGTTTATTGTGTTAAGTAATCCTGTTAAAAAAGGTGGTGATTCAGTTTGTTTGTCGTGTGCAATTGATGTCTAGAACGATCCCATCCAAGTTTTAGTTGTGTTATAAGGTAACAACGATAGACTATCCGTAATTATCAAACTACTGAGGTGAAGGTCAGTGAAATTTCTTATTCAAGAGAAGTATTTGTGGTAGCAGTGTTTCTGGTTTTTCTGTTTGAGTTATAAGGTAGGTATATCAAACTTTAATTTGACAGAAAATTTAGCTTTACTGTCATTTATTTAGAGTATAGATGTTATCAATAGCATGTTTCATAATTATTCTGATTTCTGGTAAATATAGATACTTAGGAGTTTACCAGAATTCATCCTCTGTTTCAAATCTGACATGCCAGATAATTGGAATATTAAGATGTGGAAAGGTCGTACTAGACATCAGGTTTACATGTCTCATTACAAACACGGTAGCTTATACTTTGAGTGATATATCATCACTCTCTTTTGACAATTAGACTGGTAAGTAGATGAGAGAGGGTTACAGGATGTTGGGGAAGTGAGATGAGAGGCTGATAAAGTATATATAGAGTGACTAGTTCTGTACAAGGCTACAAACCTAGGTATCTACTTATTGATGGTAGAGCACTACATCATTGTGGGAGGTTTTTTCTCCACTCTACAACTCTGTGTTTATATCGCGTACTTGTGAAATACTTCTCAATTATTGACCGATGGTATTGAATTCTGTTGGATATTTACTGATTGAAGTAACATTTGGAATCCTTTGGTTTGTCCTGAATAGAGAACTAAGGATTTCCTAGTCAGGATATAGGTGATAGATGGTTACGTTGTGTTTTATCATGGTATGTGTTGTTCAGGATTCCTCATGTTGAAAATGAAAAAAATTACTATGTAGCTTTTACCAAGAACATGTAATCATAGAGGTGAAGGTTATGTAGCTAGCTGTATAGGATGTCTTGTAGGAGGTGGTGGTAGGGTGGGGGGGTTATGATTTATCCATCATACTTAACTAATAAGTAATTGTACATCATAGTTATGCAATATTCTCATTATTCAACATTCTTCCTTCATATAGCACCCGGGTTATGATGTCGTGGTCGAGGTATTTTGAACTCATCAGAGTTTAATCTGTGTAGTTTATACAGTGATAGACAATTAAAAACCATTGACAGTAAAGTATATCGGCTATACAAGATTGGAATTAAGATGAATTAAGGGTAACAGAAAATGAATTTTGATATAGAATTGATATATGGTTTTATCCAAATACAGATAAAAGTTTTAGTTCTATTATTCATGGTTTTACCCCTGGGTTCAAACCATATATAGTTTCACAAGCTGATTATCCGGATTTAGAGAAACCTAAAAGTGATGTGGCTCAAACTAAACTTTATACAGTTGCAAAGCTGGGTCATTTCGACCTCAATACAGATTAAGTGGATGTCTACACATTAATGTGAGGTGATGGTATTTCTTGTCAGTGTACTGTTTAGCTTGTGATGGATCATCAGAACATTAGAAGGGTGCAAGTCTTATATGAGGGAAGCATTCTTCTTATTAGATTCACTCTTTGTGTGCCATTATGTTAGGGCAGTGTTTTCTAGACTAATGATAAACATGTACTGTAAATACTGGACAGTATCCAGTTTGGGTAATTGAATTAGCTGTCCAGTATGAATAAATGCTGTTTTATGATGAGAGAAATAGAATTAGTCTGGATTAAGTCTTATCATCATTATTACCCAGGGAAATCTTGCCTGGGGTTATAAGTTTCTAAAAATATGTCATCTGTGTGGTCATAGCTACATGAAATCATGTATGTCAGAGTTGCTGTGTTTTTTATGGAGAATTTTAATAAAGTTAATTGTTGATTTAGAAAACGAAGCTTGTAATATACTTATCTTGAAAGAATAATTGAGTGAACTGTTTATTTAAATTGCAGGACTATTTGATAGCCAGAACTTTTCTATGCAAAATTTCTGACATGATCAATATCTCCAATGATGCCAGTATATCTAGTGATGTTCGTTAAGAAGTTACTGACAGTATAAATTCTGATTAGACCCATTAAACTCCCAACACCATTTTTTTATTGACACACACTGCCAATATTTAGCTCTAATTGGATCTTATAGTCAGTGGCAATGTCTACAATTCTGGATTTTTCTTGGAAGATTTCTTCACATTGGGAATTCGGAGTATGAGGAGATTGATTTGAAACAAACACCTTGAGTGATTGAAGTCATCTATTAAGTGTCTATAGTGAATGTATGAAGTGTGTAGCATTATTTGTATCAAATTCAGTATCAATTTCACTATGAGTGATAAAAGTATCTACACCTAATGGAAAATAATATCCGTGTGACAAAGGAATTCTGATTTTGTGACACAATCAAGTTTTTCTATTTGGATTAAAACCTTCACCATGAGTTACCTTACACCACCAGATCGTGGTCAGAAACCACGTCGACGATCATTGGCACATTTGTATGCACTACCGGTAATTCCGGACAATGATGAACCAGTGGATTTTAACCAGGAAATGAGCGAGGAGGAAGTACGCCAAATGATTAAACGTCAAAGTAAGCGGCGAGGTTCATGCCCAGTTAATCCAAAGGTAAGATGTGACCAAAATATTTAATGTTGGTCCCCATGTTTTGTTATTACTATGAGAAGTTTCATGACCAATATCCCCAATTCTGTTTGAGATCCTAATAAATTAATTAAGATGAAATGTATTTCTGAGCAAGGAATAAATGTATGGGCAGAGGGCTAAGGTCAAGGTCAAACCTCTGCAAGATAGATTGTGTCAGGTTGACTTAAAGGCACTGTCTATAGAGACCTGCATGAAAAATATCAGGTAACATCAGACAGATTCTTGAACCCTTGTAACATGTAATGCGTCAGAAGTGACATTTTTGTAACTGGCAGGAACTGTCTAATAAGCAAGAACTGTTAATCTAATTAGTTGACTGTGGTAGACAAAAGGATGTTCTCTTCTCCGCAGATTGTAGTTT